>NC_045700.1:17130959-17440076 GCF_009834535.1 Camelus ferus
CTATTATAAATAAATGAACATTCTTATAAGTGTCTTTTGGTGAACAGACGGTCATTTTCTTTTGGATACATTCCTAAGAGTAGAGTTTTGGGGCCATGTGGTATAAGTATGTTTTAGCTTTATTAGATACTGCTAAACAATCTCGCAAAGTAGTTGAACTAATTTACATTCCCTCCAACAATACATAATAATTGTAGTTTATTGCACATAATCTCTTACATTTGGTGTGTCAGGAGTCCCAACACCACTCCCAGGTTTAATGATTTGCCAGGAGGACTCCCAGGGCTCAGCAGATAGTCATGCTCACAGCTATAATTTTAATACAGTAAAAGGGTACAAAGCTGGGAGGGTATAGCTCAG
This sequence comes from Camelus ferus, assembly GCF_009834535.1. Taxonomy (NCBI): domain Eukaryota; kingdom Metazoa; phylum Chordata; class Mammalia; order Artiodactyla; family Camelidae; genus Camelus; species Camelus ferus. The sequence continues at coordinate 17,131,320 of NC_045700.1, forward strand.
TGGTAGAGTGTATACTTAGCATGCACAAGGTCCTAGGTTCAATCTCCACTACCTCCATTAAAAAATAAATAAAAACCTTGCCCCCCCCGCCAAAAAAAAGATACAAAGCAAAATCAGCAAAAGGAAATGGCACATGGGCAAAAGTTCAGAGGATACCAAGCACAAGCTTCTAAGAGTCTCCACGCAGTATGGTCACATAAGATGCACTTAACTCCAGCAATAGATTGTGACCACACATGAAATGTTGTGTACTGGGAAATTCTTCAGAGGCTCAGTGCTCAGGGTTTTTACTGGGGACTAGTCACATGGCACCCTCTGCCTAGCAAGTGCCAAAATTCCAAACTCCCAGAAGGAAAGCAGGTGTTCAGCATAAACCATATTGTTTGTACAGTTTAGGCACAGTGAGCCATTTGTATCAGTTCTGAGTATGGTGGGACTCTGCCAAAATCTAAGTTCCTAGAAGCCAGCCTTTGCAAACAGGCCTTTCTGAGAATAGTAGTCTGAGGCCTGCTATGTTAACTCTTCTCTGCACAGTTGATAATTTCAGTCATTTTAATTTTTGCCTTTCTGGTGGGTATGTAGTAATCTCTCTTGATTTCACATTTCCCTGATGAATAATGATGACACTGAACACATTTTCATATATTTATTGCCCATTTGGATGTTTTCTTGGTGATGTACCTATAACAATTTCTCCTAAAACTGTGGCTTGCCTGTTCATTTTCTTAATGACACCTTTTGTTGAATAGGCATTGTTAATTTTAGTAAAGTCTGATCTACCAACATTTTTCTTATGTGGATACTGCTTTTGTCTTCCATTAAGAAATCTTTAACTACTCCAAGGTCCTAGAGATGTTCTCTTATGTTTTCTTCTGGAAGCTTTATCATTTTATCTATCACATTTGCATTTGTGATCCAGCTCCAGTTTACCGTGTTTGGCATGAGGAAGAGATTAAGATTCTCTTTTTTTCTGTAAGGATGTGCAGTTGTGTTCCAACACCATTATTCAAAAGACTTGCCTTTTCCCACACAGAGTGGCAGTGACGTCTTTGTTGTAAATCAAGTGACTGTATGTGTGTTGGTCTATTTCTGGACTGTTTATTCTATTCTGTTAGTCTGTGTCTATCCTTGTGCCAATAATGGACTGTTGTTATTACTGTAACTTTATAATGTCTTTATATCTTATAGTATAAATCTTTAACTTTGTTCTTCAGGATTATTTTAGTTGTTCTTTGCATTTTTATGAGAATTTGAGACTCTGCTTGTTTCCACATACAAAATAATCCTCCTGGAATTTTAATTCATATTATATCAAATTAGATTTAGAATTAGAATTGCATTGAATTGGAGACAATTGACATCTTAACAGTCTAGTCCCATGACCATGAAATGCCCCTCATTTTACTTAATGTTTTTTTTAGTTTCCTTTATCAGTGTTTTTCAGTTTTTAATTTAGAGGTTTTATGTATTTTTATTAGGTTTATCTCTATTTATAATTTCTCAAATATTATAAGTGGTATTTTTAAGTTTCATTAAAAGTTTTTCCCCTGATATGTAGAAATAGTTAATTTTTGTATATAGACCATGAATCTAACAATCTTACTACATTCACTTATTTATAGTAGTTTGTAGATTATTTGGAGTTTTCTGTATACACAGTCATGTTATCTGTTAATATAATTTGAATTTTGATTTTCTGACCTGCACACTTTTTAATTCTTTTTCACTCCTTATTGCACTGGCTGGGACCTCCAGTATAATGTTGAATAGTGGACATTCTGTTATTATTTTCAGTCACAGAAGGAAAGCATATGATAATCACTGAGGGTATCTGGTATAGGTATCATATATTATATTAAGGAAATTCTCTCCTATTTCTAGTTTTTGAGGGTTTTTGTTATGAAGAGGTGGTGTGTTTTATTGGATGTTTTTCCTGCATATTGATATAACCATAAGATAATTGTGAATTTTAAATGAAACAGTATGTGATAAGTGAATAACAGTGTCTGGTCCAAAATAAGCACTGAATTTTTAGCTTTTCTTCTGAATACTGTTAACTTTATTTCCATGCTTACATTATTTCTTTTCCAGGTGGCTATCATTTACAAAATTAGGGTTTTTTTGATTGACAGGCCTTATCTTTTTGCTTCATTATAGTTTTTAAAAAGTAAATTATATTTTAGATATTTCATCACTAACTTTTAGTATTAGGACAAAATAGTTTCATGTTAGAAACCAAGTGTTTATTTTTTCTAATTTTGTTAGGGAGCATGCAGTTGATATTGAGGTCTTGTGGCATAGACCTGGGTTTTGGGATCCAGGAGAACTAGATTTATGTCCTGGCACCACCACTTATTATCATTAAAAAAAATAATTTTTTTTTAGGGAGGAGGTAATTAGGTTTACTTACTTAGTTTTAGAGGAGGTACTGGGGATTGAACCTAGGACTTTGTGTATGCAAAGCATGTGCTCTATCACTTGAGCTACACCCTCCCCCAACCACCACTTTTTATTACTTGTATTGCTAGTACAAGCTATGTTTCCTTTCTGAGCCTTGTTTTTCTCTCTAAAAGGTGGTTACTTTGCATTTTCTAGAATTTTATATAATTTTTATCTTACCTTTAGGTAAATTGAGGCAAATTTTTAGTCTGTTTTACTTTTGTGCTTTAAATTTTAAATTATAACCATTCTGTGTTTACTTATAGAAAATGTTTGGAATTCAAAATAATCCCAGTTGAAACCATTATAATTTCAAACTTTAGAAATTAGCATAAAATGTGCATTAATCAATAAAGTAATAAGACTTTATATAGGTTCTTGATTCATAAGAATTTAAACATATTCCCTTATTCCTTTCATGTAGGCTTAGGTCAACCTAAAATTTATGATTAGGGAAGGCTTAAAATTTTTAGCCAGTATTTTAGAACCAGGGCTAGAACAGAAATTTGTGGAGAATCTGTTAGAGCAGTTCTTAGGTAGTGGCTTAGAACCAAACTAACAGTTCTCAAAGTCAGCATCAAATAGATGTCCTAGATTGTCTCTTCCATTTGCCACTTGAGAGTTTTGCCCCTGGTGATACTGGGCAAGGCACTTTATCTCTGCCTGTAATTTCAGCACATATAAAATGCCCTATCACTTCTCAGTGATCACATGTATGACTAAAACATTATACTATACACCAGAAATTGACACAACATTGTAAACTGACTAATAAAAAAAAGTAGTTCCTTTTTAATGAAAATAATGAGGCTTCTGTTCTTGAGTGTACTGCTTCATTGGAGATTCATGTAATTTTTTAATTTGACTGAGGTACTTTGATATCATAGGGAAAGTAGAGTAAGAAGCTTATAATACAACCTGAGTATTTTGTCTCTGATTGCAAATATTTATTGAGCTTGTGCCAGGATTTATTCTTCCCCACATTGAATCACAGGAAGCTTGAGTAATTGCCCCAGGCCACAGAGCTGGAATTCAAACACAGTCATGTAGTTTCTAGAGCCCAAGATCTTTTTTGTTTCTTTGTTTGCTTTTTATATATTTTTATTGAAGTAGAGCCCAAGCTCTTAACCACTCTGTCATACTGTTTTACCAGTTGTTATTCAACCTCAGATATCACTGTGAGACTTCAAAAGTGATGTATGTTCATTGTAGAGGAACGAAACAAGAACTTGTAATTCCATAATCCAGAGATGATCACTTGTCAAAGTAGTTCCTTTTCATTTTTTCCTGTATCAGACCATTTCCCCATTGTTGTACATTTCAGATTCTTTCCAATTTTCACACTGTTACAAATAATGCTGCAGTGATATATCTAGAAGCGGAATTATTGGGTCAGAGGACCTGATCATAAATGCTTACCATGTATTGATTGCCAGATTGTTGTCCAGGAAGATTTATATTCTCTCTAGCAGTGTTTGAAAGTAACCCTTTAGGTTTACTTCACAAATGAGGATAATACAAGAAAAAAGTATTTTCTTTTGTTTGTTGCTGTGTTTTGAATGCTATACCTTTACCATGCTTCTACTTTATTTCTGACAGATATCTGTGAAAATTATTTATCTTTATAGTAGTGATTTTCAACTGGGGAGTGTGTTTTGTCCCCCAGGGATATTTGGCAACGTCTGGAAACGTTTTTGATTGTCATGAAGTGGAGTGGTACTACAACGGCAGGCAGAGGCCAGAGATAGGCTGCTAAACATCTTACAATGCACAGAACAGGCCCCACGACAGAGAATCTATCCAGTCTAAAGTGTCAGTAGTACTGAGGCTTAGAGAACTTGCTTTATAGTAAGCTCCTGAAATCGAGAAGAAATCTATTTATTGATAATGCTTACTTCTGCTAGGTCTTACCCTGTTATCTAGGAATAGAAGAGTTCATGTTTTTCTGGCTTTAACAACAAAGCAGGCAAGACTTGTTTGGTTAGTTTCTGGATTGTTGAGCTCTTCATATTTAAAATATAAAGTATAATGGGATCCATTCTCAGAGAACTTTCCTAAGCCCCTTTAAACAGTTTTTGAAATGTTTTCTGTCACTCTTAATGATTCTACAGTTGTATCTCCCTTTAGATTTGCCCTAGCTGCTGTTTTGTTTGACGTTACTACTAATATATTCTCAGAACAAAAAATTCTCAGAACAAAAATCTGACAAGTTCTTGTTGGAATTAGTAATTTAAATGTATGTAGAACCTAAACTCAAAGCAACTCCTCCAACATAAAACAGTTGTTTGGGGGCTTTTAGTTGGGGTTCAATTCATTTGCCTTTATTTTTGTTTTCATGTATTATCTGTTTTCTTCTCTTACTAGTTATAATAAAAACCTTGTTGTAACTAATAATGACATTCATTAAAATATCATTAGGACTTAATTTCTTTATCAATAATAGGCAGGAAAATGTTCAGTGCATCCCAATTCCTCTTTCAGCTGTCATCAAGAGGAAACATTATAATCTTACCTGTTGGGTTGGGGGTGCTGGAAGTCTTATTTATTCTTAACTTGTTACTTTTTCATGTAGGTTCCAAAACACTTGTGAATTCTGAATTCTTTTGGATACCTATCTTGTGACTGCTAGAGCTGAAATAATTGTTTTTATTCTATTTTTACACTTCTGCTTTGTCTACAAAAAGCTGTTCATGAGCTTTGTCCTTTTGTGCTTCACAGGAACCAGCACCTATGACGGAAGATCTGCTAGAAGAGCAGTCAGAGGTTCTAGCTAAATTAGGTACATCAGCAGAAGGGGCTCACCTCCGAGCACGCATGCAGAGTGCCTGTCTGCTCTCAGATATGGAGTCTTTTAAGGTGGGTCACACTTCCAGAGCTCAGAAGTCTGCTTTGAGCTATTCTGGGATGAAGCTGTGAAGGTCACTCTATAAAGTGGTATGAAGGTCTGAATGTCTTTTTCATGAAACGTTTTGATTTCATTAGTAGTTACAACACCCTACCTTCATTCCCTCAAGGTTGTGATCAAACTTCTTAAGTTTAAAAAAAGAGAGGAACAATCTTTGAATAATGGCTGAAAGTTGAGAATTGAATCATTTCTGTATGTGTATTAGGGTGTTTTCTTCCTTTGTGTGTATTCAGGCAATTTAATGCAAGGATTTTACATAGGTTGCTTCATTCTTGCCTACTTTGTGGCTCACACTGTGGTCAGATAAGCAGTGTTTATCCTCAGTTACAGTCTGTTGAGGTGGTAGGAGGGGATATGTCAGTAATTACTATGTTCTTTTAGGAAAGCAAGGTCAAAAAGGTGACTGACTCTACTGAGTAGGGGTCATGAAAGGTTTCTCAGAAGAGTCACAGTATAGGATGAGTAGGCATTTGCTTCCTAGAGAAGAATATTTTAGGTTTAGATATAGGCCTATATCTAGAAGACAAAGGATTCAGAGAATGGTGACATTTGGTTTATTAGTTTAGAAACCCAGGGATGAATAAAGTTTTTGTTTTTGAATTACTTACTATTGAAAGCAGAGGCAAGTCCATATATATTTAAAAAAAAAAAAAAGGGTAGCCCAGTGGGCCACAGAGCTTTCCTTTTCTATTACTGATGCTCTGAATGGTCTGCCACGCCCAGACTTTTCTCCTCCATCTCTCCATTCCATAGCCCTTACTCAGTCCTGCTTTTGTGCTATGTAGGCCAGCCTGAGTTTGATATTTCAGCATAAACACTTCATGAAAACCTATGCTTCTTTGGTCTTCCTTGCTAACAGAGTTAAGTGACAATAAAAGGAAGCCTTTTTATTCCCTGCCTGTTTCTCCGTCTTTCCTAAAAGAAGTATCTTTAGTAAACCTCTTCAGAGCTGCATGTTTTCCTTAGAGACAAGAGAGATACAGAAAATCTTTGAGTTCTATTCTGCCGTGAGACAGAGAGATGTGTTGTTTTGAAACAGATAGTTGGTACAGTGGATAAAGAAAAGCCAGTAGGCCCTCAGGGTATGTATTAAATCAAAAAGATAGAGAAAGGAATTGGCTTAGGGTATGTGCAGAGAGTAGGAAGTACTAGCCTCCATAGCAGCTATTGTTTTTAACCTGACCTCTAGCTGCCTTCGTAGTCATCTGTCCCTGTCCTGCTGCAATGTCCTTGTGGAGCCATATACAGGAGGAAATTCTTAATTGGAACTGTGAAAAGCTTTTCCCCACAGAAACACATTCACACCCTATGGTGAGGTTCTATGTAATTCTTTTAACACTGTGCTTCTTGGTCCATTAGACTCTTGGACTAACCTGGGTAATGTACAGATCTCTTACAATAATATTGTTTTAACCAGAAGATAGATTGTATTTTACATAACCAACTTACACATCTGCCCATATGTGGGAATCAGATAATGTATTTAAGGAAATATGTAGTCACTCTAAAATAGAAAGGTTAACTTTCCCGTTTTGTATAGGGATGACTTGGTGTTAGGGGCTGTGGAAGAGTCCCCACAGCTTCGGATAAATGCTGATAAGTACCTGAGGTACCTGCACCTCACAATTCCAGAAGGACAGGGCCTGTTCTGGAGCGTTCCCTTGGAGTACACACCTGTAACAATAGAAGGAAGATCAGGTGTAGTTGAAGTTAGCCTTAGGCCTCTCCTTTTAGTGCTATGTTCTGCCTGGTAGAGTAAGGACAACCAGAAGGAAGAATTCTGGTGTGAAATGTCTTTCTTTAACACATTCTGCTGTATAGGAGTTCAGTATTTTCTTTTTCGGGTTCACTCTCTTCATTCAAGGCCTATCTCTCTACTTTTCTGAGCTGTTTTCATGTGGGTGTGGTGTTGCCTGGTTAATATCCAATCTTTGTGCATGAATCCTGAGTCATACAGTAATCTTGACCTTTTGCAGTTCACAGCAATTTTATGTTGCCATGACATCATAGCCCTCGGAAGTTTTTGTTATTAACTGTCAGTTAAGGACTCTCCTCGGATTTCTTATCCCCTCGGAGATTTCCTACTTTGGTGGGGATGGTTAAGCTGGTAGCCAGAGAGCCTCAATAAGGAGAAATTGGCAGTTCTGCTCTTCCAATTTAAGGCTGACCATTTTCATCATGTTGGTTTTCATTTTGGTCTGAGGTTAATTTAATTTAAAAAGAAAGAAAATGACCTTTTACATAGCATTTTTTGGTAATGCTTAACATTGCTTATTATTTCAAGCAATTAAATTTAGTGTTCATAGCAGGAAGAATATATTGTAGAGAATTATAACCAAGAAGGTGTGTGTTTAATGTGTGTATACATATCCTTTGAGTATTAAGGGGCTGCCCATCCTAAGTACTCTACTAATACATTACTGGGCACTTGCAGAAGGATCTCCATGACTTACTACTAACACCTTTTTTTTCAGCCTCGAATGTAGTTACTTAAAGGATTTTGACATACATCACTGTTAATTCTGTAGAATTATTGACTAAATAAAACTTTAATTAGTTTGGTTTCAGAAGCCTGAAAAACAATAATTTGAATTCCAATTCCTTAATAGCACAAAAACAATTTACATGATGGTAATTTGTTATATAAAGCACAAGAATTTGATGGCTGGATAGAACATTTTTGAGGTTAGCTGATATTTATTGTAGTGCCAGTACTGATTTTTTTGAGGAAAAAAAGCAGAACTTTTCCATCATTGTGTTATTATTCTGATCATGTTGTGTGTTATTTAATTGACTTGAGCTTATTTGATTCTTTTCTAAATATTGAGAAGTTATTCTGTAATTTTAAAGTAACTTACAAAACTTAGTCTGTTGAAGAGAATTATTTTCACTTTACACCAGACTTTTATTTCCAAACTCATCAAATGAAAATGTTTTCTTTTTCTATAAAATGGAGACAGTAAAAACAAAACATTTTTGGTACTTTAACATCTGACCTGATTTAAAGGTGACACCCAAACTCAAGTCACATACTAGAATTTGTAAAGAATTGATACGCTTTTTGTGAAAATATAATCTTGAAAACAAGTTTATCGGTAACTGTTGATTTTTATTTGATTCTGCTGAACTTTTTTGCCTATCTTAGGCAGCTAATCCAGGTTGTTTTCTGGAAGATTTTGTGAGATGGTACTCACCCCGGGATTATATTGAAGAGGAAGTGATTGATGAAAAGGGCAACATGGTTCTGAAAGGAGAACTGAGTGCCCGAATGAAGATTCCAAGCAATATGTGGGTAGAAGCCTGGGAAACAGCTAAGCCAATTCCTGCTAGAAGGCAGAGGAGACTCTTCGATGATACACGGGAAGCAGAAAAGGTAACTCGAGTTTGGGTCTCTAACACTAGACTGCTTATCGTTGTTCTAGCATTTTAAAAACTCACTATGATAGATATGAGAGCTTTGGACATACCTGGGAAGCAAAGCATTGAAATAATGAGTCTTTTATGTAACTGATACTCACATTTAAGATTTTAGAACTGGTTACAAATGGGCCAAAGAATAAGACATGCTTATTTTACATAGAATGCTTATCATTGGACCATCTCACAGCATACGTCAAAGGCCTTGAAAATGATAATGTCCTTTGATGTAACAATTCTACCAAAAATTTTTATTAAGGAAATAATGAGAAATACAGAAAGCTCAATGTGCAAGCAAGAAAGTTTTTTAGTGAAAAAGTAGATACAGCCATGGTTTCCAAAAATAAGGCTTTGTTCAATAAATCATGGTATAATCATTCAGCAGACTACTCTGAAATTATTAAAAAACATTTAGAGTTCTGGAGGAAAGTGGCAGCCACCTGATACCAAGTTGTCTCACATACTCTTCCACCCACCCACCTCCCAAAAACCCCATGAAATTAATAAGTAGAGGAAACAAATCCATGCCTTCAGCATTACTACAAGTTATAGATTACAGTGATCTTTGAATTAACCAAGTAGAGAAATAAGCCAAATTCCAGTGGAGATCTCACTGTTGTAAGCTTGTGGGTGTAGAGAGTGGGTACAAGGGGTCTTAAGAAGAGCTGAGATGAAGCTGAAGAAGACTTAGATGGAGCACAGTCACCTCAGAAAGATTGCTCCTAATACTAAGTGCCAGAAGGCTCAACGCTGATAGATAGGGCTTGAGAGTTAATAGCACTGGCTGCAGGGAAGGGGCTTGAAAATAAGCAGGACTAAAAGTGGACATTCGGAGAGACTCTGCCTTAGGAAGAAGCAGGTATCAAAGTAGGAATGATGTACCCCTTAGAGATAAAGTAATGGTGGCAAAGAAGGAAATATGGAGAAAATTAAAGATCCTATAGAAACTGAAATAAGCATATCAACCTCCCGCATCTCCCACCATCCATTAAATAAACTGTGCAAAAGAGAGCACTTTCAGACTGTGACATGACCAGTAATAGTAAAGAGCAGACCATATCTACACAAAACTACTAAAAAAACAAAACAAAACAAAAAAACCCAGAAAATGCAATTTGGATCATTTCAGCTAATAAAAACATTTCCCAGAAAGTTGATCACAAAGGAGAAGAAGTTTGTAACATAATAGTCCAGACTGAATCAGATACTCTCAAACAAGCAGGGAGGGATGTGAAAAATTATGTTTAATCAGAAATACTAAAAACAGGGGCACAAATGAACCCCCAACCCCCACGAAATGAAACTACTGCTGATTGAACTCAGCATAGAACTAGAAGAAAAAGACAACCATATCAAAAATAAAGACTAAATTACGTGGGGTCCACCAGAGAATAGGTTCATATTTAAATTTAATAACAGGCATCAAGGAAAAGCAGCAGAACAGCCAAAAGAAAGAAAATGAGATAAAAGAGTCATAGGGATTGGAGAGTAAGTAGTAGAAATGCAAGACAGGAAAAGGACGGATAATATTCATTTTATCAGAGTCTTTGAAAAAGAAAAATCGAAACAGTAGAACAGAACTAATACTTAAAACTGCAACCTAAGAAAACCTGGAAATAAAAGAAAACTTGGATTTGCATGTTGAAAGGGCTCTCTGGGTGCAGGGGGAAGCTAAGAGTAGTGAACTCAAACTATATCATTGTAAAACTACTAGACTTTAAATATTTTAAAAATAATAAAAAATAAAATTCTCAGGTCCTCCAGGCAAAAATGTGAAAATAATTTACAAGGGAAAGAGAATTAGACAGTTAACAGATTTCTCAAAAGTACAGCAATGTGGAGCAGTGTTTAAAAAAAAAAAAAGCAAAAAATAAAAACTAAAGATACTGTGTTTTACCAACATGTCCAGGTAGTCAAGGCTATAAAAATGTTTTCTCTGAGTTTTTGCACATACAGCTGTATACATGCACCCTTCCTGGGGAATCCACTGGAGCTGCTCTGTCCAGTAGTACTTTCCACAGTGTTCTGAGTGTTCTATAGCTATGCTGTCCAAAATGGTAGCCCCTGGCCATGTGTGGCTTTAATGAGCCCTTGAAGTGTGGCTAGCATAATAAGAACCAGATTTTTAAATGGCTTCATGTGGCTAGTGGCTGCTTTATTGAACAACATAGTATAGGAGGATGAATTTATCCAACCAAGAGGTGACTGGGGAGACTTTGGCAAAGGGCTTATGGTGAGCATTTCATTGATTTAATTTTAGAGCTAAGACTAAAGCTAGATGGGGACATGGGTAGAAGAAGAATATGTTAAAACTGTATGTTGGGACAAAGTAGAAAGAATGCAACTAGAAAAGTTGGGATGGAAAAAGAGAGGAGGAGGAAAGCAGAATGAAATCATTGACTGTTACATAAACAATAGGTGGTAATCAGGGGATACCATTTAGAATTTTCAGACCCTTTCATAAAATAGAGACATAGGGGAATTAAGGGCAGCATAAATGGTATTAATGCAAGGATATCAACTAGAATAAAAACAAAACCTTCCTAAGTACAACAAAATTTTTTGAAGCAAAGAATGGACACCAAATAGAGAAACACACATAATAAAGAGCATATCACATACGGAGTAACTACAATATAAGATTGTCATATAAAACCCAACTCTCTGCTGTAAACAAGGGATGCCATGACTCAAAAAGGCTACAAAAGAAACAATGGACAAAGATTTACCAGGTAAATGAAAACATTAGGAAAGCAGAGGTTATGATCCTGATGGCAAACAAAATAGAATTAAAGCAGAAAAAAATTAAATGAGATAAGGATGCTTTATAGTCTAAAGTGATATTTCAGAACAAGGATATACAATTGTTAATGTTTATGCACTGGATAAGAAAGTAACCATCTGTATAGAACAGAAACCATAGGAGATGTAAGGAGAAGCAGATCAAAACACACTAATACAAGGGGACTTTTAACACGCTCTCAATAAAAAAGCAGCAGGCCTAGATGGCTTCACAGGCGAATTCAGCTAAGTGGTGAGAGACCAGATTGTTCCAATGCTGCATAAATTGTTTCAATGCATAGTAGTTGAAGGAAATTTCCCAAAGTCTTTTTTATGAAGTAACTATAACAAGGGTATCTAAACCTGATAAAGATAACATATTAAAAAAAAGTTACAGATCAGTAATACTTAAGAAATTGAATGCAAAAATCCTAAGTGAACAGACTACTACTACTTTAAAAAAATAACATGTTGGGGGGAGGGTATGGCTCAGTGTAGCGTGCACTAAGTCCTGAGTTCAATCCACAAGACAGACCGACAGACAGACATAAACTCCCCCCACCCCCAAAAGTAAAGTAACACATGTTAATTAAATGCAAGGATGGTTATTTGAAAATCTGTTTATGTAATTGACTGCTTTAATAGGTCTAAGCAGAAAATTGTTACATCATAAAGCAGAGGCATAGGAGCTAAAAAGAAAAAGAACTTCCTCTTTGCAGATTGTGTGACAATATACTGGAGACTGGAGAAATCTAAATGATAAAACTAATTCAAACAACAGAATATATAAAGTTAATATCCAACTAGTAGCATTAATATAAACAAATAATAGCCATTTTGAAGGTTTAAATGTCATTTTCTTTATAAGAGGTAAAAAAATACTAAAATACTTAGAAATAAACTTAACAAGAAATGTTTGAAGTCTAAATAAAGAAAACACTCTTGAAAAACACACTTGAGCAAATAGAAAGATACCTCTTGTTCTTGGTTAGGGAGTCTCAATATCATTAAGTTCAATTCTCCCTAAATTATAAGTTTAGTGCAATCCCAATAAAATGCAAAAAGGGTTTATCCTGGAGGCAGACAAGTTGGTACTAAAGTTCACACTTGGAAAAATAAAAATGCAAGTTAGGACTCAGGGGTTTGGAGAGTAGACTGTTAGGATTTCTTTTGGAGTGATGGAAATGTTCTAAAATTATGATTTTGGCTGTACATACACCTAAAACCACTGAATTGTACACTTTAAATGGGTGAATTGTTTAAAAAGCACATGCAAGAATAGCTAAGAACAGATTGAAAAGAGAGCTATGGGGGAAAGGGAGGGAGAGGGTTGCAACTAACCCAATCAGATATTAAAGCATCATACAGAGCCTCACTATTTAATTAATGTGATACTGGCACATAAGTAGACAGCTCAATGAAACAGAATACAAAGTCCATAACTACATGTAGAAATCTAGTATATGATAAAAGTTGGCATCTCAGATCACTGGGATATGGGTGGCCCTTTTAATAAATGGTCTTGGGATAACTGAATAACCTTTTGGAAAAAGGTAAAACTAGATCTGTCTCTTATACTATGCCAATGTCTTTCAACTGATGAATGAATATGCAAAATGTGGTATATCTGTATGATGGAATGTTATTCAGCCATAAAAATTAAGTTCTGATATATGTTGCAACATGGATGAACCTTAAAAGCAGCATGCTAAGTGAAAGAATCCAGAAGCAGAAGACCAGAGATTACATGATTCCATTTATATGAAATACTCAGAGTAGGCTCCGTGGAGAAAGAAAGTTAGTTTAATAGTTGCCAGAGGATTAGGGAAAGTGGGAGAAATAGGGGAGTGATTGCTATTGGGTACTGGGTTTCTTCTGGGGGTAATAAAAATGTTCTAGACTAAGATAATGGTTGCATAACCTTGTAAATATGCTAAAAAACCACTGAATGTACATTTTAAAGTGGTGAATTTTATGGTACATAAATTATATCTCAATTTTTTTAAACTAAGGAAATATGACTAAAATATGGAATCTTGTTAACCACAAAGGGGAAGATGACTATACTCAAGATGTCAATGTTATAAAACAGACTGGAAAACTTCCAGATTCACTGAGATTAAAGAGGTAGGATAAGTAAAGACGATGCGTGACCCTTAGCTGGATCCTGTATAGTGGTGGGGAGAGGTCACAACAGACATTATTCTGTCATTTGACAAAATTCTGCTAAGGATAATAGGTTAGATTAAAAGTATTTGATCAGTGTTTTTTATTACTACTCAGCCATAAAAAAGAATAAAATAATGCCGTTTGCAGCAATATGGATGGAACTGAAGATCATCATTCTAAGCGAAGTGGGCCAGAAAGAGAAAGAAAAATGCCATATGATATCACTTATATGAGGAATCTAAAAAATAATAGTAATAATAAGGACACAGATGAACTACTTATTATTTATAACTTAGATGATTGAGTTCTTGAATATGTGTAAACACACTGTCCTTTATGATTGGATTACCACATTCTGTTGATTCTTATTTTGTAGTTGCCTTTATTCCTTTGATAACTATGTAAATTTAAAAAGCTAAAGCTCTAATCTGTTTTTAGAAACAATGATCAGTACATGTATGTAAACTAAAAAAAAGTGCAGTATACAGTATATATATTTACATGGAATATAATGTATATGTGCAGTTGAATTGTAATCTACCTAATAAAACCAAAAAAGAAAAAAATATATATGAATTAGTTCCCAATTAAGTTAAAGCAAAATTTAAGAATATTAAAAAAAGTATTTGATCAGTGTTAAATTTACTTTATATAATCAAAATAATTTATATTATGTAAGAAAACATTCATAATTTTAGGACACACACTGAGATATTTGGGGATAAAGGGACATCATGTATGGAACTTGATCTCAAATTTTTCAAAAAAAAGTATGTATTGTATGCACATACAGAGAAGAGATGCATGTGATAAGAGGATGTAAAAGGTTAGCAAATGAATCTAGGCAAAGGATATGCAAAAATTTTATATTCTTGCAAATTTGTTTTTCTGAAGTTAAGGAAAAAGTTTGAAATAATTTTAATAAGAAGGTAGAACAATGGGAACTCTGATTACTTTATGTAAGAATGTAAATCTGTTGAAACACTTAGTAAAAGGAATTGGAATATGACTTGAGTATTTAAAAAATAATTTGGCATTGTCTTATACATAACCTAATTCTGTTTTTAGATACATACCCTGAAGAAATTCCTCCGCATTGGCACCAGCAAACGTATGAAATAATGTGACAGGAGCATTATTTGTAATAGCCCAAAAATGGGGATGGAGGAGGAACATTTTAATGCAGCAGTTAAATAAATAAATGATAGCACGGATCAGTGCATCTCAGAAACAATGCTGAGTGAAAACAAGTCACTGAGGGGCATAACCAGAAATATTACATTTATATACAGATTAAAACCACATAAAACTAAGCAACACAATATCTAGGGTTATATACGTATGGGAGACAACTATGAGGAAAAGCAGAAGAAGGATCAGTAGTTCCATTGGGGTGCGGAGCGTGAGGAAGGGAGACTTGGTCAGGGAGGCACATGGGGGACTTGGAAAGTATTAGTAATCTTCTGTTTCTTAAGCTGATTGGTGTGTAAACAAATGTTTGTGTTTTCTTTAAACTATTTATAAAATACTCTGGTTTGTGTTTTCTTAATTTTAAAAATGTTTCAAAACACACAAAACCCTCCAAGCCAAATAAGAAAAATCATAAATCATTAAATGAACAAAGCAAGTTAAGAAAGTGTATATATATCATGAGTTTTTGTTAAGAAATTGCATTTTTATCTGTATCTTTGTGTTTAAATGGGCATAAAAATAAGTCTGAGAAAATAAACACAAAAATGTGTTGTTCCTTAGGAAGTAGGATTTCTAGAGAACTTTTACATTATACTTCTCTGTATTTATTTATTTACTTCTGAGATTTGTGAACATTTATCAGCCAGGCTCACATTATTAGATTATATTTATCTTGTCTTTTACCACTGTTGAATAAGGACTTTAAAGGTAAGGTCCATATGTTAACATGTACTTCTCTCTCTGTTTTTTCAGTCAGAAGAATAATAAAACAGTTTCCATTTTTGGAAAAAACAATAAATGAAAACAACTTAGACAAACCAAAAAAATTAGCAGAAGGTCACTAGCAATGTTAGGAAATCTTTAGTTAGGAAAGCAGGCTACAAAACAGTATTTTATATAATATTAATTCACTTAATATATTGTGTATATTTGAAATCTTAAAAAATCCTAGAATTGAAAACGCTCCACCAGTAATAGTTGTTATCTTTAGGTGGTATAATTTGCAGGTATAATTTGCAGGTGGTTTTAATTTTCTTTGTATTTTCTTAATTTGCACGTATTACATATGGAAGCAGGAAAAAACATTATGAGTATTTACCATTATTAAAGACTGACGTTTTTAGCTCTATTCAGTAACATTATTCTTACCTTTGGAAGTGGTAGCTACTTACCTGAATGAGTTAGGGGTAGGTACTAAGAGAAGAGAGGTCTTCTCTACTCTTGTTACAGATATGAGTTCAGTGGTACAGAGTTTTTAATTTTGTAAATAGCTGCTTTCTTCTTTGACAACTGCATGGAATGTTTTTTTTTTAACTCTGTGTGTCTCCTTCAGGTGCTGCACTATCTGGCAGTACAGAAACCTGCAGACCTTGCTCGGCACCTGTTACCTTGTGTAATTCATGCAGCCGTACTCAAGGTAAAGGAAGAAGGTAAATGTCTTGTTTGATTAGTCATTAGGTCCTTTCCAAATTGAAAGTAGATTTTTGCCTAACTTACCTAATGATGGCTTTGGTCTTTTTAAAAATAGAAAGTCTGGAAAACATTTCTTCAGTTAAGAAGATTATAAAGCAGATAATATCTCATTCCAGTAAAGTTTTGCACTTCCCCAATCCAGAAGACAAGAAATTGGAAGTAAGTCTGATCTTGCCAAGCATTTTCCCCACTTGGCAATGACTATTTTAAAGGTAAATTTTTAAAAGGCTTTGCTTTTTTTTTTGCTGTCTTCCAATATACATCTCTCCCTTTTGCACTGTTAGGAAATCATCCATCAAATTATTAATGTAGAAGCTATAATTGCTAGAGCCCGCTCACTGAAAGCCAAGTTTGGAACTGAGAAATGCGAACAAGAGGAGGAAAAGGAAGATCTTGAAAGGTAATTGCTATTTGAATAACTCATTTTTGTCTGTGGTGGGAAAAGCCACCACTCTCTTTAGACAGTTTTCATATAATACTGAGATTCTTTTGTGGTGGTCCTATATTATTTGTAACAAGCATTGGCTAGAGATAGAGGAATATTTATTTATCATAGGATTTGACCTCTCCTGTTTTTCTGAGTATTTGCCACATGTTTCCATTCTTCCCACTTTTAGAGCCAAGTCTACCAGGTCTCTTTTTCTAGGAATGTCCTTGTTTGCTCTTGGAGCAGTTGCCTGTGGAGGAACTAGCTAGTCACTCTTTGTACTTGAAATGCCCCAGTCCTTTGCTTTCTGCTCTCACTGTTCCTTAAGTACAGGGGAGGTGTACCAAAACTGTATATCTGCTCAATATTCCTAGTTATTTATTTAATTCTAAGCAAGATTTGTGGTAGCAAATGTGCATGTCCTCTGAGCCTTGTGAATGTTTTGAAAGAGTGACCAGATGGCCTCTCCAGGATGAGGCAAGTGACTGGGTCAGTCTTTTCCTCCTTCTCAGACTTGGACCATTTTGAAAGGACCCTGTCAGTGTGAGTCCCTGTCCATTTTTTGCCAGAGGTACTTGAAAGGACAATGTTGTTTTAATATGTGATAAAGTGTTTCCAAATTAGCTACTTCAGCAGCTTGAATTTGTGATAACTAAAATTTTCATCAGCCTTTCCACAAGAAATGGCATTATTGATGTTAAATAATTAATATTATATGACAGGGCATTTGCTATAGCTTTTTACAAATTCTTGTTTGAATATATCTTTTGTTGAGTGAAATTTTCTCCCAGCCTTCTTTGCTCTTGAAAATTCCTTCCTTTTGAATGAGAAGAATACACTCTAATCAAAGGAATTGTTTCTAAAATAACAGTATGAATTAGTGAGCAGGTGGTGTAGGCTTGGTGGCTCTCTGCCTTCAACTCTTTTAGCTCTACTGTACGTTATCTGTGATATACTTGGAAGTACAGTGTTTCCTGCACATAATGGCTTGGTTTACAATTGAGATTTTGCTCAGCAAAACATATATTTAAGTGTACACAAACACACACACACCTTAAAAGAAAATGAGAAATATGGATCATTGCTTTGCTGTATAAATTAAACTTGATTTTTATTGTTAAAAACCTTTTTAAAAAAGATTTTATTTACTGTGGCATTTTCTAAACTTCTAGTCTGAAAGAAATAGACGGAATATTTCTTTTTACACTTTGACAGACATGGGCTTTAAAAAATTTTTGTGAACGTTGTTGAAAGGCCTTATGATTGTCATTTGAGTCAATTTTAATTCCAAATGCCAGTCTATCCTGCTAGAAAATTTCCACTCCAGCCTTAGTAGGGTTCACAAGTAGCATTTTTTGGGTTTGTCCACAAAATTAATCAGGGAGACTGACCCAGGGTGAACTGAGCAGCTCTCTTCATGTCCTCTCATTACGTCTCTCTCCTAGGTTTGTGAATTGCCTTCTGGAGCAACCCGAAGTGTTAGTTGTTGGCGCAGGAAGAGGACATGCTGGCAGGATCATTCACAAGCTGTTTGTGAATGCTCAGAGGGTATGTGAGATCCCTGGTTGTCTGTATCACGATCTCTCCAGGCCTCTACTCAGTAAGGACTGTTTGATTCCCCCACATAGGCCGATTATACAGCTGCTAACTGAACAATGGGTTTGACCCTTGAAGAAATAATGACTCTCCACAGTGACTTCTTAGTCTTTGAAATCCATCTACTTTCTTACATGTTTAAGTAAAGTGGTAAGTTTATTTTAGTACCTAAATTTCAGAAGTTAGAATGATCTGAAATCTCTTGTTAAAGAATCTGATAGGGGCTTAGTTAGCAATGACCAGTGCTGTGCTGTGGAAAAAAATGTTTACTACTTTTGAATTAGAATAGTTTCCTAATTTGATTAGAAGATTGATTTAGTTTTACCAGTTTTAAACTCCATGTACTGCAAATGGGTTCACAACTTAGCTTATGTATGAAGTTAGTAAATCTAACTATTTTTATAATGGTAAAGAGATATAACTTGAGAGGTTTCCTAGGAAAGAGAGCAAGACTCAGATTTTTAGGACCATGGAAATAAATCTTCAGCACAGAAGTAAAGCCCAATTTGAAAACTTTTGTCATGACCTCTACTGATGAAGATAAAGGTTTAAAAATTACATAGTACTTTGTGCCACTCTAAAACTGTTAAGATGTTGGATTTTTTATGTGGATGGTACTAGTTATACTTTGTGTTGATTCTCTCTGTACTGATCTGGTTAAGAGTCACTAGCATTCTACAGATGATTCTCATTTCTGGGTTCGTTAAAGATTCTGAAAAAAGTATTTTGAAATGTACCAAGTACAGGCTGCCCCCTATATGGCACCGTGGTGACACTAGAATGACCCAGTTTTGAAGGTGTAATTCTCACAATCAAATAAGAAAAAGAATTTTCATGGGTTTACACATGAAATAAATACTTTATAATCTCCTTTGAGTTGGTCTGGCGTCCTAGTTAAAATATTCAAAATCATAGCCAAATATACTTCTCTGAATTTTTAGCAAGAACTAAATATAAAACCCTGAGATTATTTATGGGGTGGCCCCCTAAGTGTAAGGATTTCAAGTTAAAAACCAAGTATTTTATTTCATTATAAATTAGAGTTCTAGCAAACAATAGATGCTTACTTTATTTTGTTTTTGTCTCTGGCATGAACCCAAAAACCAAGTTTGTTTTCACATCCTAAAATATCTTCTCCAATTTACTAGCTGGAAGCTTACAAGCACATTTCCTTGTTAACACCAACACGAATTTTCCTCATACTGCAAAAATTCTTTCCTCATTTTTTAAAATCTGTAGGTTAAGAGGATTTAAAATCTAAAGTATTTATATTTTTAATGCTGAGAGTGTAACATTCTCATTGTTGTAAATAGTTAAGCAAAATTATTTTCCCCAGTATGGAAAGGGCCTCTTTCCCCCAGACTGTAAGTAAAATCTTCCTTTAAAAATTTGGATAATGTGTAGAGTATTATAAAGAAAAAAATTAATCACACTAAAAATTAATCACATCAGTCTCACTACCCACTGATGATAATTGTTATTTAACATCTAGTATATACAAATATATATAAATTTTATAAAATAGGATATTATATAATTTACTTTGTTCTTAATTTCCACTTAATGTAATTATCTTTCTACATCAGTACACACAGAAGTGTATCATCTTCTTGGCCTCACTGTATAGCTAATTCCCTTTAATGGTTACTGAATTATACATTGATCCCACATTATATAATTTTAAAGTATTTCAAACTTTCAAACCTTGTAGTAAATGTTTTTAGGGAATTGGCAGACTGAAATCCATATAGCAAGCACCTGGTTGATACATTTTTAAACTCAGCTCTTAAATGTCTGGCTAATAGAAACCATTCAAGTTTATTCATGTAATTTTTCATAATTAATGAATACTTTTTATTAATTCTACTAATAAATCAAGATTTTTAACATTTAAAAATTTTTTTAATTTCTGAGAATTTTATAGCATACAACTTTACATATTTAGAACTTTAAAATTATGCATTTTAATAAACTTCATGATTACATGTGTCAGTGGTATATTCATATTTAAATTGAATTCAGCAAACAAACTGATTGGATTTTGCTTTTCATGTTGCTAAATTGAATAACTCAGACATCTAATCTTAAAATTCATTGATCTATTTTTTAAGCCATGAGCACTTTTTAAAATATTTTAATCTTCAGTAAAAGAGCTGTATTTTTGCTGAATCATTTCCCCATTAAGTGGTACATGGTATGTCACCTGTTGAGCCATCAGATGCATGAGTAGTGGGATTTGTCTGCTCAGTTTGACACCTAGGTGTGTTGTATGTGGTTTTTGTGTGTTTTTGTCTTGATATTCTTTTGATAGGATCATATTCCTTAATGTAGTGCATGCTGTCTCTGAAATAATCTTGAAATCTCTTATCTAGCTCTTTTTAAACCATCTTGCCTGTTTCCTTTTCATCACTGTTTCTTTTCTCACCCTTTCACAAGCTGACTGAATCTTCTGATGAGGTAACAAAATAGCCTTTGTCCCTCATAGTTCCTCGTTCCTTCCCATCCCTGTAACTTCATGAGGTCATTAAGACTAACCAACCACCTGTTTAACAGTCTGGATCTAGCATACCTTTCTTGCTGATGTTTAGCCTAACATGATTTCATATTTCCATTGCCCAAAGAATTACTTTCGCCAAATTGATGGTATTGTGAAAGAAATACAGTGATCAGAGTTAAAATGAAAGCTCAATGGAATATGTATTTTATGCAATTTTAATAAACAAATAGATGCTTCTAATATTTAAAACTTCTTTTTTTTTGGCCACTGCTACATTTCATGAACCTCTATCACTTCTGCATCACATTAGTCACTGAGCAAACAAAACCAATGTCCCCAGTTTTAATTTGGCAAAGGAACCTTAAAAAGAATTGAAAGAAGAAATAAAAATCATCTTTCCAGACTCTGGAGAGAAGCAGCTCCTTTACTGGACTGAGGACACCAGACTTGGACTTGGGTCGTTGCTAGAAGAAATATATAGAAACCAGCACAGCTCCACTGTCCCTCTTCATCAGACGTTTGAATAAGACCCTCACTTTCCGAAGCAGATTGTCTGGCAGTCGTTATCCCTCTGTCTCTGTCACCAGTTTATTTGTAATCTCTGGCTGCTCGTGCAGTGTTTCAGGCTTCTTGCATTTTCTGTTGTGATTTTTGAGCAATCATAACATAATTGACTACATTACTGAGTAATGTAGAACATTTTTATGTATTTATCATGCTTGTTCATCTGTCCTTCAGAATGATCCGAGATTAGCACTCCACTTGCTCTTGAGTTTGACATTTGATTCTCTTCAAGGCTGCAGCCATGGCTCCGCCAGAGGAGGACCTGAAGAGAATGGGGTCCCTGGAAGAGAGGAGGCCGAACTCGGCATCGGACTTCCCGCCCCCAGCCGGCCGGGAGCTCATTTTGCGCACCACTGTGCCCCGCCCTGCCCCCTACTCCCGAGCTCTGCCTCAGCGCATGTACAGTGTTCTCACCAAAGAGGACTTCAGACTTGCAGGTGCCTTTTCATCAGATACCTCCTTCTTCTGATTCTTCTAGAGTTACCTCTTTTGTGGCCTCAGAGACAGTGCTGACCCCTTCGTGGGAGGGAGGCTGTGTCAGAACTAGAGGCCATGAAGAGAACCTGTCCAGTTCAGTGATGGAGAATCATACCAGCATCTGAAAGACTTTCCACTGGGCTCTGTTGTACCTTGGTGGGGGCAGAGGGGTGGGCCTCAGCTGTTGAAAGATTTCTTCCCCAAAGAGATGACCCTTGTTTGAGGGGAGGGGAAGACTAAAAACAATAGCAGTTCTCTGTACTCACTCTGGTAGGATTATGTTCATTTACTCTCTTCTGTGACTATCTCTTAGGCTGTTGCCCTGTATTCATAGTCTCTGTAAACACTTACTATATTTATTAGTATCAAGTATGCAAAGTAGAGTATCCGTTAACTCAGATTTCTGGATATTTTGGTGGTAGCTTCTATTCCCAGAATCTGTGTTTTTAAAATACTAAATGACATTCTGTTCAGTCACCTGATGGCCATCTTTATTGTACTAATTAACTTGCTGAGCATTTTGAATTTTCTCAGAGAAAGCCTGGAATTTCAGTCTATGTGTTTTTCCCTACAACTGTGACGTAAATGTATTCCTTCTGATAAAGACCATACATTAAATGTCACTGCAGATTTAGTCTGATGTGTCCTGTAAGGTGTGTTTGTCTGACTTGTCTGTCTTTGTGGCCCTGTAAGATAGCGCCCTGCAGATTTTTCCCTTCCTCGCTGTACAGCATGCATCCCCTTTCCTGTGGTTGCTGGCTGGATACTGTATTTAATGAAGTAGAAATGAGCACATGCTAAAAATATAGCCTCCGTACATAGCGATTATCATGCAGTTAGTATAATTTAGTGTATGTGCTATGTAATGAATAGATTACTTCAGTGCACTGTTTTGCTTTTGTATTTTAGGTAAAATGAAAATAATCAATGGGGATGTGTAGCACCCAGCATAAGGGTAATAGCAACATATTTCCAATTATGTGATGATCAAAATTTGTTAAGTCTTTGTTGCCATATGGCCTCTGTTCAGTAACCTTAAATCTATTTTTAGGCCTAAAATTCCCACTTTAAAGCAAAGTAAAAAATGGTTATACTGAAGAATAGACCTTGTCTATGTAACTTTAAAGAATTAATAGAGCTGTGTAAACTGTTATTTTTGTAAAAGAAATAAAATGTAAATGTGTGTGTACATATATATGTATATATATATGCATATATATATGTATATATGAGCTATGGGAGGTCCCAGTTGATTTTACCTGTTGGCCTCCGCAGCGCTTTCCTCTGGGATGCTGGACTTGATTTCTGCTGGTAAGCTGCATGTGAGCCCAAGGACTGAGTGCTGTACCAAGTAGAAAATACACCTTTCCAGGGCAAGAATTTGTCTGCTTTCTAATGAGGAAGTTAATAACATTTTTCAAAGAGAAGGTTGGATTTTAAAAAGGTGTTGTGAATCCAATAAAAGGGAAAGTGTTGCTTTCTCTGGCTAACTCTCTTCTTTTCTCCCCTCTACTGGGCATTTTGTCCTTACTTCAGTTAGTTATATGCTGTCTCAGACTTTCCTAAATATTTGCAGCCTGCTGAGTCTTGCAGGGGTCTCAAATACTTTGTGCCTTTTTTTTAATGGCAGTTACCCCATTTACTTTTATTGTAGTTATGTGTTTGTTTATTTTCCAGATACGTGTAAGTACCTACTTTGTATCAAGTACTGTACTAGGCAGTGAAGGTAAGACAGAAACAAGAACACACTCCCTCCTTTCAGTGACCTTCCTGTCAGGCAGGGAAGACTGATGTTACATTGCCAGAAAATGGAGAGTGCAGTCAGCTCAACTGTATGAACTGGAGAGCCAACGTTTTTCATAGTAATTTGTTCATTCATTCATTGGTGGTGGAGATTAACACATGCAGTAATAGTGAATGTAAGGTGTAATGGGAGAAGTTTTTCAGTCAGGCTTTAGGGATCGGGAAAATCTTCCTAGAGGAGATGATGTCTAGATTGAGACCAGAAGATGAGTGGGAGCTGAGGTGGCGAAGTACGGGAAATTGTGTGCAAAGATGAACTATGTATTTCCCTCCCTCCCTGCTTCTTGCCCCTAGTGTATTGTCATTGTGCTGCTGCTCTCATGAAGCGGAGTTTTTTTTCCAGCCCTTCAGTCTGGACTTAGCCAAATCTTTCTTTGGTCAGTGGAGTGTTACCAAGCAGAGACTTGAAAAGTTATCCGCACGTTGGGACTTGTGTTCTCTTCCTCCTGGGGACCCTGAGACGTGCAAAGAAGCCTGCAGAATGGGGAGAGAGTTGGGTGGTTTGTTATGCAGCAAAATTAACTGATACAGGGAGGCAAAGGAAGTGTTTTGGGCAGAGAAAACAGAATGGGCAAAAAAAAAACCCCAAAAACCCCAGAAACAAAGAAAATCTGTCTTTGGAGAATAGCCAGAATTTCAGTTTGGCTGGGTGTGGTACCCAGAGTAGAAAGAGGCAAGAAATGGAGACGGTGAGGTAACTGAGATTAGAAGTTCTGCGTAAACCACAGCAAGAAGTTCCCGGCTCCATCTTCAGGCAGTGGTGAGTCACTGAAGAGTTTGAACCAGGGGGGTGACAGGTGGGTTTTAGACCACACTAAATGGATTGGAAGGCTAAGAAAATATATACACGTCCTAGAACTTGTACTAAATTGGCAAGTAGCAGTTATCGCCAATGTTTCTCCCCCTCCTTTGTGCTTTGCAGTGTGTGGCAAAAAGCCTGACCAGTGCTTGTGGAACTGACATGAAGTGTCCTCACGTGGACCCTCCCACCCTGCATATTCTTGTACCACTGTAATAATACAGATTTTTCTTTAGGCTGGGATTTTTAAAACTCTCGAAGCACTTATATTTATGTCCCATTCATTAGTTCAGCAAATGCTTACTGAGTGCCAGCTATGCGCCAGGTACTGTTCTGGGAGATGGGGATACAGCAGTGACAGGACAGGTAAGAGACCCTCGTGGAGTTGACGTGAAGGGACACCTAGTGTCATCAAATTACCTGTGAGGAGAGGGAATGCTTTTTAGGCAGGTGATGAGGGAAGGCCTCTGAGGCACTGTGAGGCGGTGACACTGAGCAGAGAGACCTGCATGAAGTGAGGGAGCCGGCCTGGTGGGTGCCCAGAGACGAACCCAGACAGAGGATAAAAGAAGAAAAGCCCAGGGGTGTGAGTCAGCATGGTGTGTTGGAGGCAGAGAGAAAAGGCCACAGTGGTTATAGAGAGTAGAGGAAATGAAGAGAGTGAAGAAAAGAAGGACGCACAAGGACCAGATAACACAGAGCATTTGGAGTTTGGATTTGTTCTCTCAATTGAAAGGGAAACCCAGTGTAGAGTTCTGAATGGGGGTGGGGGGTATTGTGATCTGACATTTAGAAAATCTTCACTCTGGCTGGTGTGTTCTGGAGAATGAGGAGGAAGCAGTGAAACTAGTTAGGAGTGTTGAAGATTTGGCCTGGAGTGGGAGCAGCGGAGAGGGTAAAGGTGATCGGATTGGGTGTATGTTTTGAATGCAGAATGAACAGAATTTGCTGATAGAATTCATGAGGCTATGGGGAAGAGTCAAGGAGGTCTTGAAAGTTTGGAGCCTGAGTAGCTGAGTGAATGATGCTGTCATTTACTGAGATGGAGAAGATGGAGGAAGAGCAAGTTGGGGGATGGTGTGAGTGAAGAGTTTGAGTTAGGATGTGTTAATTTTGAGATACCAATTACATACCTGTGGTAGCCAGCCTCTAAGGTGACTCCAGTGATTCCCCACCTCCTGCCTCCTGGTACTCACACCCTTGTGTAATCCCCACCCCCCGAAAAATTATACCAGGGCTGGTCTCTGTGAGCAACACAACACTGAAAAAGTGTTGGTATCTCCCAAGGTTAGTATATAAAAGATACTGGTCTTGAGGTCCCCCTCTCCCCCATCCCCCCACTCTCTCTCTTTCTCTCACTCACTCTCATCACTCAGTCGGGGGGGGGGGGGATTGACTGCCATGTCACAGACAACCCTAGGGAGAGGCCCTCATCCTGAGGAATTGAGTGCTCCTGCCAGCAGCCATGTGAGTAAGCTTGGAAGTGGATTCTCCCCAGCCTCAGAAGACTGCAGCCTCCTGAGGGACCTTGAGCCAGAGTTACCGAGCTAAGCCACTCCTGGATTGCCAGCCCTCAGAAACTGTGTGAGATGATGCTTGTTATTTTAAGCTGCTGAATTTGGGAGCCATGTGTTACACAGCAATAGATAACTAATACAATCACAGGTGATTATGTAAGTTTGGAGTTTAAGGAGAAGGTTAGGGCTTGTGCTGTAAATTGGGAAATTCAGATACAGATAGTACGTAAGCCATAGGACAGTGTGAGACCCCTTGGGAGTGGATACAATGCAAAGAGATGGTTTGGGGATTGAACCAGAGATCAGGAAGAGGAGGACGGCCAGGGGAGACTGAGGAGTAGCCACTGAAGTACAAGGAAAACCGTAAGTGCGATGTTCTAGAAGCCAAGAAAAAAAGTATTTGAAGGTGGGCATTGATAGGCCATTGAAATGTCAGTAAGATGCAGACTAAACACTGACTGGTGTGACCGGTGCTTGCAGAGTAACCAGTGCATTCGGAGAGGTAATACAGTTCTTACTGAGAAAGAATAGAGGTGACTTCCTCTGTGGGAGGGAAGATCGTGGGGTGCACTTAACACTTCTGCTGAAGCCAGATGGGGTTTTGGTTGCTGTGTGCTCAGTGTTCTTTGCCAGGAGCTGGAGGGTAGGGGACGGGGGGCAGGGAGGCATGTGAGGAAGAGGGTAAGAGTGTGAAGCCCATTGAGTCTGTTTCAGGCCAACTGTAACCCACTCTTGCTGTGAGCTCCTTTCTTCTGGGCACACAGGGCAACGGACAGGACTTGTAATTCGGCAAACAATGAATGAAAGCATGAATGCCTCTCAGTGGCAAAACTTGTGTTTGAATCTCCTCAGCTCCATTTTTTGGCCACTGGGCACCATGAAACCAGAAGTTTAATTCCTGGAAGCCAGAAGCCTGCTGTCTGCATTTCTCTAGCTGAGAAGGGGAGCTTGGCATCAGCCTACGAAAGTGGGCTTGCCTACTTACTGAAATACAAAATAGAGCTAGTTCATATTAGCAGGACTCCTCTGCCAGCAGTTTTTTCTCTGGGAGCTTGTGATGTCTGACAGGTGGTCGTGGATAAATTCCCCTAGAAAACACTCTCACCTACAGCAGGGATCATTCCCAGGGAGAGCTTATCCACCAACAAAGGCCACTGGACAGAAGGCCCGCACTTGGCCCCTGCCGGGGGAGGACAGAAATGTGGCCCAGGCCCTGGGTTCGAGGGTGTGCTCCTCTCCTGCACTCCCCAAGGGCAACCCGGGCAGCGTGGGGCTTTGGCAGCTCCTGGTGGAGATCTTGATGCCGGCTCAGAGGCACACTTCCCTCTGCGGCTTTCTAGCTGAGTCAGCCTCTCTAAGGAGGTAAATTTTTTCCCTACCAGGTTGAAAAAAAGCTGGATTTTTTTTCCATGCAAAACCATGACAGAATGATTTTTGTTTAAGTTTGCAGGTTTGTCTTCATTCTTGTCCCAGAATAAGGCAGACGAATGGCTTGTGAGGAGGATGTGCTCAGGCTGGGCTGGCTCATACTGGAGGAGCTGTTAGTTGGGTTCAAAGCTGGTGAGTTGGTGGTCTGCAGTCCTCAGCAGGCCTGTGAGGAAAAGTATTTCCCAGGAGAGAAAAAGAGAATTCACCACAGTATTGGTTTCCTAAGGCTGTGATAACAAAGTATCACAAACTGGGTGGCGTTAAAAGGCAGAAATTTATTGTCTCATAGTTGTGGAGGCTACGAGTCTGAAATCAAGTTGTTGAGAGACCACGCTTCTGCTGAAGCCTGGAGGGAAGACCCTTCCTTGCCTTGTTCCAGGCTCTGCTGTTGCCGGCGTCGTCGGTGGTCCTTGGCTCGCAGCTGCAGAACTCAGGTCTGCCTCTGTCGTCATGAGGTAGAGTGTGTCCCCACCCCCATGTCTGTGTCTCTTCCCGTGACACCAGCCACCCTACTGCAGTGTGACCTCATCTGAACTGAGAACATCTGTAATGACCTTACTTCCAAACAAGGTCCCAGTCTGAGGTACTGGGGTTAGGACTTAAACATATCTTACTATTTTTTGGAAGGGGGCCAGGGTCACAATTCGAACCATAAAAGTGTCTTTCACAAGCCATCCCAATGGACAGGTGCCTAGCCAGTTGCTGGTAAGTCCTGGAGCCTGACAGCAAAAAGCAAAGATAGCAAGAGAGGTCAGTTCCAGATCCCAGCCTTCATCAGCCACAAGATACTGAGCCGCCCCTAACCTCTTCCTCTGTCAAAATGGGGACAAAAGTAAGTACCTAATAGGTTGTTACAAAGACTAAACAAGATAATCCATGAAAAGTGCCCAGTGTGGCCCAGGTGGGTACTTCAGTTGTTGGCTGTACTAAGTGACACCGTGGGGATGAGTGCACGCTTAGCTGTGGGGGCCAAGCTGCGGTCTAACATGAGAACACGCCCAGCAGCCAGTGTTCGCACCCTGGTAGCCTTGTAACAAGAAGTGTGACTTTGAAATCTGTCTCCTCAGATGAGCTGTTACCTTTTGATCCCTTTTTCCCTCCTCGGCTCACAGGCCCCGTGGAGGACGTTACATTTAAAGGCTGCATAGACTTTGTTGAGGCAAAGGGCTGGGGCGGGAAGTCAGGAAGAGTCGTGGCGCATTCCAGGCCTAGGGACTTATCTGCAGAGGCCCCCAGTCCCTGTGCCCTCATGGCTAGAGCAGAGGGGAGAGAAAGCAGGGAGGCTGCCGAGGCTACAACGACTGGTTCCGAGCCTCATGTGGCCCATTGAGGCATTTGGAGCTTGTCGAGTGAGAGCAGAGAAGCTCTGAAAGGTTTTCAGTGGAGGAACTGAGGAGCAAGACTAGACTCAGACCCGTTAGGAAATGGTGATCGCCATGGTGATCTCCGCACGAGGTGACAGTGGCCTGGACCATGGTGGTGGTAATGGGGTGAGAGATTCAGCAAGTGACACCAGCAGGACTTGGTGAAGCCTGGGCGGGGGACAGTGAAGGCTGGGATGAGTCTGGATGCCCTGCTCTGACCCCTGAGGGGCCAGGTGCCCCCTTAGGAGAGGGGTTTGTGGCTCATAACCAGTCTGGCATAGCCACCTGCCAGCTCAGCAGCCCCCCAGGAAGAGCACTGCTCTGTGCACTCTGGTGGGATCTGCCTGACACATGGCTGGCTTGTTTCATGGGGGGTGTCCAGAACAGAGCCCAGGAGTCCCTGCTCTGACCGTTGACTAGTGATGGGGGTATGGGTACTGCTGCAACTTGCCTTTCCCCAAGGGGACCTGCTTCTGTCAAACACTTGTCAGGAAGGTACCATGGGCTCCCTCCAGGGGCCAGTCAGACCTGACTAGCAAGTGATGGGATGCGGATCGAAACTTTTTAGTTCTTCAGCCATTTTGACAGTTTGAGTAAATAATGACTTGTCAGTGCTATTTATTCATATTCCTCTTTCTCAGCCCTATTTTTGGCCAAGAACATTCTTTATTTTTGTCCATATTATATAATGAGGGAGCGGCATTCTTAGTAACCCACTGTCACTCCTGTGTTATCTTGCCTACGTGAAAAAAGGAAATATTTTTAGAGTGTGAATTTCCCAAACGTTCCCGACTATTCTGGGACTGAAGGGCATAACGTCACGGAAGGAGAGCTTCGTAGGGAGAGGGCCCAGTCATCTTCTCTTTGGCCAGGGCTGACCCCTGCTTCTTGGAAGCTGGCTGGATCCTGCCTGCCTGCCCTGTCCTACCCGGGCCAAGTGGCAGGAGGCTCCTCTCTGCGCAGGGTTTTACATATTCAGCAGCTGATGCAGGAGCCTAGGAATACTCTTAACTGATATCCTTCATTCCTGTTGTTTCAGGATATTCAAAAGATTGGGGGTGCGGGAATTGACTGCAAGCAGTGAACTCCACTTCTTAAGCTCTCAAGTGACAGGCTGAATACCTGGTAGGCGGGGTCACACCAGGAGAGTAAAAGCGCTCTGAGTAAGTTTGAAAGGCTCCTTCCTGGCTGGCCATCAAGAGGCTTCTGTAGCTTAACTGGCTGTGGTGTAAGAAGAAGGCAACTCCCCTGCACTGTATGTGAGCAGGATGAGCTCAGTCCCAACAGGATGTGGCTCGGCGGAGCCATAGAACGTCCCTAAAAATAAATCTGTCCAAAGAGCCTGGGAGTTTCAGGTCTTGCCCTTTGGCTGGAGAGCTGGGCATGTTTCCTTTGTGTGCTTATGGGATTCCCCAGGAGTGTCCTGGTTGAAAACTGCCCCTGGAAGGTGGTGTACAGCCACCTGCAGGGAAAGCCGACCTACCTCCAGGCACAGGGGTGCGGCGGGGAGGCGTCCAAGAAGGACCTACCTGGGTTAATGCGAACAGTCCAACCCAGCGAGTCCTGTGGAAGAGCCAGGAAACTGGGGCCCCTCATCACTGAAGACATCTGAAACCTTTGCAAATAGCCACATTATGTATGATCTTAGGGCAGGTCATTTCCCCACAGTTAAAAAAGCAAATCCAGAGTTTCTCAAACATGAACAGTGTACTGTTCATGAACAGTGTACGGTGCCTCTTAAAGGGACAGCTTGTTGCAGAGGCTGGCACTGGTCTTTGCTCACTTAGTAGCACTGTGGCAGCAACCCCAACTGTAGGTGTGGGCACCCCTATCTCCAGATGAGCCAGAGTAGCTGGTATTCATTGTTTAGATTATCAATGAAATGAAAAAACACCTTTAAAAGGATCAGAGTACTCAAAGACCCCCTAAGACTACATCCTCAAACCCTGGGGTGGGAGCAAGGTGTCTGGAACCTGTTGGACATGGGTAGAAACGCAGCACATTAGCTTGTTTAATACACAGAATCCTGTGAAAAACAAGTAACACCCAACTGAAACTGCACGTGCTCTCCAAGGGTTTCCTGCACACAAGGTGCTCTGACCTGAAGAAATGCGCCTGGTCTCGGGGGTGCAGGTGCTCTCCTAGCCCTCCTCCCACCTCTGTGCACAGGACAGTCTTAAGTTTGTGACCCTCAAACGTGCTCTCAGGGTTAGTGATGGGAGAAGCTGGGCAAGGAGGAAGTGCAACTAGGCTGCGAGAGCAGAAGGACCTGGCCAGATGCACAGGAAGGTCAGAGGTGCGGTCCCCATGCGTGTCTCGTGTGCAGCAGGTGGTAGTCATGACACGTGGTCACTTTGTCCCTAGGCTGACATGCGAGTTTGAATCATATCTGGATGCTGGTATGTGACTCCAGCTGACAAACCTGCCTCTGTGTTCACATAGGTTCCATGTGAAAACTTGGCCCAGTAACGAATGAAAGCCAGAGGGAAAAGAAGAGATTTAATAAAAGGATGACTCAATGGTTGTGTCCCCCTAGAATTCATATGTTGAAATCCTAACCCCCCAGTGTGATGGTGTTAGGAGACAGGGCCTTTGGAAGATTAAGTCATGAAGGTGGAACCCTAATGAAAGGGATTAGTGTCCTTATAAAAGAGACCCCACAGAGCTCTCTCACTCTTACTGCCATATGAGGATACAGCGGGAAGTTAACAGATGGCGTCCAGAAAGACAGCCTTCACCAGAATTTGGCCACGCCAGCACCATGATCTCAGATCCCAGCCTCCAGAGCCATGAGAAATAGATTTCTGTTGGTAAGCCACCCAATGTATGGTATTCCCAGCTAATACAGGCTGGTTTTAAATTAGACTGGTTTTCAAATTTTTGGTTGGTTAATGATGTAGTTAAACACAGTGACTATAAATAGCATTCGTGGCAAAACTTGATGAATGACTGTAGGCTTGTATTTACATAAAGTCATTGAAGGTTGAGTGTTTTTCAATTTCATGGGGAAAGTTATTGGTTAGAGGGCTGCAGTTGGGTTCTTTTGGTTGTGAGGAATAAAGCCCCAAATGTAAGGATTCACAGGGAGCAATGAGGGCCACAAAATGAAACAGCATCATAGGGCTGACCAGAGAGTCTGGAGGAGACTTCTGGATTTGGATCAGCTCTACAGAACCTGAGCGGCAGGAATTCGCACTCCTCACCCTAGTGTATGACCTTGAATGTGACTTGGGTTACTGTTTTTCTGTCCCAGTACCAGTTGGCTTCCTCTTCTTGTCCCACAGTTTGGTTCCTCTGGAGTTTCCGCTTGCTCACGGTCCATGTCAGCTTCTCTGCCCTTGTGCATCACCACCTCTCAATACCAGCTTTTGCTGTTAACTAACTAGTCCCGTCTTTCACCTTTTCACTTCCGTAGAGAAGCACCCGATCAGCCCAGTTTACCTTTCCATTTAGCCTAATGAAAAGGGCATAATTTGTGGCTACCAGCCAGCCTGGGGTTGTCCCTTCAGTGGTGGTGAGAACTGTTCATGAATGTGACATGCTCATTGCCCTGGGTGACGATCAGGAACAGGAAAGACTCCTTTAGATGACAGTGTGGCAGCAATTCCAGTGTGGTCATGTTTATGACTTTAGTTACTCTTCAAAATTTTATTTAACTTTTTATTTGAAAACTTAGAAAGTTGCAAAAATAGTATAAAGAAATCCTGTAAATCCTTTACCCAGATTCACACATTTTCAGTGTTTTTCCATTTTGGTTTTCTA
Source organism: Camelus ferus (assembly GCF_009834535.1). NCBI lineage: Eukaryota > Metazoa > Chordata > Mammalia > Artiodactyla > Camelidae > Camelus > Camelus ferus. The sequence continues at coordinate 17,163,929 of NC_045700.1, forward strand.
GGCCAAGTTTTTAATCTATCTGTGTTAAACAGAAATTATGAATGCCCTGATCTCCTCTTCTGCCCACCTTCACTTTTCCTATCTCTGTGTTCTGATGGAAAGAAATGACAAAAGCTATGTTGGGCTGATTCTCAGGAAAGAACTTGTCAGAATAGCCATGGTGCTGATTTAGGAGATCAGTTTTCAAATTCGAATCCTCTTTATTAGATGTTGTAGAGATGTAGCAATATGTTTATTGCACATGACAAAAGCAATATAATTAAAATAAAGTTTAAGGAAAGATAAAGAAAATGGCATCCTTGATAAGTGAGAAACAACACCCACAGCAACCGAAATCATGAATATTAAAAATCTTTTAAAATGTATGCTATGCAAACTTTAGTTTTTAGAAAAAGATACAATTCACAACAGAAAAAAATTATTTTCCTAGCAGTAAATTTGGCAAAAGATATGTAAGCTTTTTAAAGTCTTTATTGGAAGAGATTAAAAGGCATAAATTGAGAGAGAAGCTATTCTTGTATAAAAAGATGCCATCACAGAGATGTCAGTTCTCTCTCATAATAACCTATACAATTCCAAGTAAGTCCCAAATGGGTTTTTTGTTGTTGATTTGTTTGGTTTTTGGTGGAGCTAGAATAGTCTGAAATGTACATGGAAAACAAAAGGCCATGAACCACCAAGCTATTCTTATTATTATTACTGAGGGTATAGCTGATTTATAATATTATGTAAATTTCAGGAGTACACTATACTGATTAAAAATTTTCAAGTTTATATTCCATTTATAGTTATTATAAAATACTAGCTATATTCCCTGTGCTATAAAATACATCCTTGTAGTTAATTTATTTTATACATAGTAGTTTGTATCTCTTAATGCCTTACCCCTACCCCTATCTTGTCCCTCTTTCCTTCCTGCTCCCCACTGGTAACCACTAGTTTGTTCTTTAGATCTGTGAGTCTGTTTCTGATTTATACTTACTAGTTTTGTTTTTTAGATTCCACATGTAACTCATACAGTATTTGTTTTTCTCTTATTTCACTAAACAAAATACCTGCAATGTCCATCCATGCTGTCGTAAATGGCAAAATTCCATTCTTTTTTATGGTTGAGTAGTATTCCATCGTGTGTATATATATATATATATATACATATACCACATCTTTTTTTTTTTAACATTTTTTATTGATTTATAATCATTTTATAATGTTGTGTCAAATTCCAGTGTAGAGCACAATTTTTCAGTTATACATGAACATGTATATATATTCATTGTCACATTTTTTTCTCTGTGAGCTACCATAAGATCTTGTATATATTTCCCTGTGCTATACAGTATAATCTTGTTTATCTACTCTACAGTTTTGAAATCCCAGTCTGTCTCTTCCCACCCCCCGCCCCCTTGGCAACCACAAGTTTGTATTCTATGTCTGTGAGACTATTTCTGTTTTGTATTTATGCTTTGTTTGTTTGGTTTTTTTTTTTTTTAGATTCCACATATGAGCGATCTCATATAGTATTTTTCTTTCTCTTTCTGGCTTACTTCACTTAGAGTGACATTCTCCAGGAGCATCCATGTTGCTGCAAATGGCATTATGTTGTCGGTTTTTATGGCTGAATAGTATTCCATTGTATAAATATGCCACTTCTTCTTTATCCAGTCATCTGCTGATGGGCACTTATGTTGCTTCTGTATCTTGGCAACTGTAAGTAATGCTGCTATGAGTGCATATATGTTTTCAAATTGATGTTTTCATTTTCTTTGAATATATCCACAGGAGTGAATGGCTGGATCATATGGTAGTTCTATTTTTAGTTTTTTGAGGAAACTCCATACAGCTCCACAGTGGCTGCAGCAATTTACATTCCCATTAACAGTGTACAAGTGTTCCCTTTTCTCCACATCCTTGCCAACATTTGTTGTTTGTGGTCTTTTTGATGATAGCCATGCTGACAGGTGTGAGATGATATCTCATTGTGATTTTGATTTGGATTTCTCAGTGATGATTAATGATGTTGAGCATCTTTTAATGTGCTTGTTGGCCATCTGTATGTGTTCTTTGGAAAAATGTCTATTCAGATCTTCTGCCCATTTCTTAATTGAGATGTTTGTTTTTTTGATATTGAGTTGTATGAGCTATTTATATATTTTGAATATTAACCTCTTATCAGTCATGTTATTTGCAGATACTTTCTCCTATTCATTAGGTTGTCCTTTCATTTTTTGCTGTTCAGAGCTCTTAAGTTTAATTAGGTCCCATTTATTTATTCTTGCTTTTGTTTCCTTTGCAGCTTAGGAGATTGATCCAAAGAAATTGCTACGATTTATGTCAGTGTTTTGCCTACATTTTCTTCTAAGAGTTTTATGGTTTCCAGTCTTACATTTAGGTCTTTTATCCATTTTGAGTTTATTTTTATATATGGTGTCAGAAAATATTCTAATTTCATTCTTTTACATGTAGCTGTCCAGTTTTCCCTGTACCATGTATTGAAGAGACTGTCTTCTCCATTGTATATTCTTCCCTTCTTATTTCTTGGCTCTCTATTTTGTTCCATTGATCTATGTGTCTGTTTTTGTGCCAGTACCATACTGTTTGATTACTGTCGCTTTGTAGTATAATCTTAAGTCAAGAAGTGTGATACCTCCACCTCTGTTCTTTTATTTCTAATTTTTTTGAAGAATCACCATATTGTTTTCTGTACTAGTTGGACCAATTTACATTCCTACTAACAATGTATATATGTTCCCTTTTCATCACATCCTCATCAGCATCTATATTCTCTTCTTGATAATAGCCATTTTAACAGGTGTGAGTTGATATCTCATTGTGGTTTTGATTTGCATTTCTCTGATGATTAGTAAGGTTGAGCACTTTTTCATATGTCTGTTGGTCATTCTGATGTCCTCTTTGGAAAAATGTATTTTCAGATCATTTGTTTTTCTTTGTTACTAAGTTGACTGAGTTTTTTTCCTATATTTCCTATATTTTCCTATACTTATTTCCTATAAGTAACCTCTTATCTGATACATGGTTTGCAAAAGTTCTCTCCCATTCTATAGATTTCTCATTTTGTTAATTGCTTCTTTTGCTATGCAGAAACTTTTGATAGTTCTAGTTGTTGATTTTTGTTTTTGTTGTTTGTGCTTTTGACATCATGTTAAAAAACATTGCCAAGACCAACATTGATGAGATTGTTCTCTGTTTTCTTCTAGGAGTTTTATCAGGTCTTATGTTTAAGTCTTTAATCCATTTGGGGTTAATTTTTGTGAGTAGTGTAAGACAGGGGTCCAATTTCATTGTTCTGCATGTGTTTCTCCACTTTTCCCAGAAATATTATTTGAAGAAACTGTCCTTTCCCCATTTGGTATCCTTGGCTCACATGTCAGTTATCAGTTGACCATATATGCAGGGATTTGATTCTGGGCTATTTTGTTCCACTGGTCAATGTGTCTGTTTTTGTACCAGTACCATACTGTTTTTATTACTATGGCTTTGTAGTATAATTTGAAACCTGGAGATGTGATACCTCTCACTTTGTTCTTTTTTCTCAGGATTGCTTTGGCTATTCAGAGCCTTTTGTGGTTCCATACAAATTTTTGGATTGTTTCTTCTATTTTTGTAAAGAATGCCTTTGGTATTTTGATGCCAGTTATAGTGAATGTGTAGATAGCTTTGAGTACTATGGCCATTTTAACAATATTAATTCTTCCAATCCATGAACACAGGATGTTTTTCCATTTGTTTGTGTCTTTTTCAATTTCTTTGAACAAAGACTTGGAGTTTTCATTGTACAGATCTTTCACTTGGTTAAATTTATTTCTATATATTTTATTGTAGAACTGCTTTCAAAACAACAGTAACAACAGAACAAGAGCATAGTAATATTTCATATATGCCTTTTAAAATTTCCATTTGATGAGAGCAGAGGCATGAGTTAAGACATAGTTCTATATGGCAATATTGTTTGGAAAGCATGTAAAACATTTTGCAGGACTGTACAGGTGACTAAAGGTGGGGTGTAGCAATCTGAAGTTACAGTCAAGACCAGGCTGTGTGTGTGAACTGTATGTGCAGAGAACTTGCTAGGGTCAGGTACTGTAATAGCAGTTTTGGAACTGAGCAGAACCCTGTGCACCGCCCCCACCCCAGCAGGTACAAAGACCCCTATGTCCCCTGACTCTTACTTGTAGAAAAGCTGAAATCGCTCAGGCTTCCCTGTGTCACAAAGGAGCAGGTTTAAGCAGTTAATGATCAGGACAAGAGTCACAGACTCACTGTCTGATGCACATTCCCGAGTTGTTTTACAGACACTGTAACAGCCACCAGAGGGAAAGGCTAACTGTATGATGGCCAGATGGTAGCCATAAGCTGCTCCATCTTCAGCAGGATTGAATCTACAGCCAGCACAATTCCAAGGACTGGCTTTAAGAGAATGAGATTAACACTACTGCTCATAATAATCTGTATCTCTGTGGCCATCCAAATAATTGTAGCTTGTTCTGCCCATATATGTAAGCCAGCAACTAAACCTGTCAGCAAAGAGATGCTTCAAACCCAAGTTGGTATCTTTCACCTAAGACCTCAATGCCCTTTCTCAGCATGAAGCAGTTAACAGAAGACAGAGCTTCCTCCCTAATCCCATACAAGTGTAATGGTATCTGACAGGAGTGGTTGGTAAGCAGCTCTTTGCAGGGCACCACCCTTAACAGTAAACCCCTTTTGCCTTGTCACTTTAGCAAAGGTATACATTACCTAACTTTGACATCAGGCACCCCCATGCTCCACTCATCTCCAACCCTAGCACACCTTTCACATCTTTTGACCACATGATACCTTGCCTAACCTGTTGGTTCTTTCCATAGATCAAAGACGCAGAAATGGAGAATAAGCACTTAACAGATGACCAGGTCTCTTCCCTAGCCTCCCCTCAGTCATCTTGCAAACAGGCTGTGAACAAGATAGCACCTACAGAAAGGTCATGAGTCCACACGCCTGCATGTGGTGGAAGACAGCTACAAGTATGCTCCCTCACCTCAGTGGTTAACTGAGATTACCTCTCCTTTTTTCTTTAAAATAATTTTTGAAGTTGGTTTTTGAAGAACATGATTCTGCCTTCTCTCCAGATTGCCAGCTTTATGATTAAAAGCAACTTTTCTTCCTATCAACACTTGCCCCTTTGGTACTGCTTCTTGAGCAGCAAGCAGCCAGACCTGAGTTTGGTAAGTTTTGTAGCTCATTTTGTAAGTTAAGTGAAAAATATATCAGAATTATGGTAGCATCTGACAGGTATGACTAAGCTGGAGAGGGGAGCAGACTTTTGTGGGCACTAATCCTGGGAAAAGAGTATGAGGTGGCTTTGTAAGTGTCCATGGAGAGGGTCTCTCTTCCACCCCACAAGACCACAGGAGCATGTATTCCCTCTAGTACCCAAAGAGATGAAGTGGAAACTAGGGTCTCTGAGCTACCAGGAGGTAAATGAAGCAAAACCTGCCGTGGGGAGCCCTCAGCAGGAGCAAAGGGGCGACCAGAAGAGAGCAGAAATCCAGAATCAGTATCGTCACAGGATGACACAGGGAAGGCGGCTATTGGTGATCTTTCCTAGGGGTTCACCATCACTGGCGCATTGCTGGCCTTAATGAGCTAAAGCGCAGAGATGGGAAAGGGGATGATGCATTCATTGTAGGGGCAGAGTGAACCAGGGGTCTTCCCAGCATTGCAGGTACTCAGATCTTTCTCATTAGGGAAGCCATTCTCCAGCTTGAAGAATGCCAGATGTCCATTGATTTCCAAGGCCCCTGTGCTGCTGAGTCGTGACACCATCTCCATGCCAGGATACTGCTCCTTCACAGCACTTGCCACCTCCAGGTAGGTCACCTCGGAGCCGCAGGGTTCATAGTACTCAACTGCCATGCAGACCCCACTGCCCGCCTCTATCTCCCCAGGGGGCGCTATGGACCTCAGTTGGTCTCCACGCTCACTGCTGCTGGCTACCCCAGCCGCTGCTTCTGGCTGTCTGGGATCTTTCTTAAACGGACCCTAGCTGTCACACAGATACAGATGTCTGGGGTTTCCGTGATATACTGGTGAACTCTGGTTGTAGGGAAGGCAGATATCTAAGAGCAAAGAGACTGAAATATGAATACTTTAGGAGATGCAGAATAATTAACATTTTTAAGGTGTTTCATATGCCAGTTTCTAGCAAAAAAAAAAAAAAAAAAAAAAAAAAAAGCTAGTAGCTACTAATGAGACAGAGCTACACAGTAATTTTAAAGAGCCTGGAGAGAAGTTGTTGAAGCACAGAGGCAGTCGTCGGAAGGCAGAATGCATTTCCACACTGGTGCTGTTTCCAGTAGCAAATGTGAACACAACCAGGGCGGCAGAACCCCTGTAACAACATAAAACAACTGACAAAGTTGAGAGGAGATAGGACGTTTTTCTGGTGGATGAATATTCAAATAGACTTGTGCGGTGACTAGGAGCTCACAGTTTAAAGAATGAAAGGTGAAATGAGAGGTTAATAATACGCAACTAAAATGTTAAGAATATGCAGTAGTAAGAAAAAGAGATACTTCAACAACCTATTTTTGATGTGTGATATCCATGATTCTGTATCCTGTAAGTAAATGCAATTTTTTTTTTCATTTTATTCTGAAGGGTTCAAGAATGTTGAATTCTTAGACATAATAATTTAAAGTGCTTCATCCTTTTATTTCTTAAGAAACTGTATTTTAAAGGTTTCACTCAAGGATCTGAAGATTTATTAGTAAGGCATGTGGGCAAAAAATCCTTTTCCCATCAGTAGCTAAGAGAATGTAGAAAGGCATTCATTTGTCACAGGAAAATCTCTCCAAGAAATGTACATTGGGCTGTGATTAATGCTGACAGTGAGATCATGTCCATGGCTCTGGGGCCACTAAAAGTGACTATCAGTCATCAGAGAGTGTCTGGAGGTCAATGTCACTCAGTGATGGTGAACAGAAAAGGAAGAACAGCCTGGCACTGGACATGGACAGTTTGGAAAGTAGATCAGATTAGGGGAAGGCAGGACCCAAAGCTTTGAGACATGGCAGGAAGGGTGGGGATGGGCCACTCGTCCTGTGTGGCAAATGCTCATTGGTCCTTACAGCATCTTTTTCCTCCAGCAGTACTGAGGTATGATGGACAAATAAAATTGTAAGATACATAAAGTATACAACATGATAATTTGATACACATACACCTGTGAAGAGATGACCACCATCTAGGTAATGGACACATCCATACTCTCATATACACATTTTTCTTTTTTGAAGAGAACATATAAGTTCTATCCTTTTAGCAATTTCTGTTATACAGCACAGTGTGATCAACATCCTCAGATTTTATTCATCTCTTTTTTGGGGGGAGAGGGGAGGTAATTAGGTTTATTTATGTATTTAAATGGAGGTACCCAGGACCTTGTGCATGTTAAGCACATACTCTACCACTGAGCTCTGTATTCATCATCTAACAAAGTTTCTATCCTTTCATCAAGCTCTCCCTACCTCTCAGTCCCTGGTAACCACTTTTCTACATTCTGTTTCTGTAAGTTTGACTTTTTTTTTTTTTTAAGGATTTCATGAATGTAAGCGACATCATGCTGTATTGGTCCTTCTTCCTCTCGGTTATTTCACTTAGCATAATGCCTTCCAGGTTCATGTTGTTGCAAATGGCAGGATTTCCTTCTTTTGCAAAGCTGAGTAATACTCTGTTGTATACATCTACTACATTTTCTTTATGCATTCATCTGTTGATGACGGTTACACTGTTTTCATACCTTGGCTATTGTGAATAATGTTGCAATGAACAAAGGAGGCAGTACAAGATACCTCTTGAAGATAATGGTTTCATTTCCTTTAGACATATACCAGTGGGACTGCTGGTAGTTCTTTCAGTTTCTTGAGGAACCACCATACTGTTTTCCATAGTAGCTGTACCAATTTACATTCCTATCAACAGTGCACAAGGGTTCCTTTTTCTCCCGATCCTCACCAGCATTTGTTATCTCTTGTCTTTTTGATAATAGTCATCTTAACAGGTGTGAGGTGATAGATATTTCACATGGTTTGATTTGCATTTCCCTGATGATTAGTGATGTTGAGCACTTTTTCATAGTACCTGTTGGGCCATCTGTATGCCTTCTTTGGAAAAATGTCTATTCAGGTGCTTTGCCCATAATTGGATTATTTGTATTTTTTTGCTGTTGAGTTGTATGAGTTCCTTATATAATTTGGATATTAACCTCTTAATGGATATGTGGCTTGCAAATATTTTCTTCCATTCTGTGGCTGTCTACATTCTGTTGGTCTCCTCTACTGGGCAGAAGGTTTTTAGTTTGATATAGTCCCACTTGTTTGTTTATGCTTTTGTTGCCTGTACAACAAAAATTTGGTGTCAAATCCAAATAATCCAAGCCAAGATTGATGTTAAGGAGCTTATTCCCAATGTTTTCTACTAGGAGTTTTATGATTTCAGGTCTAACGTTCAAGTCCTTAATCCATTTTGAGTTGTTTTGTCTGTATGGTTTAAAACAGGGGTCCAGTTTCATTCTTTTGTATGTGGCTGTTCAGTTTCCTCAACATCCTTTATTGAAGAGGCTGTCCTTTCCCCACTGTATATTCTTGGTTTGTTTGTTGAAAATCAGTTGAATACATACATGGGCTGATCTCTGGGTGCGTGATTTTGTCCCACTGATCTCTGGGTGTTTATGCCAGTGCTTTGGTTACCACACTTTGTAATATAGTTTGGAATCAGGGAGCATGATGCTGTTAGCTTTGTTCTTCTTTCTCAAGTTTGCTTTGGCTTTTTGGGATCTTCTGTGGTTCTGTGCAAACTTCAGGATGTATTTTTAAATTTCTGTGAAAAAATGCCATTGGAATTTTGATAGGGATTACCCTGAGTCTGTACAAAGCTTTGGGTAGCATGGACATTTTAACAATATTAAGTTTTTTGATCCATGAATGTGGAATTCTTTCCATTTGATTGGGTTTTTTTTTTTAATTTCTTTTATGAAAGACTGCAAGTTTCAGTGTATAAATATTTCACCTCCTTGGTTAAATATATTCCTAACCATTTTATTCTTCTTGATGCTCTTACAGCATTTTTAATTGATTGGAATTTTGAAATCAGTCAAGCAGAGAAACCATCTTCATGGGTCATTTCACCTCAAACCATCCTACAGTTCCTACATCTGAGAACTTTCTCCCTAGTATTGCCACTTTAGTTTGATCTATAGAGCAAGCGCCATTCAGATCTGACCTACTTAGACCAAAGTCTCACTTACAGACACCTCATGCCAGAGGAAACGTAGCGTGCTGGCTTCTTAGCTCTCAACAGTGTGGACTCCTAGGTTACCCTGGCAATGAGGCAGAAAACTGCAAAGAGCCTGATTAGCAGAGCAGAAAGGAGGCCAAAGAAAGCCCAACTAATTTATAAAATAATACTATTTGATCTCATACAATGAAATATTATAAACATAATAAAAACTCTGAAAAGATGATTTATGATGGTATAAAATTTATAATAAGCCCTCTACATTGTAAAATACCAGCTACTAATTAAAGTTACAGAGTGCTCAAACTAATGAGGTTTATATCCAAACAGTATTTAACAAACAACAGGCCTTTTGTAAAGTAGTTCTTGCTTGGTCCTGGATTTCATGTAGCTCTGACTCTGTGACCTCATGACTGACATACTGCAGGATTATGCCTTAGTTTTGTTTCAGCATCACTCTTATTTTTGAACATCAGTTGCATTTTAATAGTACCCTTGTACTTCTTAAAAACTTGTCTCCACCTGATCATGCTTTAAGTGTTTTATCATTATCATTCCTTTTAAAAGAGGTACACTTTTAATAAAATAGGATTTTAAAAACAAAATGATAACCAGGAGAGAAAGGGTGCTTTGACAATAAGCCCACTTTTATGCATCAAAACAAACTCACTAAAAAATGAAGTTTAAGTGACATCTTACATTTTATGTTTGCAGTTTAAATATTTTTAAGTTAGTTTAGCCAGAACCCCCGAATTGTCCAAACACCACAGGTCCAATTAGCTTATTTTCAAAAGCATCTTTTCAGTAAAGACAACTGACTAAGAAATAAAACAAAGAAGACAACACTCAAAATGTGCACCTCAAGCCCATCTTGGAAGCATTTGGTGAGTATGTCTTTCTTGCATACTAAACAGGCAGGTCACGCCTGGCCAGAATTCCCGAATAATGATGATTTGCCTCCAAAATTTCTCTTTTGGTTTTACAATGTTCCATTTAGAAACACCGCAGTTCAGAACCAGTACTAATCCAGCAGTATTTTTCAAGTAATTGAGAGCATATTTTTAAAAAATCTATGCGTAATACCATGATGAAAGTATAGTCGGGGGAATGAAAGCGTAACAAAACCTTACCGCAACATCACTGACAGTCTCCATGAAGTCAAGAAGATCACAGAAACATTGAGAATTGTATCTGTTTCTGGGAAGTACTTTCAAAAGGTATTGAACATGAAAAGGGAAGGTGAATGCTTGATTTTTGTTCTGAAAATTTTCACTCTTAAAATATTAAACAGGAAAAAAAATTTGTTGAATTCTCCACATATAAACTGTCAGTCCATTCAAAAAAATTTTAACTTCATTTCTTTACCAAAAATCGTGTGATGTCTGAGCCGTGTTTTGATGCTAGAGAGAGTCTTCTCGCCTGGCTTCTTTCCTTGGCCTGTCTGGCAGTTCTCTAAAAGTTAAAAAAAAAAGAAAAGAGAAAATGACTGTGTACACATATTAGAAAAAAAGTACTGCCTATAGCAACTCAAAAACTCTTTGTGTTCTGCTAGTCTGAAAAAAAAAATATTATCACCGCACTCATTTCCCAGTGCTTTGCCACTGGGGGAGGGGTACCAAGCCACAAGCAGAAGACTCCAGTAGCTCTGAGGTCCTCTGTCCACTTAGGACCAGATGCTGAAGAGAAAACACAGTTTTGAGGAGTCTCTTGCAAGGAGTTGGAAATACCTCACTTGGGGACTAGGTGAGGCCATGATTCTTTTCCTCCAAGTGGGAGCTTGTAAGGCAGCTTGGGATTTCCTGGAGTGCAGTGTGTGCAGGGCCCACCCACCTCCTGTCCTCTAGGCTCTGAAGCCATTCCCAACCCAACAGCCAAGCCAATGCAAGAAAAATAACTGGAGTAAAATTTTTCGTGAGACTCTGAAAATGTGAACAGAAGGAACAATATTCTCTTTTGCTGTATCTTCATTTTCTTATAGGTCTTGAATGGGCTAATAATTTGCACAGCTGAGAAATCAGATGACTTTTTTCCCAGTTGAAGTCCATATATGTGTGAAGTGATCCAGGTGGAAGGGATAAGGAGAGAAAAAAAAGTTAAATCTGAAAATGAAAGAGATAAACAAGAAACCCTGCTTATGAGAAGATCCCAGGTATGAAAAATCACATTTGTGAAGGCATTGAGGAATCTAAAATATTAAAAGGAGGCTAAGAAAGTGCTCATATGATGTGAACACTGGCAAAGGATTGAACAGTTCTGAAAAGTGTAAACACAACTGACTAGTATTTTTACAAACATCAGGGTCTTTGTTAGTAAACACTGTAATTCTTCTCCCACTCAATCGGCAATAACCAGTGCAGTTAAATGGACACTGCTGTTCACTGCCAGGAGGGAAGAGCCTATCTGAGCAGTCTTTGGGAAGACAACTTAGAGGTAAATTCCTACCATCTCAAAAATACTAACACTTGACTCAGTGATTTTACATCTGAGAATCTATCTTAAGGAACAACCTCAAAATGTAAAAAAGTTTGTATAAAAAAGACACACTTGGCAGCATTGTATATATGAACCAAAAAATGTAAACAACTTCAACATCCATTAGTATGGGAATGGCTAAATAAACTGCAGTGGATCCATTGAGATCGACTCAGTAGAATAATGTGCAGCCATGTTAGATGATAAACATTGTGAATGCTTATCATGGGAACATGGGAAAATGTTTAAATAAATGTTTAAATTTTTCCATAAATTAAAAAAAAAGTTGGATACAAAGTTGCACATTGAATGTATACTTCTAAGATTATGTCTCAACAGACAGGTCCTACGACCTTTTGCTGAACTGCCTGTTAAAAATTCATCCTAGTTGACAGACAATATTATGTCATTCCTTTCCTCTCATTTTTTAGCAATAGGTAATTGCTCCAAGATGTTCTAAGGTCAACTGGTTTCATATTTAGTCAGCACTGTAATGTTTGCACATTGAACTGAGTTGGTCCTGGAGATAATTTATTCATGTTCCCAGGTATTTCAGGACCTATTAAACTGCAGATACAAACATGTGTCACTGCCCCAATTCACTGAACTTCTAGTTTGAGGGTCTCTTCAAGACTGTGTAATATGTAAGTTGTATTCATTTTCTTTTAGGTGGTGGTGAAAATTCCCTGGTCCTAGAATGAGTCAAAAGCAAAGCAGTTGCTTTTCACCTGTCACTGAGAACTTGCACAGGCCTCAAGAGAAAACTTAAGTGTTCAGGTAATGAAAAGAATAAAATACTTCCCGAGTCCCAGACAGGGATAGAGGTTCACCCACATAACCTTCCACACTTATATGCACAGCTTTCGATTTAATGTCTCAGGATGGAGTCACATGTGTCTGCTGAGCTTCACTGACCTCTTTGTGACAGACTGTGCAGAGGGTCTGCAGGTTGTCCAGGGAGCACTGCCCTCCTCCACCGGACACCGGCTTGATGTGGTCCACCTGCCAGAAATGCCCTTCCCCTGGGCTTCTTACCATTTCATTAAGCTGCAATAAGAACACAAGATCAGCAATTTTCAACATACACTGTGAGGACTGTTGGTTTTGCATTATGCAATCATGTTTATACAGCAAAATCAGAGGGAAAAATACATTAGGATGGGTTTTTTTTATAGCTTTTATTGTAAGTAGGAAAAACCCTCTAGGCTAGCAATTTGAAAGCAATAAAATGTTTTTGAAAAAGGAGGTTTTTTTTTTCCTTACCTAACCCATTTTTAAAAAAATTACAAGCAAAGTATAGAATACCAAGACTCCTGACAGACTAGGAAAATCAGCTGCTTTTGTGCTTTTGAGATACTTTGTATAGTCACTAAAATAAAACTGGGAAAAATTAAGAACACACTAGAAAAGGAAAACTTCTGAATATTACTGACTCAAATACTGTTTGTTGACCTGAATGCATTTGTTTCTATACCATGACAGTTTACTATTAATAGCTATCATCCAGAACTTTTATGCTATTACCTGGGAACCTCCCAAGTTACATGGACTGGAATCAAACTTCTAGAACAAACCTCTGTAACTTGCATATCTGGAATAAACAAGGATGTTTACTTAAAGCGGCCACTATTCAGGCCAGTCCCTGTATACACACTTTATATTTAACCAGTGATGACCTACATTAAAACGGGCATGTTTTAGCATTTTCTGTGAGGTAGTAAAACCAGCACGAACCACAGCAGTGCAGCTGTTTTTACTTCCTTGTTCAAGACCAAGGAAGATACAATCAACTTCGTGGCTGCTGGCTGTGGGAACCCGTGACATAGCTCTAAGCGCTTTAAGAAAGTGGTCATGCCCATGGACAGCACGAGGACCTTAACTACAGCGTCTGGCCAAAGAGCAGACCCAAGAGGCAGCAGATTGAAGCAGTAAACTTTGTCCACCAGGACTTTAATACAGACGGACTCTCTCTTCTATACTCAACTTCCCAACTTCTGTTAGAAAGATACATACCAATTTTTAGAGGCTGGCACTGTTAGGAGCAACTTCATATGGCTGTCTTGTGCATCAGACAAATGGCATATTCGTAGGAAAAATCCATTTTGGTTCTATCTTTGTAACCAAATCTTTTGCACCGGGGAGTCTCCACTCTGACAGACTCTAGGAGCTAGAAGGGGCTTCTTTATTCTTCCCAGTAATTCCATGATACATCACTAAGGGCCAGTCTTCAACATCCTAAACTCACCTCATGATAGAACCACTCCCTCTCCCACTGGGCACCCCCCTCTGGGCCCTGTGGTGCTCCTTACCCCTTGAGCACTTCTGGTTTAGGTGGATACTGTGTTTCTTCCACATTCCTGGACAGACCGCTTCCAAGATGTCCTTGAGTCATTTCATTGTGTGTCTCCACATGGAGGCAGCAGATAGATAGTAACCGGAGTCTAGCTAACACCTCGGGGAAGGGTGTACCATGTCCCTCACCAGTTAGACCCAAGGGGCTTTCAGGATCTCTGGATAACATTTGGGGACTAGTGTATGTCCCTAGCTCTCAAAGTCTGATTCATTTTTACAGAAAAGCTGATTAATTCTGTCATAATTCAACAATACTAGGTAAATAAAAATACAAGATTTGACTACCTGGCTGGAATTTATCCAATATTTTAGTAGACAGAGGGTGATTCTTTGAAATTAAGCTTACTACAAAATTACACATTTTGCTCCTATTTGGAATTTAAAACTGTTTAGATCACAACACTGGAAATCCAACTGAATTTTGGGAGTTAAAGTGAATACTGCAACTGCTGTGTTAAGAATAGTATTTTGCCACATATGACATTTTACAAGGGGATGAACATATACAAGTTTCCTTCTCATCGTAATGAACTACATTTTGGGGGTTATCTGTTTGCCCCTTGTCATTAGCATCATGAAAGGTGGAACAACCAGACCATAAGCGCCTCTCAATGCAATGTACCATCTGTTCGGACTTTTCCCAAAATAATCTAATCAGAATCTAATTAAACCGCTAGCTCTTACACGCATTATTCAGGAAATCAGGGCGACAAATCCAGAATGTGGGAAATCCTACAAGCAAATGCTTCAGTTTCTTTAACAATCAATGGATTAAGAAAAAAAAAAAAGGACGGGGTGATATTATAGATTAACTGGAACATGAGGCGTACTGACCAAATGCAGAGTGTGGGTCAGATTTTGATCCTAATGTGAAGAAAGCAATGGTAAAGAACTTTTTTGAGACAAGCTGAGAACCCAAATGTGGACTTATAATTGCGGAATTATAAAATTGTGTTGGGTGTGCTAGTGGAGATTGGGGTTACATTTAAAAGAGAGCAAGGAGGTGGCAAGGAATACAGTCTTTGTGAGAGCTACATACTGAAAGTGTCTAGGGGTGAAAGAAATGCTGTCTGGAATTTGCTTTAAAATAATTCCAGGAGAGAATAAGAAGCGAGGTGAGGGACAGATGAAAATGAATGGCAAAGTGCTGGTAACTGTGACAGCTGGGTGATGGGTATATGCGGTAATTATTCTCTGTACTTCTGTATATGTACTTGATAATTTCCATCTTAAAAAGTTGAAAGAAAGTTAGTCAATATTTATCACTCAGGGCAAGGCTGCCTTCTGTCAATCACATGATTATAATTTACCTGTTCTAATGGGAGCTTTGAGGTCCAGGTAATATCCAGAAGATTCTTCCTCTGACTTTTAGGGGCATCTCTCAGACGTAAAAAGAGTTCGTGTGCATTCAGATTACATAGCTGACACACGCCATGCTCGATTTCAAATACTTTGGCTCGCAGGTAACTGTTATTAGATCGAATCCAAAACTCCTCCTGACATTTCAGAGAGCAAAACCGTGAATCCCAAGCATTTGCTTTACGCTCTTGCTTAGTTTGGAAAGTGGGTTGCTGACAGTGAAGGCAAAGTGGGTTTCCTTCATCATCCACAGCTTGCAAATAGCCTTTGGATGTAGGAGGCTTCACAGTGAGATCCGCTCGGGCTGCGCAGGGACTTAGAAGTGGGACACAGGCTCCATCTTCCAGCAATTCCCTGGAACAGAGCAAAACACTGAATAGGTAACTAATGAAGGCTTACTCTATTCTATATAATCATTACTTCATTTAAAGGTCTTCAAAGTTTCTGTCTTGATAAACAGTAAACAGGGACAACAGATTCTGTGATTCATTGTGGAAATGAAATAGTTACAGGCAGCATTCTATATCCCCTGCCAAGTAAAAGAAAGCATGGTGTGTTCACACACACACAAGTATCAATTTGAGGGGGTGGAGGTATATAGCTCAAGGGTTAGAGTGCATGCTTAGCATGCAGGAGGTCTTGGGTTCAATCCCCAGCACCTCCATTAAAAAAAAACCTAATAATAAACAAGTAAATAGACCTAATGATTTCCACACCCCCCCCCCGAAATTAATTTGAATAGAAATACGCTGCCTCTCTTGGGAACTTAGATGTCTTCAAATTACACAATCAGACTTTGAGACGTCTGGAGAAGATGGAAAATGAGAAGTTAGAAAATGCTTCTTCAGGCTGGGAAACAACAGGCTCGTGGAAAAGCCCAGCCAAAGTCAGTGGCTGCCCTGCTCTGTAAATGTGTTGGGTCACACACATCATTAGGACCGAGGCCAGTTCCGTGCACACTCGTCCAGCTTCTGCTGGCCTTTAGGAAACAGATCATTCACATCCATGAAGTGACAGAGCCAGGGCACTAACAGTGTTGATAGGAATTTGAACAGGAGACCTGCTATTAATAAAGACGTGCCTCCTCCAGGTAAACTCAGAGTTGACAGAATTAAAATTAGAAATGAAATATTTGTTAGAATAAAAGGAAAAGGTCCATTACTCAATTATGTTGAAAAGTCCTACACGGGAATTACAATAGCCACTTGGCTCTTCTTCCATGGCTGTTTGTTAGAAGGGTTAAAAGAAAAACTTTTTATGATAGAAAGGACTCAAGATTGGGGGGCAGAGCCCAGATTCAACCTTGGTTCTTCCAGCATCCAGTGGCCTAGGGCTGGTCACTTGATCCACCTGGTCTCAGGGTCCTTCCTGACCTCCGATTTCTAAGGTGAGGACACCACGTGCCTCACAGGGTTGCCAGGAGGAGAGAAGAGCTATTATATTGTAAAAGCTTTTTGTCACCTGTAACATGGCCACACAGAAGTAAAGTATTATTGCAAATACAAATGCATAAATGTAAAAGCATCGTCTTTGTGCTACTCTGCCTGACAAGTAGAAGCCACCTTACTTTGTAGCAGAGTCCCGGGGCCCGGCCTCCTTTGTGATCAGACGGACACGGCCCCCGTCAGTCTTCACCTTGTCCATCGAGGCTGCAGCAACATCTTCTCTGGTTATGTATCTAAAACAATTACATGTGAAGGAGATTTCCTCTCTCTCCTATGAGAGTTTCTCAATTTCACGTTCACATTTGTTCCTTGCAAAAGCAATGGGGAAAAAGCAAAATACAAGTCTTTTCACGGTGCTAACACTTAGGTTAGGGAATGGAATTTTCTCCCTCTACAATGGTCTCCACGTGTGGGAAACACATCTCTTTGTTCCAAATCAGTTTTCTCAAGACTTGTTTTTCTGGGAAAGTCAAGAGTCATTCAGTATCCCTTGGACCAATTTTCACATAGGGGGAAGAAGGAGTGGGTGTAGGAGTAAGAAATGATCAAATATCTGCACCGCTGACAGCGTAAACTGCTTGCCAAGCTGTGCAGAAAATCTCTAACTGCATTTTCACTTCCCTCTTGGCCTCTTCTTCAAGGCTCCTCAAATCGCCTTAATCAGTTACAATAGTGCGTCAGCGTATTCGGGCAAAGTGATTTTCTTTTTAGTTAACTAGGTTCAGTCACATCTATAATCTCAAGGTTGTTTCCGTTATTACCAGCTCATACAGGGTTTATGGACTCTTCCATTTAAAGCCACTCTTGATGTGGGATTCAGAACCTTATCACACAACACTATCAATCCCGCATAATGGTTTAGGGACTGGAAGTAAAGAGGAAAGTTATTCCAATTAAAGGTGACGGGGGAATTCAAGTAGGTGAAATGCAATTACCCAATTAATTCCTTCTAATTAGCATGGCCCAGTTTCTCTAATAGTTTATACCTATTGTAATTTTTTAAAAAAATTAGTTTAAACATGCATTTCTTCATATTCTCAAATACTTCATTTGGTAGCCTGACAATGAAACTAAATCACAATGGAATTGTGCAATTGTAGGTAAAATTTTAGAAATTTGCTTTTATGTTATTAAAGTAGATTAATGAGGAACAGGCTTCCTTTTTTTTTAATAAGCTATCTTATTAATTTTTGATTAGGTGATACATGCACATATTTCAAAATTCTAATGCTGTGTATGGTGAGGAGTAAGTTTCCCTTCCGTTCCCATCCCTTTTTTTTTTCTTCTCCCCCTTTCCCAAGCTACCTCTGTTGCCAGTTTTCAGTACATCCTTTTAGAAACAGGTTATTTTTTCTGTGTATAGGTGTATACCTTTTATTTATTTATCTTTGTATTTTTATGGACATACAATTCACATACCACAAAATTTACCATTTTAAAGCTTACAATTCAGTGCATTTTAGTATATGCACAAGGATGTACACCCATCACCTAATTCCAGAACATTTTTATCACCCCAAAAAGGAACCCGTAGTCATTAGCAGTCACTCCCTATTACACTTATTTTTAACAATAAATGGTAGCATAATATACACACTGACCTTTACCTTGTTCTTTCTGCATAAAAACACATCTCAGAGAGCTTTCCGTATCAGCATGCATACGATTGCCCTATTTTTTTTAATAGTTGCATATTATTTCATTATTTCAACAAACCATGTAATACATCTAACTGGTCTCTGATTAACACCCGTTAAGGCTGTCCCAGTCTCCGCTACCACAAACGATGCTGTAACAAACACCCCTCTCCTAGATGTCCTTATTTTCTCCCCAAGAAGTATCCACAGAATAAATCCCCAGAAGTGGAACTGCTTCGTCAAAGGTCGTGGGGGTCTAAATTTGGATAGATTTTTGACACATTGCTCTCCTTTGGGTTGGTATCGCTTCATAGATCCACCAGCAATGGATGAGAGTCCCTATTTTCTCACACTTTCACTGGCACAATGTATGTCAGTTAAAAACATCTCTGCTAACAGTGACAGGTGTCTTGTCATCACTTTAAATTTGCATTTCACCTATTAAGAGTAAGGATGACTATCTTTTCACGTTTGCATTTCTACTACTCTTTCTTAAAGCAAAAAAGAATCACAGTGAATTCTTTAACTTGCCCTTTTAGTTCCTAAACTCCCCTCAACCCCCATTTCTTCAACCATTTTATTCCCTTGACAAAAGCATTTTGCTGGAGTATTCCGGCAGATTCTAAATGAACTCAAAAGCTTCCTAGCTTTGAGGGGCCTGGGATATTAAGCCTTGCCTCAGGTATTATTTAATGTTTAAAAGCTTAGAAACTTAATTCAGTAACTTTAAAAGATGCTGAGAAATCTATATAGAGATTTAAGAACCAAAAATAACCTCTTGCTTTCCTATGAGAGGTTTAAGCACAGTTTTTTGGAAACCACAAGAAACAGATCAATCGACCCCAAAGCAGGTTGTTGTCAACTTTTCAAATGTAGTTGTGAGTTACCAATATTTAATTTTCCATTGAGGTTTGCTAAGAAGCTCATGTCAGGATATGAACTCTCAAAAGGATTATGGCAAATCCCAATTTTGACAAATAGGGAAGGAAGAATGTTGTCTACTAAAGTAATTCCTGGATGGGGATGGCAGAGGACGACGGCTAATAAAAGAGGAGTAAGTTGGAAAGTGGCCCCCCCAGTGAGAACAGTGCTGGGCTCTGGCTCGGGGACTTGCTTCAGAGATCAGCTGTGGCGAGAGGACAGAGCTGGCATTCTGAACCCACAGGGTCCCAGGTGAATCAGACCTGCCCGCTGACAAGTACCAACTCATGTAGGAATCAGTACAATGGCTGGTGATCTTGGCTTCTATTCACATTTAAGAGTGAGCTGCTCAAAAGCTTGGTGAGCTTGGACAGGGCCTGCAAACTGGTGGATGTCATTGGAGGACAATCATGTTGGAGATCTAGCCATTCTTTTGAGGGGGGAATTCCTGAAAATTAGTATCTGTGTGTCTTTATTCTGACGTTATTCCATCTTTTTAGAGATCTCCTGTGGGTAATGGCCGCGGAGCCAAGAAAGGGATCTGGGGATTGAGTGTCAGTTTCCAAAATTAACCCCTCTCGCTTTATCTCCACTGAGCCCAGTGTTTCTGAGACCAGTGCCTCTCTGGCAGTTTTTCTAGAAAGCAAACTGGTAGGGCGGTGGGTGGGAAAGGTGCCCAGTGTCTAAATGATCCTCATACAGACTTCCAATCAGTGCTGTTTTGCTGCCCCATCACTCACACCTGCTTTCGGAGAGAGAGAGTTACTCCAATTTACTGAGACTTACTGGGATCTACAGCCAGAAACAGCCTGCTTCCACAACGTATCCCCCCTGCAGGTGCACTGGTTTCATTCTCATGGTTCTGCTAAGTCAGTTTCCCTGGAGTCCCCCCTCGCTCTACCTGTCTCATCAGTGACCAAGGTCCCTACACCCACCTCCTTAACACCTCCCTTCCTTCTCCTTCCTCCATTCCCATTTCTAATGCCTCAGTGTAAGTCATCTTTTTTCCAGGTCTACTCTAACAGTCTTTTAACTTCTGTGGTAGGCAGAATTTTAAAGATACCTCCCTAGACCTCTGGAATGGGAGAAGATATGTGCAAATGATGCAACTGACAAAGGTGTAATTTCCAGAATATCGAAACAGCTCATACAACTTAATAACAACAACAAAAAAACCCCAATCCAAAAATGGGCAGAAGACTTAAACAATCAATTTGGACATACAAATGGCCAATGGGCACATGAAAAATGCTCAGTATCACTAATTATCACAGAATTGCACATCAAAACTATAATGAAGTATCATCTCCCACCAGTCAGAATGGCCAACATTCAAAAGTCCAAAAATGATAAATGCTGGAGAGGCTGTGGAGAAAAGGGAACCCTCCTACACTACCGGTGAGAATGCAGTTTGGTGCAGCCATTATGGAAACCAGTACGGCAATTCCTCAAAAAACGCAAAATAGACTTACCATATGACCCAGCAATTCCACTCCTAGGCATATACCCGGAGGGAACCTTAATTCAAAAAGATACATGCACCCCAATGTTCACAGCAGCACTATATACAGTAGCCAACATATGGAAGTAACCTAAATGTCCATTGAGAGATGACTATTTAAAGAAGTTGTGGTATATTTATACAATAGAATACTACTCAATGATAAAAAAGAAATAATAAAATAGTGCCTTTTACAGCAACATGGATGGACCTGGAGATCATCATTCTAAGTGAAATAAGCCCGAAAGAGAAAGAAAAATACCATATGATATCACTCATATGTGCAATCTAAAAAAAAAAAAAAGAAAAAAGAGGACACTAATCAACTCATCTACAAAACAGAAACAGACTCACAGACATAGTAAATAATCTTATGAGATTTACAAATGTTAACCACTATATATAAAAATAGATAAAAAAACAAATTTCTTCTGTATGGCAAAGGGACCTATATTCAATATCTTGTAATAACCTTTAATGAAAAAGAATATGAAAACAAATATATGCATATATATGCATGACTGGGACATTATGCTGTACACTACCAGAAACTGACGCATTGTAACTGACTGTACTTCAATAAAAATAATAAAAAATAAATTAAAAAAATTAAAGATATCCCCCTAGGATTCCTGTCTCCTGGTATTCAACTGATCACCCATCTAGGTAACATTGTAAAGGGACCGTGCAGATGTTAATTCAGGTTATTAATCAGCTGACCTAAGATAGGGAGCAATTCTAAGCATGTGAAGGCCGGACATACCATTGCTGATCCTGAGAGGTAAGGCCCATGTGCTAGAACTAGAAAGAAGTCTCTGGAAGTTGAGAGTGGCCCCCTAGCCGATAGCCAACAAGGAAACCAAATCCTACAACCACCAGGAACTGAATTCTGCCAACAACCTGAATGAGTGTGGAAACAGATTCTTCCCAGACTATCAGTAAGAACCCAGCCAGCCTTATAAAATCCAGAGCAGAGAAACCAGTAGAGCCAACTCAGACTTCTGACTTACAGAATAGTGAGATAATAAATTCCTGTTGTTTTAAGCTATTAAATTTGTGGTCATTTGTAATGGCAACCAGAGGAAGGCAATTGCGACTTGTCTCCCCACTTTGAGTCCTGCTTTCAGTCTAATCTTCCACCTGCCGCCAGAGTGAGCTCTTAAAAGGACACATCTGATTATTTAGTCTGCTGCTTGTTAACACACGTTTTATCTGTAATAAACACCTACATATAATTTTATAAATAACACTGGGTGTCTGACTTGGGTTTGCATCAATTTTATGAGTTTTGCTTTTACACCTGATCAGCCCTCTTTCTCAGGTGGTTCTTCCGTGTCTGATGGAGAAGAAACAAGGGGACACATCTAGAAATGGCTGCAGTGGGCTGTAAGTTCAGTTAAGAAGGGAATTATGATTGTGTAAAGACCAGAACTTCAGCTAAGACCGTGGCTGTAAAAATGAGGAAAAGGAGAGGACTGGAAGAAGTATTGAGAAGAATAAAACAGGCATCACAATTTTTGTTATATCTGTGTGTGTGTGTGTATAAATACACACATTTTAATGCATTTTTTATATAAAACAATACACGCTTATGGGGAAATTCAACAAGTACAGAAGGGCTGAGGCACGAGGCCAAAACGGGCAGCTCAAGGATAAATCCAACTAGTCAAAGGGCTTCCTTTGACTCATACAGTGTTTTATTTTTAAATCTGAACTTGAGGGGCATTAGATGGTTATGCGTTTTCTAATTTGTCACAGCTCCACCCGCTACCCTGCTCTTTTCTAGTTCCACGCCTGACCTCATTCATGCATTTACGGTTCCTGCTTTGTTCTTAGTCACATGAGTTTGTACTCCAGGCATAATCTATAAAGGTCCTACTATTGCCACAAACCCCCTAATTGTATGGTCTACAGCAAAATTTCTCAACCGTGGCACTCTTGATATATTAAAATAGAGAAGTCTTTGTTTGGGAGGGTGGTCCTGTTCACTGTAGGGTTTGAGCAGTACCCCAGGCCTCTGCCCACCAGAGGTTCCCAGCTGTGTCCCCAAATCGTAACAAGCTAACACTGTCTCCCAAGAGTGCCACCCAGGGAAGCAATTACCCCCAGTCGAGAACCATGTCCTAGAAAAACCTCTGATACAAGTTTCTAAGGTATCCTTCCAGACACTGCCTATGTCAGTAACAGCAATTACATATATTTGTGTCTCCATCTTTTTCTTTGATACTTATTTTCACTCTTAACAATTGATCACCAACATCGTTCCTTATTCTCATGTACAAATATACCAAGCCATATTGGAAACAGCTGAAGAGATTATCACTCTATGGGGATATAATTTATTTCATCAGCCGCACGCCCTCATGTAGCTGATGATTTTTTCCCCATGTGCCTAGAAAAGGCTGGAGATCATGATATAATGGCCTGTGAAGATGAAGAGAGATGACACGTATACGGGGACAGCCAGAGAGCTAATGGAAGGGGCTCTTTCTGCCAATGCTGCTGTTTGGTTTGGTGCTTTGCAAAAGAGTCAGACTAGAGAGTGGCTGACTGCTTTCCCTGAGACCCTGCTTATTGCTAAAATAGAGTCCACAGAGAATGGGGATTCAAGATCACATTAGGCGATATTCGAGTGAGGCAAAAAGATGGTTATGATGCCGAGAAAGGAAAGCGAGTGTTACAGAGGTGAGAAAGGGACTTGCAGGGATAAAGGCAAAACTGTTCCAAGTGTGGGACAGTAACCTTCCGAATTACTTTGTTTCCACCCACAAGCCCGGTAAGTTACCTTCTGCTACCTGGGTGGCCGTACCTCAAACGGAAGCAGCTCCCCTGCTGCGTGGCACCCAAGATTCACGCCCCGGGAGTGCAGCGGAGTGCAGCGCAGCCAGGCCTGAGGCAGGTTCTGTCGGTGGACCGGGGAAGTGTCTTCCCGCTGTTCAACAGTCCCCAGGCTGGGCGGGTCACAGGTCACACCACCCCGTGACTCACCTCCCTCCCCCGAAGAGTGGGACTCACGGTGAACAAGATGCAGACAACTTGCTCTTGTCTAGCAGATTTGCTCAAATTCACAAAATACCCAATTATGTTGCTCTAAAATGAGCTGTCATTTTATGTATAATTTTCTCTTAACTCATCAGGATTTCATTAGTGGTTACATAAAATGCCTCAGACCCCTCTTGTAGAAATAACTGTGACACGTAACAAAATACAAAATAAAGAAAGAAAGACAAGTCATACCTTTTGGTACTGTTCTGTTTCGTCTGCTGCTTTGTGAGTTCTTCCAAAGCAAGAACTGGGCTGCGGAACAGCTGCCCGCTTCTCCTGATTATCCTTTGCTTCATGGCAGTTAGACTACTCCATTCTCGAACGAACCTCAAAATCTGGCAGAAAATGAGATAATGAAAAGAGTGTACAGCTCACCAGATACCTTCCTTTGAAAGTGAGACTACTTATAATGTCGGAAAACTGATGTGTTATTATATCCCCCCACAGGCTTTGAGCTCCACGGTTTAAGGCTTTCCACAATTTGCTGCAGTTCTCCTATCTTTACTGTGAAGTCTACGGCCAGTTCTGCAGAGGTCTCTTTCAAGGCAAAGGCTCTCGAAAAGCACATTTCAGGACACTCAGTACATGTCCTGAGTGGCTGACAGCAATAAGGTGCTCGTTGCGACCAAAAGCGGCCTGGCTGTTGGAAGCACAGACCCACCAGTGGCCGAGGCAAAGCTGGCCTTGGGGACAGCAGGCCTTGTAGGTGACAGAGTGACAGCGCAACATCTGAGCATCACGTGTACTTGACCGCCTGAACTATCACAGGATAAATCCATCCGTAACAAAATCGGGACACTTCACAAGGGTGACCATTACTCTTATTAGTCAGTGATACGTAATTGGCTATTTTCTGGCAACTTGAGAATTGGGATAAGATGATACCAAAAAAAAAAGTTCACGGCTACTGTTCCTTTAAGACAAGTGCAGCCGACCACGGGCAATGTTTCCGTTCCACTAAACAGGCAAAAACATAATCACTATTTTCCTGTAAAAAGTGGTGTCCTGCATGCTGGGTCGGCCCCTGCACATACTGACCCTCCTTAACGGTGGAGAGAAGAAAACCACAGATCGGAATGAAGGCCTCCCCAGCAGGGTCCTGGCCCGCGGCTGCACACAGTGCTTCCAACCTCAAATCAAGAGTCACCCAACATGGTGTCATCCCTGCTCTCAGAACCTGTCAGTGTTAGAACTTAACCTACAAAGATACAATGTGATTCTGTCAGATACAAACATCACAGCTGCTAATCCTGTGAATGAGGAATTAAATGATGTGAGGATGATTCTATCCGCAGAAACAGCAACCCTAGGTGTGATCATTCGCCAAGGAAACAGATTTCACGTTTATTCTTAGCACCAGGGTAATTCATAGGCCCCGCCTGGGCTGATTAAAATGCAACCAGTGATTTGACTCTGCAGCAGGCCACAAAGTTCTCTGCTTTTATGAAACTCAAAAATGGTCATTAAAATTACTCAACAAACGTTCACTTAAAGCAAATGCACAGGACCATTCTTACCAGGGAGCGATTTTGTTTCAGCTGAAAGCTTGCTGGTAAATCTTCCCAAAGGTCTAATTTTATATCCAAAGGAATAAAATTACAGTTCATCTGGTTTCCATCCTGACAGAGATTAGGAAGACATTATTAATCCACTTTGTCTGTAGGCACTGATAGTTATTTTAAAAGCAAAGAATTCTCTTCTGGCATAAAATGCCCAGTCTCCCCAAAGAGAAACTGAGGCAGCACCTTCCAGACCAGCTTCTATGCACACAGCTCCCAGGAAAGATGCTGCGTGGAGGACGAGGGCCAGGCGCTCCACTGCCCTGAGGGTCCCACTGCATTCAGACTTAAGGGTAAACAATACCGCGGAGAGGGGTGTGGTCAGTTACACACGAGGTTTAAACATGAAGTGTTTCTTTTATAAAGAGAAATAAGAATCTCTGTACATGGAAATCTCCTGTATAAACAAGAGTTGAACCCATATTCTATCTAATTCTCTCAGCTAAACAGAAAGGTTACAGCTCCCACAATCACTCTGGAAAAAAACATTTGAAGAGTACCTACGTATTGATTTAAGAGTTTAGATACGTAACTGTTATTCTAAACTCTGCATTTACTATTAACACGACATAGGATGCTAAACATCTGTTTCTGCTCTTCCTTTTAAGGGCGTGTTCCTTCCGGCAGTGAACGAGGGTTTTTACCCACATTTCTGCTTCTAGATTTTATTTCAGCTCTCCTAAGGGAAAAAGGAAAGCTTTCATCTGAATGCTCCTGTAGCTGTGAAAAACCCTGTTGACATTTCATCTGCTTTGTGTCTGATGTTTCAAAAACTGACTGAGAAGTATTTTATGGTAAGGGGACTTACAAGTATTTACAAGAGTCGTAAAAATGCACTTGGCACTCTTGAGAGGAAGCCAGGCAGCCAGGGCTGCACAGGCTGGGCCGCAAAGCCGGAGTGTGGCTCGGGGAGGCTGTCACAGTATGTACTTGGTGGGAGACACACCCCACCCTCTGCCACGACTTTGCAGGGTCTCTCCGATCTCCACCCAGAGGGGGAAACACTGATCAGATGATCCACTGCAGAGTCTTCACTGTGCTGAGTGAAATGTTTAAAGAGTTTAAGGGCTTCTGAATTCCTGTGTGTGCTCTGCCTGGTGTTTGCCTTCTGGCTTCCTGACCTTCATCTTGTGATGGTCAGAGAAGCAGGGGCTGGAACTGCCCCCACATCGGGGAAAGGGAGGCTCAGGCACTTGGATCTGTCTCTAGGTGAGCACGGGGTCCATGGTGCTCCCCCAAGTCTAGAGGTTCCACCTGGTGGACCACAGTCCTAGCCTTCAAGAGAAGCGCTGTGCACCGCCTGCTTCATTCTGGATGGTGGTCCCACGATGAAGGCTGCTTGGGGCTTCTGGTACTCACGCTCCTAGCCCTCTCCTAAATCTTCTAGCAATATCTTCTGACCTTCAGTTAGAGCTGAAGACTGCCATGCGGTTCACCATCTACCTGCACCTGGTATCTGGGTCAGCAGGGCGCCTCTGACTGAGTTTGGGCAGCTCTAACCTATCTTGAGAAAGGTATTCTTTCAATAGAAAGGCCCATGAGTTTAAAGACGTCACAAATACTATTTTATGATACTTAGAAAGATTAGAAACTTGAACCTAAATAAGCAATTATCCAATGAAGACATACCAATGGTCAATAGGCACATGAAAAAATGCTTAGTATCACTAATTATCAGAGAAATGCAAATCAAAACTACAATGAGGTATCACCTCACGCTAGTCAGAATGGCCACAATTCAAAAGTCCACAAACGATAAATGCTGGAGAGGATGGGGAGAAAAGGGAATCTTCCTACGCTGTTGGTGGGAAATGTAGTTTGGTGCAGCCATTATGGAAAACAGTATGGAGAGTCTTCAAAAGACTAAAAATGGATTTATCATATGATCTAGCACTCCTAATTCAAAAACATACATGCACCCACAGCAGCACTACTTAGAACAGCCAAGACATGGAAACAATCTAACATTGACAGATGACTAGATAAAGAAATTGTGGTATATTTCTACAATGGAATATCACTCAGCCATAAAAAAGAATGTAATAATGCCATTTGCAGCAACATGGATGGACCTGGAGATTGTCATTCTAAGTGAAGTAAGCCAGAAACAGAAAGTAAAATACCATATGATATCACTCATATGTAGAATCTAAAAAAAAAAAAAAAAAGACAAATGAATTTATTTACAAAACAGAAACAGACTCACAGACATAGAAAACAAACTTATAGTTACCAGGGAAGGAAGAGGGTGGAAAGAGGGTGGAGTTGGAGATTTGCAGATACTAATATATATAAAATAGATAAGCAACAGTTCTTACTGTATAGCACATGGAACTATATTCAATATCTTGTAGTAATTTATGGTTAAAAGAATATGTAAACAAATTTATGTATGTATATGTATGACTGAAGCATTATTCTGTACACCACATGGTCTCCAAGACCCTTTCTGAGGATCCACAGAATTACAAGTGTTTTCATCAGAACAGTAAAACATTATTTGCCTTTTTCACTCCCATTCTCTCATAAATGTACAGTGAAGTTTCTCACGTACAGGCAGAGATGAGAGTCCCATTGTCTTCTATTAAGACTTTAGAGAAAATTTAGAAAATTGTAAAACAATGCCATTCTCCTCATTAAACATCATTTTTGTTTTGAAAAATATATTTTTAATATAGGCTTTTTATATAAATATGTAATGGATTTATTATTGCTACTTTAAATTAATTCATAAATGAATACTTTAGTTTCCATTTTAATTTCAAATACAGTAAATACTAATAAATATAACCCACATAAACAAACAAGTTTTTTATTTTCTATTTTAAAATTTTATTTTATTTTTTAGAATATATCTATTTTATTGAAGCATAGTCAGTTTACAATGTTGTGTCTATTTCTGGTGTACAGCGTAATGCTTCAGTCATATATGAACATACATATATTTGTTTTCATATTCTTTTTCACCATGTAAATACAAGATATTGAATATAGTTCCCTATGCTATACAGTATAACTTGCTGTTTATTTATTTTACATATATTAGTATCTGCATATTGCAAACTTCCAATTAAATTTATTTTTAAATTGAAGTATAGTCATTTACAAAGTTGTGTTCATTTCTGGTGTACAGCACAGTGATTCATTTATACACACACATAAAAAAAGTACTTTGGGGTCCTCGACAAACTTTTGGAGCACAAAGAGGGCCTGAGACTAGAAAGTGTGAGCACTGCTAACCCAGGCCGTGGCAGGAATCTGCAGTCACTTTGTTAACGCTCCCTGGAGTGTAGCCGACGTGGACTCAGGCGGCTCAGGCTCCGGCTCAGGCTTGTCAGGACGTGACCGCGGCAGCAGCTGCGGGGCTCGGGGCAGGAGCCAGCTTCTAGTGGGCGTTCACCACAGCTAGGCCCTGCACTGAGTGCTTTACGGGAATTCGCCTGCTTCGTCCTGGAACAACTCCTCCACATTTGAGAGTTGAGGAAACTGAGGCACGGGGCAGTTAGGTAATGCGTCCAAGACTCCACAGTTAGCAACACACCTGAACCGGGCCCTCTGGCCCTGGGGCCTGCGCTCTTCACTACCATGCTGCTTGCTTCTCCCTATCTTGAGATTTAACGTAGGAATTCGAGCATTATTTTTATGGAGGGAAAAAAAAAGACATCTATCCCGTTGTTAATAAAATTATCTCCACTGAAACCTGAAAAAAGGAAGCCTTCTGCATGTTTCCAGAACCCACATGGTGCCTACCTTAGTATAGAGGTGAATCCGGTCGGTGTTCCTACTTGCACAGAACATTAAGGTATCGTATACCGGCAAAGGGTCCGCACTCAGCAAATGTCCTAAAAAAGCAGACAGACCAGAACCTGAGGGCATATCCACCCTTTATCCAAAATAGCTTACCTTAATCTTCTGTAAGTTAGAAGGATGACACAGCTGTATCAAATGTATTAACGTATTTGACAAAGAACGTGTGTCTGGGCTTGAAATAAAACTACTGGGGGGTGGGGGAGACATCTAAGGGCATGTTGGCTTCTATGGTGACCAGTTGCTGAAGTTTTGCTAATGACCCAACAAGGGAAAAAGAGACTCAGTTAAAAAGAGTTAGATAGAAGGGAGAAGTTCCTGAATCCTTATCGGTCTTGAAGGAGTCTAGAATCGATTCCTTTTGCTAGAGTGGGTATGAGTTGAGAGTGAATGAGCACCATTTTGATGATCGGGAGCAATGCAGCTGTGTCGAGGGCCACTGAAATGATGGATCCCCCACGGCCCAGTGTCTCACCTTCCCAAAAGGAGATGCATGAACATGTCTCCTTTCTGATAAGCCTCTCTTTCTATTTATTCCCTTCTCAGTCCCACTGACCAATATATTCTGCAGGAGAGACAGGGTTATACAAGCAGATCTGAATAATAATTATGGTTAGCATTTATTAAGCACTTACAATGTGCCAGGTGCTGTTCTCAGTACGTATGTTCACACTTCTCAGAAATAAGTAGTGCATTTTCCAGAGGAAACCGTGGCAAATGGATCTGCCCAAGGCCGCTTGTAAGAGGACTTAAGCCCCATAATCTGGCTCCAGGGCCTGTGCTCTTAACCTCTAGTTCCCCGGGGACCTTTTAAAGTATTTTTCCAGATCTAGGAGCCTATGATTTGTTTGTGATTCTATTTGGAAATGCCATCTATTTTAATTTTTCTAATCAGGGCATCGATCCCTTTACAAAATTGAACTGTAGATTATTCCCATATTTCATAAATTAAAAATTGTACATTTTCCACAATTTAACCTCTCTGAAATTGGCATAATTACAGTCAATAATCATGGCATTTTACAATCAAGGTTGGCCAGGTGGCCGTCGCGAGGTGGCTGTCACCAAGCGTGAGCTTAGTTGTATCGACAGTGCTGCTGTCATTTCCACACTTGAGATACATGCGTTGTTGTTACTATGTGTTGAGTTTCATTACCTTTAAGTGTCTTCAAAATGTTTCACTATGATGTGGTATTGAAATGAAAAATTTTCATGTACACCAAAAAACTTGGATACAGAGCAGGAGAGCAGACAGTTGCTATGAAAGAAGGGAACACGTATCACCGGAGGAAAACCCAAAATTTCTTACTGAGAAATTTCTTATTCTTGCAAAGGGATAACCGAGGGCTTCATGGGACCTAAGAAAAGAAAAGCCCTGCAAATAGGGGAAGCTGTCTGATATGTAAACACTGAAATGTGCAAGACGGTTGCCTATTAATGCCAAGCAAAGCAAGGGAACGCAGGAGAGACTGCCAGACCCCTCAGGACAAATCAAAGTGTTGGAAAAGCAACAGAGGGTCTTGTGATCTGGTCTGCACTACTGTTAAGTTACTGTGTCATAGCTTAATTGACAGAGCTTTTTTCTTTCTTGATGTACATAAACTAAATGCATCTCATAATCACTGTGTCTTCAGATTTGAAGAACTATAGTTAATGCACTGATGCCTAAAGATCAGAAGTCATTCTCTGATAAAAAGCATTATAAGAACACCTCCAAATCAGCTGCTACTCTCAGTAGCTAGCTAGTAGCTGCACTAGGGGATGTATTTTTCTTTTCATTGTTTCCACGAAGTATAATTTAATGGTTCGAAACTACAGGTGATGCAGCTTTTGGAAGATACAGCCATCCTTCCAAACCCCAGAATTCCAGTGAGAACGAAACTACAATTCCAGCACAGTATATACCACCCTGGTTCCAAGGGAGCATATGTGGGGGGAGGGTAGAGCTCAGTGGTAGATTGTGTGCTTAACATGCACGAGGTCCTGGGTTCAACCCCCAGTACCTCTTCCAAATGTAAATAAATAAATAAATCTAATTACCTCCCCTTTATAAAACAAACAAACAAACAAAAAAAATAAAAGAGCATATGTGGGTAGAACACCCATTGTAGTCTGATGGGCCTTCTTTGTCTCCCCTCTGGTTTTCATGGACATCCATGTTAGTGGGTAGCCGTGAAGCACATCGCTTTTGTGGGGGTCTCAGCCCAGTGATCTGAGAGGTTAAAAAAAAAAAGGAGGGGCTGGGTATGGGAGGAAATGCTCACATTATCTGGACTGGATGAGGCGAATGCAAATTACAATGCAGAAAAGAATTTCTAAAAGTCTACTGATTTTTGAAAAGTAAGTGTAAGTAAAGCAAACATATGTCTTCATCAAGGGACCGACTTACTACAGCTAACAAGCCAGTATCCCTGCCGGAGATGAAGGGACTCATGGCCCAGCTGATGACAATGGCCAGTGGTTGATTCTGGGTACACGGTCCTGCAGCCAGAGCTTCATCAGCGCTGGAAGGACTGCCGCAGCAGGAACAAGGAAACCAGTGACGTGAAGTCTGAGTCTACATGGTCTACTGAAAGGCTGTTAAAATTAACGGACCTGAACAGGACCCACATAAGATACTTTGGGGGAAGACCTCGAGGAATCAGAGGAAAGGAAGGCTGAGGGAAGAAGCAAGGAGGATGCCCTGAGTTCAGAAACACTGAAATGAACATTTCATTTTAAAGCTATGAGTCTGACTCTAAATTACATCTGTGCTTCACAGCAACTAAATTAAAAGAAAAACTTCAACAGTCCATCCCAACCATTATAATGAGAACATCAACCTGTGGGTTACTATGGTCACAAGCTGAGTAACAAAGAAAATAACCCAGAAGTACTCATAATCTCTTGCCAGCCGGCCCCTAAACTCAGTGACGTACGACATACAGGCTGATCTTTGCCAACCATCACAGCTACAAATAATGAAGGGAATCAACCAAAAAGTACATAAATGTGAGACATTACATGATTGGCTCCAAACGTAGTCATGATTCACTTTAGTCTTGAAATTATGTTCCTTAAAAACACTTTCTTGAAAAAAATGATCCAAAATCCTAAATTTAAAATATGCCCATTAATTGTAGCCATTTAAAAGAAACCCATATGTGAGGATTAATGATCTGCTAAGTGGCTGTTAATAATCTGTCATTCCTACTATGTGGTCCCAAGGAACCTCCAAACATGAACACTGTCCTGTCACTGTGAGGGTGGGCCAGGCCTGGGGCAGCACCCACAGCCACGCAGGGGTTCAGCTCTCTGGAGGACGTCTGAACGCCAGCCGCTCTGCTCTTCCAGACATCTGGTGTTTATGGATGTAGTTACAAATGGCTGGTATTTTTAATATAAAAGGGAATACAAGGAACTGAAACAAGGTAGTGATTGCAAATCTGCTAACAGTATTATATGTCTAAGCATATGGTTATTATTTGGATCCTGAAAATGGACACAAGACTTACCATCACCTGGCTGGGATGAGAGTCTGTCTTCACTCTTGGTTTTTGATATTTCCTCCTTGCTCTCAGCTAACGGTTCAGGTTCTGAACATGCAAGCCCTTGTTTTTCACAGTCAGAACTAGTCTGAGTTTTTCTGGAGGTGTCTTTCTGAGAATCATCTTTCTCGTGTTTGCTTTGATTCTGGGTGTGGTTGAGGCCACCTATTTGTAGAACAAAGTTGTACAACAGATAAACAAATGAATTTGTTTATTCAAATCAAACAAATAATTTACACTTATATTTAGATAAAGTCATTATTTACTCTAAGCCCAGTTTAAAAAGTAGAGTTTAAAAAAAAGTCACAGCTAGGACTTATAAAAAGAAACAAAGTCAGAGATGTTTGTTCATTCTTCCGGGACATTCATCGGGGTCAGTGCACACCGAGTACTACTCTCGGTGCTGGAGAGGCAGAAGGAACAGGACAGAAAGGTCCCTGCTTCCTGGAGAGTCCATTCCAAATGGCAGGGATAGACAACAACAGGTAAACAAGCAAACAGGGTCTCTTCAGAGAAAGCGAATGAGTGAGTAAGGGGACGGGGCAGAAGGAGAAAAGCCAGCAGGCCCGTGGGAGCTGAGGGCTGTTCTGGAGTCTACAGAGCCCGGCCCTGGGTGCCTGTGCTCCTGGATGAGGATCTAAGTGTAACTGGAAGCCATTCAAGGGTTTTAAGCAAAGGAATGTAATGATCTAAATTTTCAAAGGACCACTCTGGCTGCTATGTAGAGAAGGCCTGGCCTCGGGCTTCTGAGGTCCTGGGAGGCAGATGATGATGGCTTCCAGTGAGATGGTAGCAGTAAAGATGAAGTGGCTGGAATCAAGATATACTGTGGAGGTTACACTAGCAGAACTTCATGAATCGAGTGTGGGAGGAGGGGTGGGGAATCAAACATGCTGCCTCTGGGTTTTCAGCATGATGTAGGGAAGATGACAGAGGAGAAGATTTGGGTGTTGGATATGGTGAATTCCACTTTGGACATACCAAGGTTGAGGTGCCCATTAGACACCCTGGTGGAGACGTTACATAGGCCACTGGATACATCCAATCTGGAATTCAAGTGAGAGATATAAACTTGGATGTATGTACCTTAAGATGCTATGTGTAAGCTATAGATGTTAAGAAAAAAGCACAAGAGAAATGTTACATAGTGACAAATATTAGTGTCGATATATATTATACCAAATTTTATCTAAAGTATAGAGACGGCATTAGCAACCTTTATAGGACTTTCCAGTCCTATACCTGATACTGCTTCTTTAAACTTTGAATTTCACTGTTTCCTCAAAGTGTTATAGGGCAGGCACTGATTTTGTTTATTTAGTTAGTTATTTTTAAAATTTTTTATTGAAGTACAATCAGTTACAATGTGTCAATTTCTGGTGTACAGCACAATGTCCCAGCCATGCATATATATATATATACATATATTCTTTTTCATTAAAGGTTATTATAAGATATTCAATACAGTTCGCTGTGCTATACAGAAGAAATTTGCTTTTCTAAAGTCTATTTTTATATATAGTGGCTACAGGTACTGATTTTAAGATTTAGATGACTTAGAATTAATTCTGCTTTTCAATACTTCAAATCAAGGTTGGAAAGCATTATGCCAAATTGTAGTAATATTAATCTAACAAATTTTCTACATAGTAATATCACTGTTACTTAGAATATGTATTCCTCTTAAATCAGACTGTTTCATGGTCACAAAAGGTGTTTTGTTTTTCTTAGACTGCTTGACAGTTTGCTTCTTAAATCACGGTTCGAGAAACTTTCATTGCTGTTCTGGGTATCACACAAAAAATCAGAACCGTAAGACCCTATTAAACTAGGATTTTTGTTGCTACATCACTCAATTTATATACTTAATGTGAACTGACATTATTCTGTAGTCACAAGACACTTTATTTTTATTGCCTGTAGCAGTTGGAAATTGAACGAGATAACGCAAATTGTGGGAGGTATTATATGGAATAAGCTTGTGGTTCCAATTTAGTTCATAGACAACAGGTGTCCACATTACAAATATAACCA
Source organism: Camelus ferus (assembly GCF_009834535.1). NCBI lineage: Eukaryota > Metazoa > Chordata > Mammalia > Artiodactyla > Camelidae > Camelus > Camelus ferus. Next base: position 17,198,882 of record NC_045700.1, read on the forward strand.
CCCAGATGGCAGACTTGTCAGTTTTGGTAGGAACACCCAGAATTGAAGGAGGAAAGATTCAGCCACTCATTACACTTTCTTTCAGATCAAAACTAAGGCAGAGGAGAGCAAGGCGGCAGGAAGGACCTGGAGCCTCAGAGCTTCTGCCTTAGCTCAGCCTTTGTTAATGTCCGTGGTCTGAAGAATTCACACATGATGGACAAGGAGACGTGTACAATTTACTACAACTGATACAATTTTATTTATGATTTCTTCTAGTTCCCCAAATTGTCAACTTGCCATTTTTTAGTTCCAATAAAAATGGTCTCTCAAATTGGAAACAAAAGGAATACTAATGATTTTTTCTTAAGACAACTGCAGGTGTTAAGAATCACTTCAAAAATAAACATCAGAAAATGGCCTGTATCAACGGCACGCTATAAAAACACACTCTGAGGGACGTTTAGGATTTCTACTTTTAAAGAGCATGTTTCGGAAAAGAATAAACTCATAAAGCAGATATTAAATTGGTGTTTAAAAGAACTTTAGAGGAATTTTTATGATTTGTCATGCAAGAAACGTGGCACAATGGATATTTTACTGGGCAAAGAAGCTACACTGGATTCATATTGCAACTTAAATAGAAATAATCTATAATTTCTTTAAAAACAAGTATTATCTACAGAGGAAAGAAAACAGCAGGGCTATGACTATAAGGCATATTTGCTGCCATAGCAACAGAGCTTCTATTCCTGCCCACTGAATTCACATCCTGCTGGCATTAATCAAAAATGTCCATTTGTGCCAAATTAATGCCAAGTCACAGACACTGGGGGGATATACATTCCTGACAGAACTGGGAGCTTTCCACATTCCACAAGGGGATAAATTCTGTCTTCACCATGTGAAGTTCTTCCTCCAGCTTAAAAGCTGAAGTCAGTACGGAGTCACATGAGCCTCTGATAACAGCAGTTGTCCCTAGAAGCACAGGTTACCTGAAGACACCACTGCCAGCGACCCCCACGGTCGCCCTCAAGTACTCACCGCCACGGCCCCGAGGATTCGCACACATCTCACAGTACGGCAACACTGAGCTGTTGACGTAGGTGCAGAAACCACACTGCCAGCCCTCACCAGGAAGGGCCGGGGTGGCGGCCTGGGTCTTGGCCTCACAGTCCCCCTCCATGAGCAGATCTTTCATCTGCGGGGGCCAGGAAGGTCTCTCCTCCCACGGGCTGCTGCGGTCATCGGGGGTGACCGATCTCAGCCTTTTGGCTTCAGGTTCAAGATCACTTCCATCACCAGTGACATCTCTTGCAGCTGTTTTTCCAGGGGCTGCTGGCCCTACAGGATTTTTCTCCTGGAACACCCCTGACTCATCACAGGAGGTCACCAACTGTCTCTCCTTAGGTTTTGGTAAAAAGAAGGATCGAATGTCACGCTGTTTTTCTTTTTCAAACTAGGAAAAACAAAGTTGTGAAATTTTTTAAGAGGCAATCAAATGTGTTCTTCATAAATGAAACAGATTAGCAAACTCTTTTCACTAACCATATTCCTTTATTTTTTGAGTACCTTGTTGGAAATGAATTCAATCATGCGATGAGTCTTCACATTTACATATATTCAGAATATCATTAACACATCCCTAAATGTTCTAACTTTTTTTTTTAAGCACTTACAATGTGCCAAGCACTTTATATGTATCAACTCATTTAATCCTCATGCCAGCTCTGTGAGGCAGGCACTGTTACTCTTCCCCTGTTTCAGATGAGGACACTAACGCTTTAGGGAGGTTAGGTAACTCGGCTAGAGAAGTTATGTAATAATATCCTTTACAAAGTGTCCTCTCTAGATGTACGTCAGGGAAAGGAGGCGATGGTGTGTTTAAATGTTTCAAGTCAATTGAGACCTAGAAAAATGACCTCCTGCCCAAACTATAAACACGACTTTCATAAACAGTATGTTTTTCATATTAAAATATCTTCCTGACTGGGGAGTATTTTTCAAAGAGCATTAAAGATATTCATTAAAACAGCTTCTTTAATAGACGTAGTTTAATAATTATCTCGTTTGCAAGAAATAGAGTTCTCTTTTCTGAGAACAGCCATTTCATTGTCTCATGTTTTCCATCTCTTTTTCAGTGTGTAAATCTCAGTCTCCTAATTAAAGAAAGTAGGGTACCCGTCTCCGTAACCGATGAGCCAGCAGTTAAGCCAAATTAAAGGAGCTAATTTTAGGGAAGTCCTGCTAGGGCCAGAATGGGGTACCACGGTGGACACACACAGTGGTCAACTGCATTTCCCAAGATGGCCACACTGATTCCTCTCTGATTTCACCTGCTTGTCTCACAATGTGACAGACATGCCGACATTTAGAGGTGGGGTCTTGTTCCTCCCTTTGAACCTGGGTGGACCTCTGAAACTGTCTCGACCAACAGAATGCAGTGAAAATGTCGCTGTGTGACTTCTCAGGGTGATGTTGTTGAGGCTGGTGTGGCTGCTGGCAGTCTGTCTCTCCTTCCTTTTATCTTTTAGGACACTAGCCTTTCAAACCTAGGCACCCTGTTGTGGGGAAGCCCAGGCCACATGGAGAAACTGTTGTGGAAAAATGTGTTACAGCTCAACGGTATAGCTCAGTGTTACAGTTCGGTGTTACAGCTCAGTTGTGGCAGCAACCTGGATCCTGGCGAGAGGCCAAGCAGCACTCGGAGAGTTGGAAAACTCAGGTTTATTACACCAGCGGGCCCAGAGGAGTTAACACTCCAAGCTCTGGATCCTGCCTGTAGGTTTACACAGGTTTTTATAGGCTGCCAGTTCACACTTTGCAAAATCATATGCAAATAAAGTATAACAAAAGTTGACCAACTAGGAACAAGCTTTCTAGAAATAGACCAATCAGGAGTGAGGGAAATAACCAATCAGGAGAGAGCTCAGAGAACCAACAGAATTTTAGGGTTAAGTAAGCCATTTCAGAGGCAAAAAGTGAGATAGAGCTTCCCGGTCAGGGAACCAGATGGTGCTGACAGGAGAGTAGTGGCCCTGCCTGGGCTTCCCGCCTCAAAACCACATGTGGATATTCAACATGACAGTCCCAGACAGGCCCCCAGGTGACAGCCGGCATCAATTGTCAGACAGATGAGTGAAGGAGCATTTCAGATGCTTCCAGCGACCAGCCTTGGGGTATCCAGCAAAGGCCTAGCTGTACATTAGTTGAATTCTGTACCCATGGAAGTCATGGGAAATAATACATGACTATTGCTGTTTTAAGGCACTAAGTTTTGGGGTAATTTGTTCTGCTGCGATAGGTTACAAAGACAGACGCTACAGATGATGACATCAAAATTATAAATGTTGCAAAGAGATAGTTTACATAATAATTCTTATCTGTATTTCTTAGTAGTGCTGCGTAAGAAAGATTTAGCAAGTTCGAGACAGAAATTCATCGAGATGGAAGGATTAGAGGTTACTGGTAATTGTGACAAAGGGACATAGGGAGTTATTGCTAAATGATTATAGTCTCCATTTGGGGTAAGAAAAACGTTTTGAAAATAGTGGTTGATGGTTGTGAATTTAATTAATGTCACTGAATTATACACTTGAATAGGGTTGAGATGGCAAGTTTTCTGATTATATGTATAACCACAAATTTTTTAATTTCCAAGAAAAAAAGAAAAGGCGGTAGGAAGGAGAGAAGGAATATTTACGCTGTTGCCACATTGGTAAAATTAAAACATATACTTTTGGAAAAAAGTCTCCTCCTTCCCAAATGTACAACTTTGACTTTGTATAACTGTTAAATTATCACTCTCATATACTATAAAAAAATTATCTAATAAGTAGTGGATGTTATAGAATTTAAATTAAAACATAAGGAATGAAATCACTAACCATGAGACAAGATTTTTAAAACAATGTACAAGGAAAATTCTAAGAAAAGGGCAGAGGAAAGCAGAGAGATTAGCAGACTGATGCAGTTTGGTGTTAAAAAGGTACCAAGGAAACAAGGACAGTTACACATTTAAAGAGAATGTTCTATTCCGTATAACAGGACTGCTAAAGAGAGTTTGTAGGATTTTCAAAATATTGGCAAATGCTCAGCAAACGTGAACAAATTCTGCCAGCTATGTCTAGTGAAACTATAATGATTTTACAAGAGAGGTGAACTTTGAGTCCTTCCTGCACATTTGGGAATGACCCAATCTTGCCCTAATTCCTAGTAGTTTAGTTGAGCATACAATTCTCCAAGATCTTCAAAGATACTGCTCTGTTTCTTCTGATACCTGATGACACTGATGATGTTCCTTTGCAGGCTGCAAACTCTTTCTTGTTTCAGAGGCTTCCGGGGCCTTCTTGTTACCCCTGGTGTTCTCAGGTTCCACACTGATCTGTTTCTGTGTATCTAGACCTATATGCTTTCTGCTGGCACCCAGGATAGCTTATTAATTTTGAATAGTATTGATTATCTTTAGTTCTTGGAAATTTCTATTCCCTCTTTGATAGTTTATTCTTCTTCATTTTCTCTTTTCTCTTTTTCTGGAATTCCGGTTAGCAGAATGTTGGACCTAGACACTTATGTCTTATCTTTTATTCTGACATTTTCCTTCTTTTTGTTTTTTCACCCTCTAAACTCTCGGAAAGCTCTCTGAAAATACGGCACCCATGAAACAAGAAAAAGGAAAAGCAAAAATATTTTCTTTTGCTCCTCTGAGAATATTCACGGAAGGTTTTTTGTTAGTTTTCTTCAGCTCACTGCATCATCTCTGCTTCTTCTGTATCCCTTTCTTGGCTTACATGCTTGTTTTGCCCTCTGTTTTGCCCAGGAGAGGATTTCCCCCACACCTGGTGGTCTTTGCTGACCATTCATATTTGAGAAGAAGACACTAAAATGCTACTGGAAGTTGCAAGGCAGGGACTTCACTACGGGGCATGAGTGGCTGTCAGGGGATCCCTTTCAGGCTCCACAGTATTTTCTTGGTCCCAGTTTCTCCAGAAAGGAATCCATCAATATCCCTCCTGAAAGACAGGACTCTAACTACCAGTGACTGGAGAGCTACTCAGAAAGAGTGCTAAGGATTCCACCCTTATTTTAGGAGTGTTCCACTTAAAATGTTTGTTTTCGATTTACTGCCCTACTCCCCACTCCTCCAACTGGCTCTGTTCCTAGATATGTTTTTAAACAGGAGCAAATACAACAGCTAAATAAATGAGTAAGATAAAAAACATAAAATACAAAACATAAATAAAATAAAATATACAAAGCAGGCCATTGTCACCTACACATCAACATCTTTTGTCCCATTTCTACATTTTAAAGAATTTGTCTCCAGGTCTCCAAAACATTTCATACTCTCCATCTGCCCACCATGACAAAAATCAAACAAAACAAGATTGTCTATACTTCATTAAAAAAAAAAAAAGACTGTCTCAGATTTGTTTAGAAAAGAGCAACGTTCCCAACAATATGAAATGAAAACATAAGAAATCTTTCAGAAAAAGAATTCTCAGGGCCTTAACATATCAGCTTTTACAGTTGACATCTTTAATTAAGCTATTTAATTAAGCTATTTTAAAAAGGACTTCTTTTTACAATGCAAGCAATGACTAATTTTGGAAATCAGCATTTGACAAACTCATCATGTGCCAGAGGCAGGCTGAGTGACTGACAGCATCAGACACTGACGTCCCCCTCCGCCGCGACAATGGGGGCTCACTTACAGTGCCACAGGGCAGCCAGTGTGGGTGCTACTCTGAAACCACGGCTGCTTGGATAATAATAAAGTGAGACTGGAGCACACAAAATCCAGAAAAGGAGTGGTGGGTGGAAATGGAGTCATTTTATGTAATTTTGGGAACTAAAGGATACACCTGGGGTATAAATTTAGAAAGAGGAGAAGACAAGATTAATCAAGAGCAATGACTTTAATGTTATGATGGTTAAACTGGACAATGATCAGTGTGGTTACAGGGAGTGGACCGTACAAGTTAGTCCCCTGGCTGCAGGACTGGCAGACGCATAAAGCCTAACAGGAATAATTAAGACTTCCTCTGAGGTAATCAACTAGAAACCGGGTCCATGTATATAACCAGTTACGTCTTCTGATGGTGGCCTCTGAGCAATCAGAAACTTGGTTGATGAGGTTTCTCTGACACTTAACAGCTATGACTGACAGAGAAACAAGTGAGAAAATCTCTTGGACACACCCTGACGATAATTACACTCACTGGATGGGAACAGAGAAGGGTTTACTGAATACGAGTTCGTAACTTGTGATCCACGGGCCTCTCACAAGACCTTGGATGGCCTCCAATGAGACTGAGAAACCGCTGAAATTGTCCATAAGATGCTGCCTGTACTGTTATGTGCATTTCTGGAGAGCAGTTCTTTACTCCCTCCACAGTCTCAAAGGGATTCAGGACCCAACAAAGGTTAAGAGCCAGTGGCTCAGAAGATGCATGTGTGGTTTGAGCAGCCCCATTTCTTTCCTTCCTTGAGGGGTCATCTGTGAATGTACACACGGTGGTGGACTAACTCTTTCTAAGGGGAAACAAATATATAAATTCCTCTTAGGTACGTAATGAGAATCTCTCTAGCTTCTCTCAATACTTTTTAAAAACTAAATAATACCAAAACAGAGTAACTTCTGTGCAAGCATGAAACATCACTTAGCTCATTTGTCTGTCACTGTAACTCGACTCTGAACAGCTTCTCTTAAGAGAGCAAATGACATGAGGGTCTCACACAGTCCAAAAAAGGGAAATCACTGAGGAGGTAAAAGAAAGCACGTGGACTGTAATGGCTAGAGAGTTCCAGGAGATATTACTGTGCTGGCAGGACTCTAAGCTGTAACATCACATAGGTCGGCTTAAAACAAAACACCGTCCTTGACATTCTGAGACAGCGACTTACAACCCTCAGCTCCTCACGGAGATTCCAGCAGGTGTTTGCGACATGTCTGGTTAATAAACACAGGAAGTGACCTTAATAAGATCTGTAGACACAGATACTAGACATAAATGCAAAATTTCTGTATCTTAGTAAGATGCTTCTAACCACTTTTCTATTGTCCTTTTCTATGAAATTAATTTTTTAATAAAGTGAATGTGGATTCATTGCTTAAAGAATCTGAGAAAAAAAGTGGTAAGAAAGAATTGTAGGCAAAACGCTCCCCAAATAAGCAAGTTTTCTAAAAATATTAGTTATCAATTACTTGACTCCTTATAGGAATAAACTTTATCAGTCTCACCAAAATAGATCCAGAATCCTCAAATTGCAACAGCTGTACTGATAGCTAAACACTCAGCACCCATCCTGTTCTGGCAGGTCCTACACTTGAAAAATTACTGCCTTTATTAATATTAGCAGCATTTCTGAGTGGTAAAGATAACAGGAACACAGAAGGACAAAAAAAAATATTTTCATGGTCTAGGAAAACTTTGTTAATAGCAAGATTAAGCTAAAAAGTCTTTTGTCTTTCATAACTACATTCTTGCATTTAGAAGAGACATTATAGTAACAAATGCCTGATAAATGCTGTAACTCATCATGACTGTTTGTCCTTGTAAAGAAACAACTCTTTTAAGTGACCCTTTTAATGTGTGATAAATAAGGAACTCAATAGTAGGTGTTTCTAAATAGGAGGAGCCATTCAAGGCTGGAGCAATTTTTATCACAAGGTGCTGGGGAAAATATAGTTAAGTCAACATGCCCGGATCATAAGAAATGTGGGAAACAGAAGAACACAATTGTCTCTTCAGTTATATAGCTGACACTCAGTTATTGTGTTCCTGTCTTCTGTCCAATATCGTTTTTCAAAAGCAGAAGAAAAAAAAATAATGCTTTTGGTGAGAAGTCCTGGGAATAAAAGCTGCAAAATGCTTAAGGTGGCAAAATGCGTGTTTTTATTTGAAAGGCTCAGGGACCTAATATATTTGTTGTTTTGCGCTGTGGTATAAACTACTGCTCTTTAGAGACAAATCCCCCAGCCATGATGATAGGATTAAAAGTCAGTTATTAGAACTGAAGGCAAGGAAAGGGAAATCTAGCAAAACTCATAAAAAACAATAAAGCACTTCAAAGGCCAGTGCTACCCTGCACAGCCATACACACCACCACCAAAGGCACTGGTGTCAGTGTAACGACTTTGATCGGGGGCAGCTCTGGGAGGAATCATTTCTGCCTCATGTCTTTCCTCTCCTGATCCCCCAAGAGCTAACAAAACCAGTTTACAAATGGATGACTGGGACATCTTGCGTGTCTCCCTCCTCAACAGCAGACCAGATGACTGAGGATTGGAACTCGACCTAAAAAGCCTTCACGAACATCTGTAAACAAACCAGGGGATACACAGTGACCAAAAAGCAAGGGCTTCAATCATCAAACTGGAAAAATGAATTTAAATTCTCCTAAAAAAGAAATGACTGGTTGACTTCCTCAGTTGTTGCACCATGTCCATTCCCGTGTACTATTTAAATAAAATTTTGGCAGTAATCCACTCTCAGGCACAACCAGTTTTTCTTTGTGGTCATAGAGAAAACAAAGTAAAACACCACGCGGGTTAAAAAAAAAGTGGTTAAAAAAGGAAATGTTATTACTTATTTTTAAAGATGACATCTAAAGCAGCGCACCACATGACTTTGGGAACAGCTATCTCTTCCAACAAGGACGAAGAGAATTCAGTCTTATATAGTACACGGCACAGATCGCGAAAGTGTGATGTGGAGGGGCAGGCTCGCCAGCGCCCATGGGCCATAACCTCTCTCCTACGCTCTAGGCCTGACCTCTAAACGCCTCACGGACATCAGCCGAGTGGTTCAGAGGCTCCCCAAACTCAAGAGGCCCTGGGTGGGGTCTCCTGTCTGTCCGGAACCATCACAATCTCTTGGCTCTTCACTGCTGAACAAATTCACATGAAGTCCTCGGCTACGGATTCTCCAGTTTTAGACTAAACTGGATCACCTACTGTGGCTTCAGTCTGCCCTGCCCTGACCTACCTGCTTCCTCTGGTTCTGACATCTCCCTTAAATGCCTGCTTCAATCCCTTCTCCTCCTCCTGCACCTGCGGCTGTTAGACAGGGTCCTCCCAGGCCTCGTTATGTTGATTCGACCTCTGAAATGTCTGGAGTTTTCCCTTCTCTACTACCACCACCACTGTTAGGGGTTCAGGGTGGAGTTTAGCATCCCAAACCCCATCTGGGAATCCCTGACAAAGGAGCCTTCTATACGGTGATAGCCTTACAAGTAAAAAGGGATTGGCCTTATTAATCAATCTCAGTAAGTGCCTGAGAACATTCAAATCACATTTGACAAAAGGTGTCTGAAAGAAACCAGCCCAAACCCAAAGCCATAATGGGACTTCCTACTTCTGACTCCAAATCTGGCAGGAGAGGCGTGCCTCTGGGAAGCACAGCAACTCACTAGCCCCTAACGGTGGCCCAATCAAGTTCTCAGGCTGAAAAATACAGATGAACAACTCCTCCTCCAGGGGTGGGGGACAAAGTCCTGAGAAGGAGTGGAGATGGAAAATCCCTTTACCAGAGGCTCAAACTGGACAGGATGGAGGGCAGAAATCATCCGTTCCACAGATACCACATTCGCCAGGAACCTCCGTCTCTTCTCCCTCCCATTCATTTCCCACTTGGCCACTAGGAGTATCTTTAGAAAACAGGAATCTCATCACTGTTATTCATCTGCTTAAAAGCCTTTGATGACACTACATTACTTCTAGGATAAGGTCCAACTTCCTGGCCTGGCACGTGTGGGCTCCTCTGCATCTGACCAGTGCCAGAGGTTCAGGCTTCCTCTCCTTTGACTCACTTCTTGTGTGCACTGCACTCACACGTTCGCACGAATTCCCATTCCCAGACATCTGCTCGTGTCATCAGGCTCTCAGGCACGCTCCCGGTGTTCCCTCTGCCCGAACCATGACACATTCCCTTTGAACTCATCCTTCAATATCCAGCTCAGATGTCTCCTGAGGGAACCTTTCCCACATGCCCCAGGTAGTTATCTCTTCTATCCCATGTTCCCAGAGCCTGGTGATATACCTCTATGTTCACATTTATCATCCTGCATTAAAATGATTCACTTATAATCATCTCTCCCAATTAAAGAGTAAGCTTTGAGAAAACGTTAGCTGTTTTCCTTGTCTTTGCACCCAGTATACAGTCTTTTTTAAATAACAGATTTACCAGAAAGTGAAAGAAAAATACTATATACCACTCTTATGTGGAATCTAAAAAAAGAAAAAAAGAGGATCCTAATGAACTCATCTACAAGACAGAAACAGACTTGCAGACATAGTAAACAATCTTGTGGTTACTGGGGGAAAGGGGCTGGAAGGGATACATTTGGGACTTCGAAATTTACAAATGTTAGCCACTATATATAAAAATAGATTTTAAAATTTCTTCTGTATAGCACAGGTAACTATATTCAATATCTTGTAATAACCTTTAATGAAAAAGAGTAAGAAAATAAATATATGTATGTATATGCATGACTGGGATATTGTGCTGTACACCAGAAATTGACACATTGTAACTGACTGTACTTCAATTAAAAAAAAATAACAGCTTTACTGAGATATAACCTATTCACTTACTATAAAATTCACTCTTTTAAAGTGTCCAATTCTCTGATTTTTAGTATAATTATGCAACCATCACTACTGTTTCATTGTAAAACACTTTCATCACCCTCAAAAAGAAACCCCTTATCAAGTAAGCAGTCACTTGCCATCTCTCCCATCCCCCAAGTCCCTGGCAATGACTAACCATCCTTGGCAATGACTAATCTACTTTATATCTCTACAGACTTGCCTATTCTGGCCAGACAATATGTCACCTTTTTCCACTTAGGATGTCTTCAGGGTTCATCTATGTTGTAGCATGTGTCAGAACTTCACCCTTTTTATGCCTGAATAATATTCCATTTTATGGATATATACCATGTTTTGTTTATCCATTCACCAACTGACGGACATTTGGACTGTTCTAACTTTCTGGCTATTATCAGTCATGTTGCCATGACATTTATGTACAAGTCTTGATGTGGACATACGTTTTCAACTCCCTTAGAAGTAGAACTGCTGGGTCATACGGTAAGTCTGTGTTTTTGTTTTTGTTTTGGAGCAGGAGGTAATTAGGTTTATTTATTTATGTTTAGAGGAGGTACTGAGTATTAAACCCAGGACCTCATGCATGCTAAGCATGTGCTCTACCACTGAGCTATGCCCTCCTCCCCCTGGTAAGTCTGTGTTTAACATTTTAAGGAACTGCCAGACTGTTTTTCAAAATGTCTGCACCATTTTCCATTCCTACAAGTGATGTATGAGTGTTCCAATTTCTCTATATCTGTGCCAATACATGTTGTCTGTCTTTTAAATTTTAATCATTCTAGTGGGTGTAAAGTGTATCTCATTGCGGTTTTGATTTGCATTTCATATAATCTTAATAAATGTTTATATAACAATCTTTGAATGCCCTGTATGTAGTATACACCCTATAAACACTGGCTAACCAAAGTGAAGTGTTTCAGGGTTCTTTTCATTCCATAGAAAACTGAGGACTTTTCATTCTATAAAAAAATAGAGTGTGCTAACTCTAATGTAACTAGTATAGTTTGGCAGGGTTATAAAGGTAGATTTTGGATCAGAAAGGCCTGAGTTCAAATCCCAGGTCTGCTGCTTACTGGCTGTCTGAACTTGGGCACGTTGCTTAAGCTTAAGTGTCCTATTGACACTCACTTTCTGAGCGTCAGTGGGACATGGTAACAGTATCTGCCTCATGGTGTGGCTGTGAAGGTTTAATAAGGTCATGAGTGTTAAGGGCTTGGCACAGTGGCTACATGGAATACTCAATACATGTTAATTATTTTTACTGAGTAAATTGAAGTCATAAAGGTAAACAAGACAAGTGTCTAATAGTGCTGTGTGATGTAATCTATAACAGACACGTCTGTATGTCTCTATCCATAAAATGAGGCCACCCCTTGTCCTTATTAGGCTGTTACGCAAACTAATTACATAATGTTTACAGAATGGGTAAAATTCTAAAACATATATTAAATAACTATTCTAATTTAAGATGTTTTATCTTCGAGAAACCAGTGCTTTAGCACACTGAGAAACAAGAGACTTTGGATAAGAATGATTTATACTTCATGAATACACAAGTCCTGTAGTCTACTTTCTTTTTGCTGCTACCATTTTATCAAGTAGACAATATGTGGGAAACAAGGTTATTTTTTATATGTATGAGGCAATTTCTTATTTGTACTTCTTAGCCCACAACAAAACAAACATTTCATGTAAAGTTAGCATTAAATTAAAAATGTAAAGTTTGTTTTTGCATTTTGAGGACATCATTTTAAAATTTCATAGTTGTGCTAAAACATTCTCCTTCCCAACTACACACAATTTCTTTCTAGCAGACCAATAATCATTCCATACATTTTTAATGCAAATCTGGGTGTTTCAAATGTAAGTTTGCTTTGGGTGAAGGATGTCATTAGGTGGTCTTGAGGACAGCAGACCAGGGACTTGAGGATGGTTATGAGAGAGAAAAGGTAGCGGTATGAGTGGTAAGCCAGGTAAGGATGACTAGAAAGACAGGGAGAGGCTAACAGGAGAAAGGAAAACTGAGAGAGATTGAAGCGAAAAGCCCACAAAATGAAAACAGCTGGTGAGGGAGAGCAGCGACCACAATACAAAACTATCTGGAGCTCTGTTCCCAAATGGAAGAAGACGCCTGTCTGACGTAAGACAACGGAAGCAGCTCTGGCTTAGTCAGATCTGGAGAAGGGAAACCAAGTAGAAAGGAGACTTATCCTATGGGGGAGCTGGACTTGTTACCCATATTAAGTTAGAGTCCTTTCTTCTGCCAATGTATGAATCTCTTATGCACCAAGTTTCTCATTATAGTATATACATAGAATGAACGAAAGCAAGCTCAGAAGTCATCTAGGGATTCAACTCTCTGGATAAATGCTGCTGCTGATTATCTATTAAGGGTCATAAGGAGGATGAGGGAAGGCCCTGAAGAGGTTAAGGGAAAGGCCCACTTTCCCACAGCCAGAGTTAGGGAAGGGTTAGCCCTAGGATGATGGCAGGAAAAATGAAGGGGAGGCTTCCTATCTGGATATGCCACTCAGTCTATTTTATTCAGAAACAGCCTTTACTTACTTGGAAGTGACAATATGGACTAATACAGCTCGACTTTTCTGTCCTTCCATCTGGGGATAACCTACTTTATCACTGCATAGAAGCCAATGTAGGAAAATCAAAACACTGCAAAACCAAAAGAGTACTTAGAAGTCATGCACATTCAGACGCAGCAGAAAGGAAGAAGCTTGAGAAACTGGATGGCATCTGATACAGTGACCCTGGTGATGGACTCCCAGGCAGGACTGCTTACTGAAGGGGCAGCCAACGGGGCTTTCCTCATGGCAGTGGAATTATTTCCTTTCATTTTAGCTGGACTTCAATTTGATTTTCACTTGCACTAATAAGTAATTTCTTTTACAAATGTTAACTATCTAGGATGGGTGAAGAACTGTGACTCACACATTGGTGTGGATTAATTCCAAGCAAGGTGTTATTTAAATACTTAACAACAGCTATAGCAGGGGCATTAACCAGAGTCCTAGAGGCCGTGCGCTGCAGGACCATGAGGAGGTCCAGAAGGTGCGGTGAGGGAGTACAGCGAAGGGACTGAAGAAGTGGCTATCCACCAACCATTATGTTAAAATATTTAATATTTGAAAATCAGTACACTTATACTTGTATATACTGGTAGAGTACTAGCCCTGGTTCCATATGGCTTTTTTTCTTGCTGGGGGCAGGGGGGGAGTGGGGAGGAATTAGGTTTCTTTCTTTATTTAATTTGTTTTTTAAATGGAGGTAATGGGGATTGAATCCAGGACCTCGTGCATGTTAGGCATGCACTCTACCACTGAGCTATATACCCTACCCCACATGTGTTTTTTCAATCCCAATGGTTAGCTCAGTTATGTGACAGAAAGAGAATTCTGAGTAAGAGAGGAGGGAGACAAAGATAATGCCATTCTGAAGGGCAATGAACACCAGGGGAGAAAGAAGGCAGGAAATAGCAAAACTAATATAACAATTCTGTCTGGGAAAATATCCTCTCATTCTCCTCCACTCCTTCCTAACCAGAGGTCTCCCTGTCCCCAGGACCCAAAATCATACTAATATTAGCTCTAGGTCAATTCACGGAAAACCAATTTGTCAAAAGCCCATATGCTAAAAGTCAATTCACCTGAAACCCAAGTCACTGAAGACCAGTTTGCCAAATTTACCACCCTTATTGGTTTTCTTAGAAAAAAAAATTATAGAGTTCACAGCGTCTTGAATGCGATGGGCTGACAGGGTTAAGAAGACTATGGGGAACTGGCGATCTGGGTGCTGGGGGCTCCTGCCTCTTCCTGCCTCAGTTCATCCTCCCTCTGCTCCTTGGTCTCCCTTCCTCTAGAGCTGATGGCCTGGGCTGAGTCATCGCTGACTAAGAACACAGTCTGTTCTTCCGGCTTTGGAAGGTCCCTCTTCTCTGCCCCAGCTTTAGCCTCCAGCTGCAGCAGCGGGGCGCTGGGACAGGGAGAAAAGGAACATTCCTTAAAATGCTGACACTACAGAAATATTCATAAGCCGTTAAAAACCATCCAATGAGAACTGTCATCACCTTCTCAGTTAAACAAGTTTTTGATGACAATGGGCAAAGTTGGTTAATTTGATAAAGTTTAAGAGACAAAATTGGAAGTATCCTAAAAATGCTCAACCCAGGGTTTGTTTTTTTTTTTAACTGGCTTTAAAGAGGATCCAAAAGAAGTTGGTATAAATAGAAAAATTCCCATAGGAAATGCTGACATTTTGGCAACATTCAGAAGAGAAATATGTTAGTTGAATATCCTCAGGACCTCTCTACAAATTGAACATTTCTTAAAACACATGAAGCTGGAGGGCATACAAAGTGATGAGTGGCAGGCTCACCTAATGTCATTTAAAACATGCTTCACAGCCTGGTCAAAAAACAAAACCCACAAATACAAACAAAGCAAAATAAACAAATGGTCTCCACAGAACGATTCCAACTGATACAAAACTATGTGTGTATAAAGACAAACAGTCAGAAATCTGTGTGAGGTAACACTAGACCATGAATGATAAACACCTAACTCAGGTGGTAAGGGTGACTAGGATTCTTTTTGTAAACTTTGTACACAGATATACATTTTTCTTCAGATACACTTAAAAACAATAAATATGAATATATGTGGGAAGATGTGTTTCAACTTCTTAATACTTAGAAAGGAACTCAAACATAGTTTAATAGGGAATTTTAGAGAAAGAACAGCTACAAAGTATAGTTTTAGTTATATATTTTTTAAATTCCTAGGATATCAGTTAATTTTCATGGGCCAAAATATGATATAATAAACACTACTAAAAGGAAAGTCGTCTTTAAAATAAAAAAGTCTTGGAAAAAATACTATTTTTTTTTTTTAAGCAAGTGTGACAGAATGGCATTCTATTGTCCTAGGGAAAAAAATGTACTAGCCCTCCAAATAGGATATATAAAAAATTTAGTTAGATTCCACATTAAAAAACATTGTTTTTTATGAAGCTAAGCTTTACATTAATATTTAAATTTTGCATTATGAGAAAACATGTACAAACTTGAATTTCATTCCTATAATATCTGATCAAGTCTTTCAAAAATTAAAATTAAACTCCCAATAACACTCACACCATACTGCCCCAAAAGGACTAGGAAAAAGAAAACAGTTTGAATGACTGAAGGCTCCTCTAATATATTATTTCTTACTCAGTTTATATATGGCCTCCAAATAGCATCTGTTATTGTATAGATAATATACCAAATATCCACATAACCACCATTCAAAATTTACAAATACTATATTGTAGTACTTACTTCTGACCCTTTTTTAAAATGAAAGAATTAAATTATTTCTGAAGATGGTATCACATTTCTACCCTTCCCCAGACCCATTCTCTGCCTCTTCCAGAGGCAGTAAGTATTATAATTCTAATACATATTCTTCCAAACTAGGTTTATATATATTATTACTATACATATATTCATAAATACATAATATTTGTGTGGATGTCGTGCATTTAAAAAATAAGATTATGTTTTCAAAATCCGATCATGTTAATTCATATAAACCTAGTTCATTCATGCTACCTTCTAAGTAGTATCTTATGACAATTTGTGTAGTCATTCTTCCACTGATGGGCATTTTGGCCATTTCCAATTTTCTGCACTTCAAAAAATGCTTCAATACACATCCTTGTACCTGTATCCCTATATACATGCATGAGACTATATTCCTAGCAATGGAACTGTTTGGTTGGAGGTCATTTCCAACTTTACCAGATACTGCCTAACTGCTTTCCCAAGGAGTTAAAACAATTTATATCCCCAGCAAGCAACATATGAGAGTTTAGTATATGAAATGTTCCTAATATTTTGGGTTTGTCAAATGTTTTCGTTGTTGCCAATCCAGTAGGTGTGAAGTGTGGTATTAGTGTAGTTATTTTAAAAGTATTTTACATGTATGGAAGGTTAGAGCAAATGAGTAAATATGCTGATGATGTTAGGAACCAGAGGTCTTTCTAGTGGATAAAGGAAATATAAATACTTAAGTTTGTATCGCTATATGGAGAAGATGAAAAAGAACTTGGTGGTCTGGATCTGAACTGAAGGTATTAGAATGAACGAACGTATGACTTAAAAATGCATACATATATAGAGACAGACATAGACATACATATGGATTGACCCATATGCAAAAGTGTATGTAGTGTGTATATAGCTCTACACATTGAAAACAAGCCAGAAGCAAATAAAAAATTCGGATTTCTAAACATCATTCCCCAGAAAAGGAGATCAAGTTTCCTTAAAGAAATGTTCACTTCCAGGTCAGGGACAAAGAAAAAAACAAGGAGCATCTGGAACACACTGTTTGTCAGAAAGCAAGGAAGAACTCAAGAGAATTATAGGGACTTGTATAGAAAAGAGAGAGAGCATGCCAGCTTAAAGGAGCTTCCACTAGGCAGATTTAAAAAGAAAAAACAAAAAAGGTAAAGGATTATAACACACTAAATAATAATAATAGAATCCCCAAATTCACAGTCATTTTTTTAAAATGAATTTTTCTTTACAGAACAATGCCAGCTAATAAATGTAAATGCAACGATGGAATTAGCAAAACCACTGTTTCAAAGCTGATTCAAGCAAAGACCAATAAACGCTAAAACCACTGGTGAAAGGTTTTGGGAACAGGACAGTCACATGATCTCAAAGTATCACACCACGGATTACTTACTAATTGTAAAGAGAAAAGGGTACCTTTACAATCTGGTTCATTTTGGTGAGGCGAGTTTCTTTTCATGCGTTTTGGCTACTCAGGTCTCCTCTGATGCTCACATTGCGTGTCTATTTTTCTGTTGGCTTGTTTGTTTTACTAACTGAATTCTATAAGTTCTTTATATATTTGGCCACTGTAATGCAAATATCTTTACAGAGTATGTGACTTGTTTATGTTACATTTTGTGGCAGATTTAATACATCTTTCCCCACCCTCAGGGTCACAGAGATAGCCTCCCACATTTTCTTCTGAAGGCTGGATTCTGTTTAGCTTGTTTTGCTAAGGAGCAGTGCACACTGACCTCTAACTGGTAGAAGATAAAGCCACTGTTGCAGTCTCCTATCGATGACATTTTTTGGTTCTTAGAGGTTTCCCACCTTTATACAGAGCCTCCTTTCAATAACACGAACAACTAAAAATTGCAATGTAAGATAATACATGATAAAGTCATAGTTTCAGGATATTAGACAGAAAAGAATACATCATATAATCTTACGTGAGTGAATAACATTTCATCCCTGAGCCCTTCAGAACTTTCATTTGGAGTCCAAGCTTCAGCAAACTGCAGGAAATCCCATTTTTCCTTATCACCCTCCTCAGCATGAAGTTTTTCCTTCCTACCATTCAGCGTGCTCCCTGTAACCTGAGTCTGTAAGATGGAAAAGTATATTAATTTTACCACAGTTCATTTCACAGCTGACATTGACTAAGTAGTAACTTGATTTTGCTTTTAAATCACAAGCAATCTATGTTTCAACGTATCATGGGTTTAAAAAAACAAACAAACAAATAAAAACATATCATGGGCTTTAGTGATACAATTCTTCAAAATGACAAGCAAATTACCATGACAGTGATTGCTATGCCCAATGAGGAAAAGGTCTAACTAGAGAAGCTAGACTATTTGCTTTTCTCCTAAAAACTTTTATTCCAATATTTATAAACTTTGAAATTGAACCTACATATCGATTGGCCATTTTGAGTATCTATACTCAGTGCTTGAAAAGCATCCTCTAGGCCTTAGTCAAGTTCTTTCTATAGACATCCCTCACGGCGGGGGAGAAGAGACAGCTGAGTGGACAGAGCAATCAACATCCCTCCTACCTTTTCTAGAATCTGGGTACAGGCTGTTCTCTGTCCAAAATCAGCCAGGAACTCAAGAATCCTTCTGAGAAAGTGTTTATTCTTAGCTTACAAAAAGGACGTGGGGTTTGGAAGCATTACGGTTCCTTAATAGCTTATCCTCTCCCAGCCTCTAAAATGATGGAAGAAGGGCTTGGAAGACAAAAGGACTGCATGTAGACTCATGTCTCTCTCTTATGACAGAGGACAGCATGTAGGGTACCACCAACTGAAGGCTTTGCTGGAGTTGGTCCCTATTAACATCAACGTCTTTCTGCACTTAGATGTCCTTTGCCTGAAAACACAAAAACTCAGTCTCTTAACTCACGCAGGCTATGGGTAATAATGCGTCAGCTGCTAACCTGGTTTAAGTTCAAGCTTTACCTTGCGATTCAACATTCCCCACATAAGCGTGTCCAGAGTCCCACTTGCAATGAGGTAGTGAATATTCACAGAGCTACACTGTCCAATCCGGTGAGCACGGTCTTCTGCTTGTTTCAAATGTCCAGGGTCCCAGTACAACTCAGCAAATACGACATGAGTTGCAGCAGTAAATGTCAAACCCTAGGCAAAATAAAGTGAAGAGACCGAGATGCACATAAACTGAGAATTTAACATAGAGCAATATATAATAGTCTTTCTGAATACGCGGAACGGGCAAGAGAACACTGAAGGATTAAAAACAAATCAGTCTTTCACTTAAAGCCAAATTAAGATAATTTAATTCATGGAAGGCAAATAAAGATTGCTTATTGCAAGTTAGCCAGGTGAACTACAAAAAACACATTTAAAAGGTATTTCAGTATTTCAAAAGTCAGTTTGATGGATATATATACAAACAAATTCACTTTATCCTCTGATGAAGACTGGATTCACATCACCATTGGAAGATTTAATAAAATACATTATAAATGAGAATATAATTTCTAACACATGGTATCCATAGCAACTAGGCAGAGAGCAGTGACATCCTCTATTTATTTAATTCATACTGCTGTTCTATAAAGGAAGAAAATTATGTCTCTAGTCATACTGTTTTCTTTCTTTGGAATTTCTCATGTTTCATCCCAAAGACTCTGAAGTTTACTGGCTTGTATCTCAAAGTATATAACACAACTGCATTTTTGTGCAATTGCATTTTACACCAGTTTGAAATCATGTGATGTGAAAAGTATTAAGTAATTCTTGTTTTATAATTAATATATAAAAATAATGGAAATTATTTCCCCTCAAAGTAAAAATGTGTCCAAAAAATGCATAGAATTAATTTAAAATTTTTTTAATTGAAGTCTAGTTGATCTGCAATGTTGTGTTAGTTTCTGGTGTATAGCATAGTGAGTCAGATGTGACTCACACATACACATATTTTTCATCATTCTTTTTTGTTGTAGGTTATTAGAAGATTCTGAATATAGTTCCCTATGCTATATGTTAGGACCTGGTTGTTTATCAATTTTATATACAGTAGTTTGTATCTGCTAATCCCAAGCAGATGGTAATGATAAATTTGTTTCCTTCATCTCTGAGTCTTCTTCTGTTTTGTAAATAAGTTCATCTGTATGTTTTTTTTAGATTCTACATATAAGTGATATTATATATTTATCTTTCTCTGTCTGATTTACTTCACTTAGTACAATAATCTCTAGGTCCATCCATGTAGCTGCAAATGGCATTATTCTATTTTTTTTTTAAAGCTGAGTAATATTCCACTATTGTGTGTTTGTTTGTGTGTGTTTATTCTGTGTATAAATATATATTCTTTATCCACTTATCTGTCGATGGACATTTAGGTTGCTTCCATGTCTTAGCTATTATAAACAGTGCTGCTATGAACATTAGGGTGCATGTATCTTTTTGAATTGGAGTTTCCTATGGATATATGCCCAGGAGTGGGACTGCTGGATCATACAGTATGTCTACTTTCAGTTTTTTCAGGAATCTCCATACCTGGCTGTTTTCCATAATGGCTGCACCAAATTACATTCCCATCAACAGTGTAGGAGGGTTCCCTTTTCTCCACACCCTCTCCAGCATTTATTGTTTTTGGACTTTTCAATGATGGCCATTCTGATCAGTGTGACATGAGACCTTAAGTGTTTCTTAATTTACATTTTCATTTACTTAGAGACAAACCTAATTCTAAGGGACAAACCAGAAAGTTCAGAAAGATAAAAGAGTTCTTGTTTCCCTCAGGCTACCTTGCCTCACAGACTCTGGTGAAAACCACCAAGTAAGATAAGTGCTGTAAGAAAGGGATGAGAAAATTCTCTGCAAATTCAAAGGAAGGAAAAAGGTCATGGAAAAGTATTCCAATCAAATTACCTATACTCTTCTAGGAGATTCTTTCCTTGAAAATGTAGGAAGATTTGGGCCAGAGAGATTGAGGACTCCCTTCCATTACACTTTCTAGCACTCTCTAAAGAAGAATGCATGTTTATCACACCAGATATCCAGATATAAAGTTAGAGTTATGGTGAATACACTTTATATTTTCTCAACAACATTTCACTATCATATTTAGACCTCAAATTTCTTACCTGACCAGCAGCCTGAATGCTTAGGATAGCCACACGAGTCTCAGGATCCTTTTGAAACTGATTAACCAGATGTACTCTTTCTGAAGATGGAACACTTCCGTCTATCCTAACGTAACGCGTCTAGCATCAACAACAAGGGAAATGGTAAAAATTAAGACAAGCTCCTATGCACCTACCTCATTTTATATATTTTACAGCTTACTTTTTTATGTATCACACAATAAAACAGAAATGGGTAAAGATGACAGGTTGGTAAATGGTACACAAGAAGAATCTTAACCAAATTTCTTAACAGTTTCTCAGACCAACTGCACATTTTTAAATCTTCTAAGCTACTTGAGGGTGGGATATTTGTCTAATTCATCTTCATACCATCAGTGCCAATCGCAATGCCACGTAAATAATAGGCGCTCTGTAATCATTACTGAATTATGCTCATGTTGTCTTCAGTAACATTCTATACAAACTGATGTGCAAACTTTAAATGACGGATCAGACTAATTTTAAAGTTACAGGATCACTAATCCCAACGTGAAAATAAAGTCAGACATGTGAGAAAGGAAGAAGAGGATTTGGCCCATGTATTCATGAAGAGTAGTGCATTTATTTCTGAAATGTTGCAACATTAATTGGGAAAACATCTTTTTTAATGTACCATGTGAGTTCTATTTTCTCAGATTATTAAACTTAAAAGAAATATGTAACATGGTCATCTCCACTGAGGTAGACAACCAAGACACCAAGACACTTTTTTAAAAAGTGAGGAAACATTAAGTGCTAAACTGAGCAGTGCTGTCTATGAAGAATGATTCGAGTTAAAAAAAAGGAGCAATCATAGTGTGTTAGAAGAGTTAGAAAGAACTTATTACTCAACTTCGTAAAAACAAGATAAGCTCTGAATTTCAAAGTGTCTCATTTTTATATGCACTTTTATGGAACACGTGGCCTTACATAGTTAAGAGATACAAGTGTTCGGTTTTATAAGGGGATAGTCAAGTTAATCATTAAATACAATGTCCCTTATCAACGTTCTATGTTTCACAAAACAGAAACTGACCAGAGATCCATTCAGTATCCATTGAGGGAGATTATAAAATCTTCTGAGGGTCTTTGAAAACACACTGTCAGGCTAGGGAGACTCTGGGAGAAATTAACCTCGAACACCATGACTAGCTACATTTTTACCTTTTAATGGCACTAAATGGGATTCTGAACATACCAGTAAAGCAGGACTGGTAAGAAGAGACAGACTTGGAATAGATTCCAGTAGTTTTAAGGTATAATGTATTCAGAATTTAAAAATCTGTTATTGTTCAATCATTTAAAAACTATTTCTAAGACTAATTTACTCTTCCTTTGAAGGTGTTTTATAGATACTATGTGAGAATGAGAAAGCACCTCTCAATATACAGCACTTTATATTATTATTAATCTTTCTATGAAGGAAACATTAGAATTACTTCTTTGGTCATGTTAATGAACCTATTAGCCAATGCTTGAAAAAAGTATACAGAGTTTTAAAAAAATGGGGCTTCATTCCTCCTTTTAAAAAAATCTTCCTGCACAGGCAAGTGGTTCTGCTGTTACACATATATTAAGCTCACACAGTTTGTCAAGAAATTTCTCTGCCCGGTTCAGAGCATTTCTAGACGCCCTTAGCATATACAGAGGGATGACAGGTTTAAACTTTGGAGGAAAATGTGGTAGGATGCTGTCACCAACGGAACTGCTGGAGAACAAGGTGGACTGGAGAGAATGCAGTGAGGCCAGCGGGTTTGGTATGACTCACCTGGGCATATGTTTCAAACTCATCTATACGAATTATCAATAGCCATCTGCTATAGAGCAAGCTGCCTGCAAGTTTAAAAGGTACAACTGCAGCTGGGCACTAGGATTGGCTGAATTAATTCTTCCTTTCCCATCAAAACCATCCACATTCTAAACCCACCATGTGGGTAAACAAAAATTTTAACTTTTAACTGCCTATGCCAATCTCAAATGGTATATCCAGTAACAAAAACAGAATTCACATTATAGCCTATCGAGGCAGCATATTTTCATCAATCCAGTTAATTGGATCAATGGAAAATTATTGGTACTGAAGAGAAAGTGTAATAGTATATTATCAACACAATAGAAATATACTATTCATATAATTTGTACTAAAATATGTTATAATAATTTATATACCATTATCTAAAGAAGGCAAAAAAAGCTCAATTATAAACATACAATTGACATTTAGTATATTAAAAAATGCAGTCTAAGAAGTATTTCACAGACAAATGGTAGCATACCTTGTTTTCTATGACGGCTTCTGTGCAAGCTTGGAGCATGCTTAAATGGTGAGCAAAAACCAGAAATTTAAGCGAATCATTCTGAAGCATCATCTTAATATAATCCTTTACAGCACCTGCCTAAATATTAAAAGTTAAACCTTATTAGTGTCATAAAAATGTTTACTAAAAAAATCACGTCACTTTCTCTTAATAAAGCAAGAAAGACTTCTTGAGAATCAGTAAGTTTCTGTGAACTTTTAGCTCCTTTGTTCTCTAGGTAGCCTAAGGAAGTAGAATCCTACACATAAGAGGCATGTGGACGAAGAAGGGCAAGAGAGGGGGAAAAAACTGAAAAGTAAAACAAGAACAGGACAAAAATTAGAACTTCAAAAATGAGACAAGAAAAGACTTTCAAAGGAAAGTAGGCAGTCAAGTAGGCTATGGCCAGCAAAGAGATGGTGGTTTGTTTAGAAAGTAATTCTCAGACAAAGCTCATATAGAGGACTAAGCGGAATAGAGTTAAGGAGAAAGGGAAAGATTAAAAAAAAAATCAAATGAATAGCGTTTTATCTTTTTGTGGGAGAGAGACTGAAAAAGAATAAGAAAGTTGGGCTGAAGATAAAAGGTTAAGGAAAGTTGGTTGATTTATTTTTTTTAACTAAGAAACTCAAGCAGATTTACAAATAGGCTGTTGAAGGTGTGGAGAGGCTAAGGAAAATGGAAAATGCAGGGACCTTCTCTAGGATGGATAAGATTGCAGAAGAGGAGGAGTGATGGGATTAGGAACACAGGAGGGAGTTTTGAGAGAACAGGGGAAAATACAAAGAAATTGTGAGGTAGAAGGGAGAGAATCAAGAAGGTTCATACCGAATAGGCTTCTCTTAGTTAACTTGAGGCCAGGTTACCAATTAAGAGTAAGAAATCAACATAAGATGAATTAAACAGGAGTTAAATTTAAAGCAGATAGCATGAATTAAATTTAAAACCTAAATATAGTGTCTCTTAACTGTTAAAAACTAGTTACTTAGACATTTTGGGAAAAGACAGCAGACTGAATACATTTACCCTCCATTCCTTCTCAATGCTATATTTAAACGACAGCAAAATGTATAGAGAAAAAGAGAACTGGAGAGGGATCAATAGCAACACAACTTTGGAAGCTAAAAAGGAGACAGATGCCTGGTAACTGATTTGCCAACCTGTCAGTTCCTGAGCTGCCAGTATAGACGGTTGAGAAGTACAGGGTTTAAAACGGAGTGATCTAAAAGGGATGAGGAAATGTCACCTCTGGAAGTGAGGACAGGGGTGAGGCTAAAGCAGGAGGATAGCCTGCAAGAACATTTAAGTAGCTGATTATGAGCAACACTGATTCAGATCCTTTCTCTACCCATTCCACACAATAGGTAACTTCTCAACCCTTCCTGGCAGAAAAACACAGAGACTTATTTTCTGGAGAGGGTATCTGGATAGAGGAACCCTACACTGACAGCTGGTCATCCTGCAAAAATCATGGGGATGAGATGAAAGTTACTGTTCCTCTCCTTCCACCTTCTTATCCCCACAGGTCCCAAAACAGACAAACAGGCTTATGCCCTCTACGCAGGGGAGCAGAATCACAGAAAATGATTCTTTCCTGGAAAATGTGACCAAAGAGAAAAGACTAGAGGTACTGATATTGCGGTTTCTCAACAAGACACCCCAATCAGATCACTCTTTATTGAAGGCCACAGTTTACAAGACATATCCATGAAGACTTTCTAGTCAGTGTTTAATGTCTTACTTGTAAACAGAAGCAAAGAACCAAGAATCATCAGACATTTGTTAAACAACCTATATGAACAAAACAACTATGTAGAGAGGAAAAAAAAAAAACTAGAAGAGATCACATTTCTAAAACAAGAACAGAAAAAAAGGAAGAGCTGGAGAGTGGGGAGGGGGGAGTACTCTTGGAAATTAAAAAATATAACAGCAGAAATTAAAAATGCACTGGTTGCTAAGCTGAGGAAATCTTCTGGGGAGTGGATAGGAAAAAGGCATAGAAAACATAAAATATAAGAAAATTAGAAGGCCAAGCCATGAGGGCAAAATATAAATAACAAAAGTTCTAGAAAACAATAGAGAAAACAAAAAATAATTAAAAAAAATAAAGACTGTATTACAGAACTAAAAGCTGTAAGTTTCCAAAATGGAAAATGCCCACTGACAGCAGCTATCCAAGGCATCCAGTCCCCAGCAGGGAAGCAGGATGGAGCACCAGGCACAAGTTCCTGGGTTGAGCTCCCCTGAAGATGAGAGCCTTTCTTCAGTGACCAGACAGCCATCCTTGAGAAATGCCCCAAAACACAGCACCCCGGAGGGAGCCACCCTCAGCTGGCACATGGAGCTAGAGGGCCATGTCCCCTCCCACCAGGAAGGGGGCCCTGCTGGTGGGTCCCCACTGCCCACAAACTCCTCCTGGGACCTCTCATCGTCCCTGACAGGGCTCAGCCCTATGGGCCCCGACAGAAAGAGGCAGCTCTCCACCATCCAGGCCTCTGAGGTGTCCAGTGAACAGCAAGGGTCCTACTCAGATCCCTGGGCTCCTAAAGAAGATCCGTGCATGACAGTCTTGACCATCAGGCAGCAGCAGAAGCAGCAGCAGGGCAAGGCCCCCAGGACAAGGAGATGGTTACCAAACTTGGGAATGCCCAGGACCCTGAACACAGCCAGGAGGAGGCGAACAGGACCTGAAGAAGCTTGCTCCTGTGACAGAGCGAGTGAGGCAGTGGGAAATCCACCTGCTTCAGAACATCGAGGAGGCCACCCAGCACGAACTCACCATCCAAACTGAGTGAATGCTCAGCCCCGGGACCAGGACACCACTGTGCTCAGGAGCTTCTGCCATGGCCTGACTTACTCATCTGTCCATCCATACATCCATCTGTCTGTAAATCCTACCTCTTCCTCAGGACTTGCCCCAGGTCTGGCCTTGACCTGCATTGTGCCTCCTGGGATGGGTGGAAGGAACTGGTTGATGATCTTGTTACTCAGATCCTAAATGTGGCTCAGAGGTGCCAACTGGGAGGAGGGGGTGGAGGGAGCAGACACAGACAGGTGTGGTGGATGCCCCAGTGTCACCCTGGGGGTACCCAGAGATTAGATGTAACTCCACCCAACTTGCCTTCTTCCCCAGCATGGCTAGTGGAGCCCAAGATGCTGGGATGATACAATGTAGGGAACAGGACTGAGTTCTGCAGTTAAATACAGGGAGCCAGACAACCCCCCTGGCTGGGGAGGACTGGGTCTTCACACCAGGCAGGCTTAGAATGCCACTCCAGGAAAGGCCAGAACAGTGGCTCTCAACTGGAGGTCCTTCTGGGAGTCTGTGGGTGCTGGTTTGTTTAGTGGTGGATTGGGGAGGTTGAGAAACCCCCTGCAGTAGTATGGTGTCTCCTGCCCCATCTGTCTCCAGAGTTGAGCTCACTGCTTAAATATCCCACCAGAAAGAAGGAAGTAGCCATGACCCTTATACTGAAAGGAAGAAGAAACAGGGTGCCCGGGTGCTTCAGTCAACAAAAAAACCCAGCATCAACCTCCCAGGTCCCGACATCTCTGGGACATGTCTGTTTGTGGACATGTTATGGTTATAAGTATGGAGCTAGATTTTATTCTTGTAAATGCTTTCATCTCCCACTTTATCAAAAGATGCTTAATTTTTTTCTTCTAAAAACCAAAGAATGCTTATGTTTCCAGTGCCATCCTGTGTGCCTCCACAGCCCCTCCTCCAGGCCTGTCATCAGTGACCTGGCTTTTCTCAGGGATGCAGATAAAGCCTATGGCTAGAGGAGAATCAAACAGGGCCCCCTAAACAGAGTCTCAGGCTGGACTGAAACAACAGGACGTGGCAGATTCCGAGTGCAGGCAAGGTCAAGGCAAAGACGAAGAGAGGGGAAGGTCATACTGTGAAGCTGCGGGGTGGGTGGAAGTCATTCCAGATCAGAACTGGCTATCCCCAGAAGAGCCTGCATTTGTGTGGAGGTTTTGAAAATTAAAAAAAAAAGAAAAGAAAATGCCCACTGAGGATCCTTCACAATAGATGAAAATGGACCCAGAGCAAGGTCCATCATTATGAAATTTTGTAACACTGGGAACAAAGAAACCGATCTCTAAGCTCCCAGAGAGGGAAGGGAAAGATTTCACTGAAACAAAACAGAATAAAAAATGTGAATGGCATTGGATATCTCAACATCAATACTGAAAATCCCAAGAGAAAATGATTTCTAACTAACAATTTATATACAGACAAGTTAAAAATCAGATATAAAAGTAGAGCAAAGGAATTTTCAAATATGCAGGGTTTCAAACAATTTAACTCCAATGTATCCTTTCTTGTAAGGCTACTAGAGAATGTGGTCCAGCAAGACAAGGGAGTAAAAGAACAAAGAAAATAATATCAAAAAAGAGAAAATTCAGCACAACAGAGAAATAAAGAAAAAAACCCTGGAGGAGAGCTCTGCAACAAACCCGAAGAGCAACAGCTAAGACTGCAGCTGATTAAAGGCTCCTGGGGAAGTTTTTTAAAGAAGATAAAATTAATGAAATGCTAATGTTTAATGATGCTTAGAGGAGATTAAATAACTAGGTTAGCCATTTGCAGCAACATGAATGGACCTGGAGATTGTCATTCTAAGTGAAACCAGCCAGAAAGAGGAAGAAAAACACCATATGATAACACTTATATGTAGAATCTTAAAAAAAGAGTCACAAATGAACTTATTTACAAAACAGAAACAGACTCACAGACATAGAAAATAAACTTGTAGTTACCAGGGGGGAAAGAGGTTGGGAAGGGATAAATTGGGAGTTAGAGATTTGCAGATACTAACAACTACATATAAAATAGATAAACAAGTTTATACTGTACAGCACAGGGAACTATATTCAATATCTTGTAGTAACCTCTAATGAAAAAGAATATGAAAAGGAATATATGTATGTATGACTGAAACATTATGCTGTACACCAGAAATTGATAATACTTCAATTAAAAAATAAAAAAAAACACAAAAAAACCCCAACTAGGGTGAAGTATGAGGATGGATTACTGAAAATGAGTTGGAAAAGAAAGAAAACATATCCACAGTATATTGCCTGGTTAACCTGTAAATATTATAAACATGATTCTAATAATATAATGGTGAATATCAGTCAAGCCAAAAGTAGTATAAATTGCTATTTAAAATTAGTAAAACTTTAAGTATCTATCTCTTCACCTCTACCTATCTGTCGATCTGTGGATCTATCGAGCTATCACTCTACGTACCTATCACTTTGTAGGAAAAATGGGAATGAGGAAAGGTGCGGGTGTGAGGGTGGGGCCGAGGGGTGAGAGAGCTAAAGTTTCATCTTCTATGTTGGGAAGCCAATTGATGAGAGCTAAAATTACAAAGCAAGCAGTAATACAAACCAAGAAGGAAGATAAACACAGTGCTGAGGGATTTGAAGTAAATCTTAAAAAAACAAAAAACAAAAAACAAAAAAACAGCTGAAAAATAGAAAGTGGTTGCCTCTGGGGAGTAAGTTTCAGGGACTGCTATTTTTTGAAATGTCTGTTTCCCCTCATTAAATTATGATCCTATGTGGCTTTGATAATAATTTTAACAACTTAAAAACAGGCATTTCAAAATTGAAAAATACCTATTTAAAATTCATGCATCTGACTCTAAAGTCACGAGATTGATTCTGCAAGCTACATTCTGTATGTCTGTTTTCTAAACAAAAGAAATTCATACGATGGGGCTGGAGGCAGTTAAGAACTTTAGCCTTGGATTTTAGTGCCTCAGAAAGTGGAAATGAAACCCTCTCAAAATAAGGAGCTATAAATTCCAGAAATGTTGCCATGGTAACTGAACCACTTTAATAAACTGCATGTTTGCCTGAAGAGCTATATTTACTGTGATAAGCTTTTCAAAAAGTACATGTCAAGTTGGAGTATTTTTAAGGTACATTCATTTACCAACCATTGCAGACTTACCAACTATATAATCATGGAACTAGCCTCAGATGTATTCCCTGTCTCTTCAAAAGCAAGCTATTTCTGCCAGTCTCCTCTGCTAACATCACCCCTCTCCTCAGTACAACCCAAACTGCTGATCCCAAAGCTCGAGCCCCCAGCAAATTTCCTTCCAATCACAGGTTCAGAAAGGCTTATGATCACTGTTAATATTATAAGGTTCAACTATATAAAGTCCAATGGGCTAAACAGCCACTTTGGACGAACCCGTTCACCATCACTGTGATGTTGCTTCCTAGGAGAAAAGGTGTTTGGGGAAACAAAACATCTGTATCACAAAGGAACTTTGGGATTCTCTTAGGTTCTCAGGTTGGGGATTGCATAGGCTTGCATTTTAAAATGAACTATACATGTAAGTTACCTATTCTGATTCTATTCTAATGAAAACAGTCACTGCCTTGTCATATTTTAAGTTATCTGAGCAGAAATTTGCTTTCAAAGAATCTTAAGTGCATATTACATGGAAGGGCAGATCCTGTTAACGATCAGCATTTTGGTTAAACTGGTTTAGGTATCATAGAAGTTGCAGAAAGTGCATGTGCTCACAATTCTATTTTATCTTGCTGAAATTGGTCTGTTAGTAATGTGTCTGTTAGTCAAAGTTCTAATTTGAATAATTAATGAAGTCTACACAATACACCTCATTTAAAGAAATGCAGAAATAAAGAGAATATGTTGTACAACTTGTTAGTTTTTTTTCAGTGAATAGGTGCTCCTCATACTTTTTGAAATAAAAGAAGTTACCAAAAAACCTATATTGCATTAAAGACCTGATGAAAGTTACTTCAAATTGTCTTTTAGTCAAAATAATAAGAGGGAGAGAGAAAGAGTGAAAAAAAAGCATCAAACTTGAGCTTTGACAAAACTTTCTCCTTGACCAAACTTCAGTTAAGCTTCTCTGAGCCCTCTTCTTGACTAGGTCTCAACTCTGGCTTTCCAAGTCTGTTCTGCCCTTGCCAGGCCCAGTCTTAGCAAGAATCCTGCTGAGTCAGTTTATCGACAGTGCCCCCACCCTGGATACCTAATCATCTCTTGATATCTGATCAAGTTTCTCATCCCCACTTTTGATGTCTAAAGTCCTTGGCCTTCCTTTAGCAAGAATTCTGTTTCGACCTTGGTTTTGATCTGATCAATGCACACATCTCCCCTTCAAGGAGGGTCAGCGACCTTAGGCAGGGAATAGCTCTAGAATTACCACAGTTATCCAAGTAGGAGAGGAGCGAGCGACCAAAGGAACCATAACTGATTTAATGAGCCATTCGCAGTTTCACTGAACCAATCTGTATACTTAGACATGAATGGTTTAATTTTTGAGAAAAGTATATGCTACTGTCAGGAGCAATCAGTTTAGCATGAATTCCCTTACTTTCGATGTCTCCTCTTAGTAATTTTCCATCCACTGACCCCTTCATCCTGCTGCAGGCTATAAATCCCCCACCTGTCCTTCCTGCGTTCTCTCCTTAGTCGCAGTAGAGTTGACTCCTACTACAATGATCTTGAATAAAGTCTTCCTTACTATTTTAACAAGCATCAGAGTAATTTTTTTTTTTAATAGCTATAACTTGCAGCTAAGGGAGCAAGAGCACAAAAGAAGCTTCCTCTAAGTTTTGAAGTCCTCAGGCCCCAGACCCAGTGCCTGTTTTGTTTAGGTATCTGGTGGGCACACACTTTAAGGACAATTCCTCAAGCCTTTATTAATCACCAGGAGGTAAACCATGATCGGTCTAAGCAAGCCTAGCACTTCTATTCCCCCTGCAAGTGATTCTGACAATAATAAATGTGGGAAGTCTGCTGGAGGCTTCAAAAAAAAATCCTCACTGACAAAGGGACTCTGAGGAAAGCTCTTCCTTGCTTTGGACATTATGGCCTGCACCTGACACCAGGAATTGCAGTGGTCATCTTGGGGCTGCTATGGAAGCCGCTGAGGAAAGCAGTGAACTAGGGCAGCCAGAGTAGAAAGAAGAATCTGAGTTCATTTAAAAAAAAAAAAAAAAGCTTTTTTGAGATAAAGCTCACATACTGTAAAATTCACCCATTTAGAAAGTGTACAACTCAATAGCTTTTAGTATATTCACAGAGTTGTGTCCCCTTCACCACAATTTCAGAATATTTTCATTACCCTAGAAGAAAACCATCACCTCTTAACAATTACTCCCAAAACAGGTCCCTGTGTCACCCTGGCTCTAGACAAACACTAATCTATTTTCTGTCTCCATGGGCCGAATTACGACATTGCGTATAAATGGAATCACACGATATGTGGTCTTTTTAGACTGGCTTCTTTGTGAGCATGTTTTCAATCCATGATGTAGCACTTTTCAGTGTTTAATTTTTTTTTATTGCCAAGTATGGATATACCACATTTTATCTGTCCATTCATCAGTTGATATCCTCTCTGCCTCTGTTTTTATTCATGTACCTATTTTTATCTATTTCACGTTATAGTGTTTCTTATTCTTAATTTGCTTATTTGTGAGAGTTGATTTACCTTTTATCCTTTAAAATGATCTCAAATGAGGAAAGGAAAGTTAACAAACAAGAGAGGACACACCCTGCTTATTCATGCCCTATTTGCCCCGCAGAACACCACAAAGAAAGGCTAGGGATTTGTCTTCTGCTACCCATTTTTCCTGGCCAAAGGTTCTTAATTTAGAAACCACTTCACCAACCAGAAAGAGTATTTTCAAATCTGACAGAAGACAGTCTTCAAGGGAAGAATGATCATTCCATACTATAATATCAGGGTTTTGAACATTTTCACAGGGCCCCAGGCTGAAATTTTCCCTTAAAAAACTTCCAAAGATAGTTTGGATGAACTATTATATGTGTGATTTTTCTTACCTCGAGGCATGCTTATAATTACATCTGTAAATAGAAAATAACACTTTTAATACATCTACTCTTTTGACACTGACCAACTTCCACAAGCAGCCCATTTCACACTAAGAAGCAGAGGGGCTGCAGTTCTGTATGTAAGAACAGAGCAATCCCAGTTCAACACCTTAACGAACACAATTTTACAAAAGAACATGGGATCCTAAACCTTTCCATGAAACTTTCTGGAAAAAGATAAAATAAAGCAATTGTTCTATCTAATCATTCTATCTAATCAATCAACCAACTAATCTATCCATCCATCCTCCATCCATCCATCTGGCAAGGTTGGATGAGACAGAACATTTCCATGAATAACGTACTCCATTGGCTTTACTCAAATTTAGATGAAGTTAGAAGGCAAAGCCAATCTGTAGCTTTCAATTCTTTTTTTTTTTTCCTACCGAAGTTGATTTCATGGAAGTTTGACCATAAAAGTCATTGATCAAAAGAGCTAATCTAATTCTTTAAAAACTGAATCAATTTTGAAAAACATTCTTGATTCCTTTCTAAACTTCATCCATTGATCATGTCAATAAGGTACAACTAAAGTTAAGGATAAATAAATCTTACTTGGGTGTTTATAATGATAACACATAGAATGGATAGACTTTGAAATTCTGTATCTTCACCACACTTGTACAGGGATGCGGAAAATCACCAACAGGGAAATAAGAGGTACCTTAAACCCATGGTCACTAAGAAATACTACATTTATTCAGCTATCCTAATGGAATGATGGGTAAGTGCATGTACTTTGTTGCCAAACTATGTTCAGCTCCTGCCTCCATCATTTACAGTCTGAAAGCCTTGAATAGGTCACTTGAACTCTGTGCCCTGGTTTCTCCATCTATAAAAGGGGATAAAAAGTACTTACTACCCATCGAGTGGTAGTAAGAATTAGATGAGTTAGTGCATCAAATATGCTTGGAACAGCTGGCACACGGTCAACGGTGTAGAAGTGTTAGCTCTTATTTTCACTGTATTTCTTCAGTAAACTGCAAAAACAAATTCAACCTTGCCACTTTGTTCAAAATCAGAACCTAGGCCTCTTGGCTCTCAAACTTCCCACTGGCCAGAGAAAATAGAACATTTGAGAATTCTGTTACACTTTCTTACTTTTACTCATCCTCTCTTCGCTTCCTTTTGTCATGAGAGGTATTTTTTCTCTTCTCTAAGGCAAATCCCTCCACCTGATTCCAAATTTAACCATTCCTCCAACTTCAAAAACCTAATAGCACTCCTCCTTCTCAAGTGGGTATTTCCCCATCTTTAATAAAGCCTTCCTCCACTTTACTGAGCCATATAGCTAACATAGGTATCTCCTTCCTCCTCCAAGATGACACTATATTGCTTTATTTGCACTTTCTCACTACCGACCGCCTCCTTACTCATGAACAGGAGGCTGACAGTGCCTGGTTCAGAGCCAGAGACCCTTTTCTAAACAACAAACTGGCTCAGGAAGAGGTGCCCTTCAGTCTCACAGCATCCCATCCCTGTGCAGCAGGGAACACTGCAGAGACCTCACTGAACCTCACTGCATTTTAGAAGTAGGATTCTACCTATTTAAGCTGCTGCGGCAACACAGCAGAGAGGAAACGTGCTTTTTGTTTAAAGCAGTTTGCCTCTGGAAAGTCTTTAAGACACTAAGAAATGCTGCCATCCTATAGTGACAGGAAATTTTAAATTATGGGTTGATTTAATCTTTTAATAGAAAAATAACTGGCATTTCTCTTAAAATAGTTTTCTCTACAAATGAGACGTGTCACCATGTACCAGAAAATAACTGAGAGTTGGCTAAACCATGCATACAACTTAATCTGGGTTTTTTCCTAGGAGAGTATCAAGCTGATCCTAAATCTAAAGAATCTGTTCATTCTCATCTATTGCATTCCCCACAAATATTACACAGAAATAAAAATAATGGTACAGAGGAAGAAAAGTAATTCTATTTATCTGAGATCCTTCACTAATTGACTTTTTACTAGTAACATTTATTATTTTATGGTCATTTCCTTTGTCTAGTGTTTATAATTACCACTTACTGTTTATCATCATTGTTAAATTTCTCATTATGAAATATCTAAAAAAGAGATCTCAGTAATGTAATAACATACTTAAAACTTATACAGCCTCTATCTTCCTAAGAAGTACAAGTATTTAATCTCAAAACGCAGAACACCATTAATGGTTATACAGCACATGGATGACATATGTCAACACCATTATATAGTATCACACTGTACATATGAAAAATCATCATATCAACATGACCTAATTTGCTGACATGACCTAATTTGAAGCACTGTACTGTATTCCCATCTGCCTATAACATTGGAGGATACGAAGAAAAGAGAAAAGATTAGAGCAGAGAAAGAAACCTATCCTGGAGATCTATAAAACTAGGAGAGATGGAGACTCATTTGTATGGGAGACTTTTGGCATAAGTCTGCCTAGAACAAACTAAGAGAAAGATGACCCACAGAGGTCCTTTCTAGCCCACTGCTTTCTCATAACAATTAATGGACAGTGTTAAAATGGTGATATAAATGGATGTGGGAAGTACTTCCTTCCTCATAAGAGGTGACAAGAACAAGATTTCACACTTTACACATTGATTTATTATGGGGTTACAGCCTTTTAAAAATTAAATATCACAAATAATGAAGAGCTCATTTTACTTTAGGCAGTAATTAAGCATATGTCATGTCCCTAAAACAGCATGTCCTGTAAGTAACTATATACAAAGGCATTTACTTGAAAACTTATTATTTTCTTCAAAATTTTCTTCTTACTTGTATCTAGATTTTCAAATTCACATCAACTATCATTAGATAGTTATAATTATCTTTAAATTTCTTGACCTAATTGTTCAAATGATTCAATGAAAAGTATTTCCAATACGATGCTGCAGAGTACAAAGAAATCTATTATCTTACAGCTTGAGCCTTGCTGAATTTGGCACAGATCATAGTTAATGGGAAACTATGCACAAAATAAATCTGCTGTTTTTCCCAGTCTCCGTGAATGGCACAAACTTCAACCCAGCTGGCCAAACGAAGCATCTAGATTCTACTTTTACACTCCCCTTCATAGTAAGTCAATCACCAGTGTCTACTGATTTACCATCTTAGTATCTCTTGAATTATTCCTTTCTTTCTAGCTACGATGTGGTACAGAACACAGACAGAATCGACTTAGGATATTTTTAGGGGCCCTAGGATTTATTTCGGGAATGGTAAATGAGCACTGGCTTCAACTGAAAGCCACCACTGTATTAGCCCCTAACAAGAGAATCAGCCTGTCCTTTAAAGTTCTGAAGCCAGGCATTGACTCCTCTTCCTGGCTATGAAAGTCCTAGATACTATCTTTTTCCAATAGAAAGCTGTTTCATCTACATTGAAAATCTGTTCTTTAGTGTAGCCACATCCATTAACCATCTGAGCTCAATCTTCTGATAGTTTGCTACAGCTTCTACATCAGCGCTGGCTGCTTCACCTCGCACTGTGATGTTATGAAGACGGCTTCTTTCTTTAAACTTCATGAACCAACCTCTGCTAGCTTCAAACTTTTCTTCTGCACCTTCCTCACCTCATTAAGGCTTCAGAGAACTGAAGAGAGTTAGGACTTGGCTCTGGATTAGGCTTTGACTTAAGAGAATGTTGTGGCTGGTTTTATCTTCTGTCCAGACCACTATCAGCAGTAAGGCAGTTTCGCCTTCTTATCATTTATTCATTCACTTGAGTTGCACTTTTAAGTCCTTCAAGAATTTTTCCTTTGCAGTCACAACTTGGCTAACTTTTGCAAGAGGACTAACATTTGGCCTATCTCGGCCTCCAACATGCCTTCCTCATTAAGCTAATCATTCCTAGCTTTTAATTTAAAGTGAGATACATATGACTCTTCCTTTCACTTGAACACTTCGAGGCCATTGTAGGGCTATTAACTGGCCTAAACGCAATATTGTTCTAATAGAGGGGGAATGAAAAAGGACTAAAAATTAGGAAGCTGGCGTGGCAAGGATTGGTCTTCTGCTGCTAGTAATCTTTGGGAACATGTTCCAATCTGGGACAATTAAATTTTCACCTCTTTTCTTTTTCTTCAAGAATCCTAGGAATTAGGTGCTACTTCTTATTGACTGTCAACACTTCTGACTTCTAACTAAGGTTTCTGACCATGCACAGAAAATTATCTGAAAAATTCTCATGTATATTCTTTTCCTTTAAGCAACATTCTATACTCAGTATTATGTAAAAAGAAAGCTAAGCAAGCAAGCAAACAAAAAACAAGACAGCTATTAACTTTAAGAAAAACAACAGTTGTCAAAGAAAAGAAATGTAATTACAGCTCAACTGTGAAATGTTTAACAGAGTCATTATACTATAAACAATGAACACTGATCAAACCAAAAATTATGATTCGGGAAAATGAAGTAGGGGGAATGTATTGCAAATATTTTCTTCCAGTCTCTTGCATTTACCTTTTCACAGCCATGTCTTTCATATACTATACTTTTAAACACCGTAAGTTTTAAAGTTTTGGGGGCGCAGGGTAATAGCTCAAGTGGTAGAGCACACAATGTGCTGAGTTCAATTCCCAGTATCTCCTCTAAAATTAAGTGAATAGATAAATCTCAAAAAAATTTTTTAAAGTTTTGAGTCCCATTTGTTTTTTCTTTAAAGTATGTGCTTTCTGTATTTTATCTTAAAAAATGTTCCTACCCAAAGGATGGCATATTTTAAAGTAGGTATGCTACTGAAAGTTTTATAAATTAGCTTTTAAATTTAAGTCTATGATCCACTTCAAGTTAATTATTCTATATGGTGTGGAATAGTGATCAAGGCTCATTTTTTCCCCTTATGGATATCTAATTGCCCTAGTATTCTGTTGAAAAGACTACCGTTTCCCCATTGAATTATCTTGTCCTTTCCTAAGATCAGTTGACAATCTATATGAAGGTCTATTTCTGAACTCTCTTTTCTGGTTCATTAATCTATATACCTATCCCTATGCCAATACACAACGTCTTATCACTGTAACTTTATAGTAAGTATATATATTATGTGGTGTGAGTCTTCCAACTTTGCTCAGAATTATTTTGGCTACAGTAAGTCCATTGCATTACCTCATAAATTATACACTCAGTTTGTCAGTTTCTAAAAAAAAGACTACAGGGATTTTGATTAGCATTGTATTGAGTATATAAATTAATTAACAGAGAACAAGCATCTTAGCAATATCAAATCTTCTGATTCATGAGCATGATCTGTCTTATTTAAGTCTGTTTTACATTCTCTAAATAGTGTTTAATGGTTTTTTTAGTGAATTTTTTTTGTTGAATTTATCCCAAAGTAGCTCATGTTTATGGATGCTACTGTAAATCATATTTTTAAAATTTTAATTTCAAATTTTTCATTGCTAGTATGTAGAACTACAAATGCTTTTTGTATTTTGAACACGAACTGCCATGACCTTGATAAATCCACTTGTTAGTTCTAGTAGCATGAAATGTTCATGAATTTTCTATATAGACAACCATGGTGTCTATAAATGTAGGCAATTTTCCTTACTCCTTTTCAATCGCATAGCTGTTACTTCCTTTTCTAGCCTACTGCACAGTTGTAAGAACTACGTTGAATCAACAATGTTGAACTGAAGTGATGAGAGAACCGACTCTTACTTTGTTTCTGATCTTAGGGGAGCAGCATTCAGTCTTTGAGCATTAACTGTGATGTTATTTCTAAGTTTTTCATAAATACCTTTTATTGGGATGAGGAAGCCCCTTTCTACTCCTAATTTGCTGAGATGTTTAATCATGAATGGATGTGGAATTCTGTCAAATGCTTTCATTGGGATAAACATATAATTTTCCATTTTTATGTTGTTAACGTGGTGAACTACAGTGATTAATTCAGTTTTATACAAACCTTTATTCCCGGTATAAATACTTTTAAACATATTGGTGGATTTGATCTGCTAATGTTTAGTTAAGGATTTTTATATTCATGAAGGATATGCGTCTGTAGTTCTCTTGATGTGTCTGTCTAGTCTCGGCATCAGAATAATCCCACTTCATAAAATTACTTGGGAGGTATTTATTCCTCTTCTGTTCTCTAAAAAAGTTTTAGTTATTAGTTTTAGTTAATAGATATTGACATATTTATTCATATTATTTATTCATTTAGTCATATTATTATAATGAATTGACTCCTTTATTAGATGAATAACTCCTGATGAATTTAATCCTTTATCTTTAAATGACAAATTGACTCCTTTATCTTTATGTGTCTCCTCTTTAATCCTGGGAATATTCTTTGTTCTAAAGCCTACATCATTTCATATTAATGTATCTACTTCAGCTTTCTTTTGATTAATTGTCTTCATCCATTTATTTTTAACTTTAAGCCTTCATACTTAAAGAGAACTTCTTATAGATATCATACAGTTTATGCAATCTGACAATTCCTGCCTTTTAAATGCTGGTTTTAGGGCATTTACATATAATGCAATTATTGACAAAACTGTATTTAAACCTACCATTTTGTTTTCTATTTGATTTAGTTGTTCCTTATTCCTTTTTCTTTCTTTTCTGCCTTCTTTTGGATTAACTTCAATTTTTTTTCTGTCATTAGATTAATTTATTATGTCCACTATATATACATCTTAAAACTTTTTATTTTGAAATAAGTTTAGACAACAGAGGTTGCAAAAATAATACTGAGAGTTCCTATATACCCTGAACCTGGCTTCTCCTGATAATACTAGTGATAATTTCTTATATAACCAAAGAACAATATCAACACCAGAAAACTACATTGGTATATTGATATTTTCTATCACTACAATTCTGTCATTTTGAAGATGTTATAAAAATGTGTTGTGATGTATGTAAACTTTTGAGACTGCTTTCTTTCACTTAGTGTAATGCTTCTCGGAGTCATCCAATTTGTTGCACTTATCAACAGTTTATTCCTTTTAATTGAGTATTCCATTATATTTGTTTGAAGGAACTGTGGGTTTTTTCCAAGTTTTGGTTATTACAAATAAATTTCCGTAAAGGTATTTATGTAAATCTAAATTTTTACTTCTCTAGGATAAATATCCAGGACAGTCAGATTTTTTATGATTACATTTTGTCTCATCTATTTGCTTATAAGCTAAGTAAAAGAATTTTTCCCTCAGATACAATGTATTTTATTTCTAGCATTTCTATTTTATTGTCTTTAGAGTTTCCATGTTTCTTCTGAAATTTTCCATCTTTTCATTTATGTTGTTTATCTTTTCTTCTAGCTCCTTTAACATACGATTCCTAGCTTTCTTAAAGTCCTTGTCTAATTGTCCTACAATCTGAGTTATTTTTTCATCTGGCTTTATCTTTGATAATGGGTGAGTTTTTTAAATTGCTTTTATTAGTTCATAATTTCCATTAATGCTAGAAATTTTGTATAGAAGAACAGGATAGAGTGAGATAAATGATACTTACACCCAGAAAAGGGCATGATTCTTTTTCTATCAAGGTGATAGTATGGAAGGGACTGAGACAATCTTATCAGTATTGAGCTATATTTAGGTTGTTACATTTACCTTTAGTGCACCGCAAACTGGGATTCCCTCAACAACGGGACGCTTCTCTCTCATGAAAGTGTGTGCTAAGAATTCTTCTAGCTGCACTCTCAGCTTTTGGCAGTTCTTGCACGCCTGCACTATAGCAGGATGCCTCTCCCCCAGTAGTAGATTAATCCATGGGAGGGGGCAGAAGATTTCTTTGTTCTTCAGGTAGCATGTCAATATAAGGCAGGCCTTTTGCTTCAGCTGAGTCTTACAGATGAGGCTTTCCTGGTGTTTCTGCCCCTCTACCCTAAGGCAACCAAACTATGTCATGTAACCGTGGGTGATCCTGGGCAAGAGAGAGATTCCTCCATCAGTAACAGATCTCTGTCCTATATAAGGTCCTGATTTCAATAGGGTTTCATCCCCTCAGGGTTTCATTTTATTTCTACTCAAACCCCAAAAGCAGCTGATCCTGGACTGGGCTTTGCAGACTCGGGGAGGGGGACTTTGCCTCTCCTACAGTAGCACAAGGCTTTTGATCAGTGTGAGAAGAGGGTCCTAGAAGTACTCAGGGTATCATGCTTGAACTCCACCAATGGGGGTGCTCTCTGATCTCCTAGTCAGTATCTGACAGAGGCCAATGGAAATAAAGCTTTTGAATGAGTATGGGCTCCCTGGGTCAGAATCCCATATTATTGTGAACTGTCGCGACAGCCTATGCTCAGTCTTTTTAATTTTGTTAAATTTTAGCTGTTTTCTTCTTATCTGCTTCTACCTGCTTCCTAACACTTATCTGCCAAAGGAAACAAATCTATGTCTCATCTCTCCTCACAACAAACTAGGAAAAGAAGGAATTTTTCTCAACCTATGAAAGGGCATCTATAAAAATCTTAAAGATAACATTATAATTAATGGTAAAAGACTGAATGTTCTCTGTCTACAACTGGCAACAAGGCAAGTTTGTCCAGTCCTACCAAACTTATACTTGTGTTCCTTCAATGTGATGGGCAATAAATAAAAATAAATTAAAGGCATACAGA
This sequence comes from Camelus ferus, assembly GCF_009834535.1. Classification (NCBI taxonomy): domain Eukaryota; kingdom Metazoa; phylum Chordata; class Mammalia; order Artiodactyla; family Camelidae; genus Camelus; species Camelus ferus. Next base: position 17,239,722 of record NC_045700.1, read on the forward strand.
TTACAGGGAAGAAATAAAAGTGCTTTATGTGTAGACAAAATGATGTCTATGTAGAAAATCTCAAAGAATTTACAAAAAAGTCACAGGAACTAATAAGAGTGCAGCAGGTTACAAGATAAAAGGTCAATATACAAAAATCAATAATAATTCTATACTTAGCAATGAAAAAGTAGAAATTTAAATACTATTTACAAGAGCATAAGAAGACATGGATACTTAGAAATAAATCTAACAAAATGTATTCAAGAAAACATTGCTGGGGGAAATTAAAGAAGACTTAAGTAAAAGAGATACTCTTCTCATGGATCAGGAGATTCAACAGTATTAAGAAGTCAGTTCTCAATACTACCTATCTGTTAGAACGGCTATTATCAAAATGACAAGAAATAACAAATATTGGCAAGACTGTGCAGAAAAGGATCCCCTGTGCACTGCTGGTGGGAATAAAAATTGGTGCAGTCACTATGGAGAACAGTATGGAGGTTCCTCAAAAATTAAGAGATAGAACTACCATATAATTTCACTTCCAGGTATTTATCCAAAGAAAACAAAAACACTAACGGGATAAGATATATGCACCACCATATTGACTGCAGCATTATACAACAGCCAAGAGAACCTAAGTGTCCACTGATGGTTGAATGAAGAAAACATGACACACACACACAGAGGAGTATCACTGACACTTAAAAAGAAGGAAATCTTGCCATTTGTAACAACATGGATGAATCTTGAGGGCATTATACTAAATAAGTCAGATAGAGAAAGGCAAAAACTGTATGATCTCATTTCTATGTGGAATCTTAAAAAACAAACAAATCCCCAAAGCCCACAAATATAAAAGACAGACTGATGGTTTATGGAGGCAAGGGGTAGAGGGTTGGTGAAACAGGTAAAAGAGGTCAAAAGGTACAAACTTCCAGTTATGAAGTAAATGTGTCATGGGATGTAATGTACAGCATGGTGCCTATAGTTGATAATACTGTATTGCATGTTTGAAAGTTGCTGAGAGAATGGATATTTAGAGTTCTCATCACAAGAAAAACATTTTTGTAACTATATATGGTGATGAATGTTAAATGGGCTTACTGTGGTGATCATTTTGCAATATATATAAATATTGAATTATTATGTTATAGACCTGAAACCAATATAATACTGTATGTCAATTATATCTCAATTAAAATAAGTCAATTCTCCCAAATTAATCTACAGATTCAAAACAATTCCAATCAAAATTGTATATACTTAAGAAGCTAATTCTAAAACTCATAAAGAAAAGCAAAAGAACTACAATACACAAAACAATTTTAAAACAGAATAAAGTAGGGACAAACACTATGTGATTTTAAGACTTATAAAGGTAGAGTAATCAAGCAACTATAGTATTCTGTGAGGTCAGATGGATAGCTCAATGAAATAGAATAGAGTTCAGAAACAATCTACACATATATAACCAATTGATTTTTTATGAAACTGCCAAGATAATTCAATAAGGGGAAAATTGTCTTCTCAACAAAGAGTGGTAGAACAATTAAAAATCCATATGCAAAAAAACAAAACAAAAACCAAACTGAACCTCCACTCTTACTCTGTAACACATAAAACAATTATCTCAAAATAGCTCACTGACCTACATTTATAAACTAAGGCTATAGCACTTCTGGAAGAAACACAGGATAAAATCTTTATGAACGCGGATTAAGCAAAAAATAATTAGGACTCAACAACCGCAAAACATAAAATTAAAAACCTGATAAACTGGACTGTTTCAAAATTTAAAATTTCTGTTCTTTAAAAACATAATGTTGGGGTTGGGGTGTAGAGTGAGTTCTTGGTGTGCATGAGGTCCTGGGTTCAATCCCCAGTGCCTCTGTTAAGGGGGTGGGGGGGAATCCAACAACCCACAATGTCAAGAAAATAAAAATGGGAGCCAGAGACTTGGAAGTAATATTTGCAAATGACATTTACGTTAGAGAACTTGTTTCTAAATATATCAAGGGGCTCTTACAACCCAAGATAAATATGGGCTTGATATGAACAAGCACTTTTCAAAAGAAAATGAATGGCTAAAAAGCACATGAAAATATGCTCAATATCATTAGTCATTAAGAAGAGGCAAATTAAAATAATAATGAGATACCACTGCTTACCAAGAAGTATAACTAAAATTAAAAAGACTGACAATACCAAGTGCTGACAAAGATGTAGGACAACTGGAATCCTCATATGTTGCCAGTGGGAATGCCAACACTTTGTTGTTTTTTTGTCTTTGTTTTTGTTTTTTTTGGGGGGTGTGGTAATTAGGTTTATCTATATTTAGAGGAGGTACTGGGGATTGAACTCAGGTCCTTATGCATGCTAAGCATGTACTCTACCACTTGAGCTATACTCTCCCCTAAAATGGTATAGCACTTTGAAAAACAACTTGGTGGCTTTTTATAAAGTTAAATCTACACTTCCCATATGACCCAGCAGTTCCAGTTCCATCAATTTACTTAAAAGAGATGAAAATATGTCCATACAAAGACTTGTACATGAATGATTATAACAGGCTTATTCATAATAGCCCGATCTGAGACTACCCCAAATGGCCATTAAATGGTAAAGGAATTTAATTGTCACATAAATATAGATATACAAATATTTATATACCCATGTATTTGAATATTATTCAGCAATAAAAATGAAAATGCTAATGTCATATGCAAAAACATGGATCAATATTCAAAAGCTTTATGCAAAGTGAAATAAGTCAGACACAATGCTACGTACTATAGGACTACATTTTTGTGACATTCTGAAAAATGCAAAATTATAGCGACAGAAAGCAGATCTGTGACTGACGAAGTCTAGAGGGTAGGTGTGAGGGAAATAACCAAGGTGCATGAGGGAACTTTTGGAGGTAATGGGAATTTTCTTTATCTTGATTGTACTGGTGACTAACTATATTTGTCAAGCCTCATCACACTATATATTTTCAAAGGACAAATTTCACTGTATATAAATTATATTTAAATAAACCTCTCTTTAAAAAATTATGCTATAAAAAAATCTCAGAACTGGGAGAAGGATGACACTCATTAGTATGTATAAGTTCAACAATGCTGGTAAAAACAACAAACAATGTGTAGTAAGTTTACCTGATATACACTGAGATTTAAAAACCCCCTAATTTGTACTTTTGGATAAAAAGAACATCTATCTCTGTAGGGATCTAACAATGTAATACCAATTAAAAATGATTGACTTACATAAAAAAAAGATTATTTGTAGCAATTATGTAGTAAAGCCATGGAAAAAGCTGACAACAAAGATGAATATATGTAAGTCCTTTAAATGAGAAAGTGTAAAATATACTCCCTTATCAAACTATAGCCATACACAGAAAAGGATCACTATATGAACAGAACAGGTATAATGCTGTGCATTATACTACTGTTTACTTTGAATGTGTCTGAATTTTTCTGTAATAAAGAGTTAAAAAATTAAATGGCAAAGATATTGTGCAGTATGCAAATAAGCTGCTTAATTAAAAAATTAAATACATTAAATAATTTGTATCAAGACAAACAAATGATGGCCCAGCAATAAGTACCTTGGCAATAGCAGTTTGTTTAAACATGCGAGTAATCAACCCCACGACAGTCTCGGTGCCACCTGAACTTGGAGCTCTCCTTAATTTTTCCCACTCTTCAAAGCTGGAATTCAATTCCTATGTAGAAGAAAATAGCAATGTTTAGAAAAACAAACTGATACAACATTGTACACTGACTACAACTCAATAAAAGAAAAAAAGAAATCCAGCATAAAGAAGAGAGCAATTAATACAATAATGAATCATGTTTTACTTACCTTCTTTTTATATATAGAAACGTGTGTGTGTGTGTTTATACATATAAAGAAAATTCCCAAAGTTGCCAATGTGCTCATTTTAAAACATCACTGTGCAGATAAGTCAGTCACATTTTGTGCTAATGACAAAAACCAATGACAAGTTGTGGGTGAAAACCAAGCCCTTAACCCACACCATAAATTAAACAGTTACAGCTTTCTCTTACAGAGCAACATTTTGTAAAGTAAAAATAAAAATTTAAGAAACATTTTAAATAAAATAATATATAAAGTAATAACAAAAACTTAAAGAGAGCATGGTAGTCAAAATGTATACAGTAGCAAAACATTTTACTAAAAGGTATGACTTTATTTAAATAAGCATAAAGACTTAGGGAATATTAGTTGAAAAATGTTAATATAATCATATATTGACTCTTCTTTTTGTAATGTTAAAATGGTGGAAACAGAAAATCAGATCATTCTTACTTACTTCACCAATATTTTGCACAGTGTTCATAAAATGCTTATTCTACACTTTCAAGATAAAACAAGGCAATAAATAGTCTTTGTCGACAAAGTTATGTTCAGATTTGAAGAAATTCAAAGAATATATAAGCATCCTACTCCCCAAAAGTAAATGTAGATAAGGATTAGGTAAAACACAATTTGGTTTTCTAATATGTTGAACTCCACATCTTACAACATGATCACAGATTTTTAAGATTCCAAGAACAGGGGGCTACATCTAAATTATTCTAGAAGACAGCTACTCATACCTAAAAAATAAATCCTAGAGCAACAAACACAATTCTTCTTGCTAATTATTGGGTTTCACATCCTACAAATACTTAGAATTCTTAATACTAAGTCTATGTTGCAAGTGAAGTGCTTCTTTTCCTCTATTCTGCAGAAATATATATTTTAATGACCAAGATACTAAATCTTTTCACATTATTTGATAACTACATTTAAATTCTTCCTGCTCTCTTCTTGAAATGATACAAAGCCAATTCACATGCCTCTATTAATTAAACCTATTTTAAGAAAGTGGACTTTTCCATCTGTGAAATATGAGATATGCATAATTTTTCAAAGTATAATTTAAAATGATTTCAAATAAGACTTTCAGTCAAAGACGGGTTCTCACCTTGGCTGCTGCTGATGGAAGATCAAATGGAATACGCTGTCTGATTTTAGGGGGCAGCTGGGTTAAAACTTCAGTCTTTAATCTTCTAATCATTATGTCACTTAATCGCTGATGAAGTTCATTAAGATTTGATGCCCCTCTACAATCCCATTGAGCCCTTTTACCAAAATATCTGTTAATATAAAGAAAAAGCATGTAGCAAAGCTGAATACTAGAGAGTAAGAAAATAATTTAACCACTGTGTTCTTCCAAAATTTTATAAAGGAGCCATGATGCTGTTTTTACTTTTATTTCTGAATGCAAATTAGTTTCAAAAGCTCAGCTTTAGAAGTAGTCATGAATAAGATTATACATTACTCTTAGCTATAGAAAATGTTAGTGTTTAAACATAGTGTTTATACTGAGTTAATCCAAGACTGGGATGAACTGATAACTCTTGAGTACCACTGGCATTTCGGATGGGCTCAAACTTGGCAGTGTGTTTAGCAGATCTAGCCCTAATCGGGCACCGCCAGTACACCAGCCAGTCTATGTAACAACTGAAGCCACCTAAAACATTTTCCACAACTTCTACGAGGCAATATTATCTCCCACTGTTAAGCATAGCGGATGGATCACTTGGTGACCTCTCCTTCCTCTGAAACCACAGAATTGACAGCAAAGGGAAAAAAAGGGCAGAGATCCACTATGAAAGAGAGATGGGAGGGAAAACATCAGAGGATCAGTGATTTCAATAAACGTTTAGAAGTCAGACAGACAAGTGGTAGCTGATTTGACAAAAGAAAGTAAGCTACAAATTAAAATGCTTGCAGTAGAGAGCTTGTCCTCCAGGTCTCTGAAAAGATCAGGAGTTAGAAGCATCAAGCCCTCCAGACAGGGGTTAGGATGAGGGTTGACATCTAGGGGATCTACTGAACTTCGGCACCAGGACAGCTGGCCCAACAGCATCCCTCTGTCACTGTGACAACCCACACACAAACTCACAAAATTCCCAATCATCTTCCAGGAACCCACACTAATGAAAATAGCTGTTAAAGAATAATTAACAAGGGAAAAATTTTTGTTAGGCTATATTACAATTATTAGTATTACTTAAATAACTATCCATTTTAGTGGGATTTAGTGGTATTTTAACACAAATAGGGTCATTTTGAGATACTTAGAATTAGCTAAGATTTTTTTTTTAAGTTTAGTGTATTTTAATAGCAAACATACAGGAATAGTACCAACATTAAAAATGTGCATCTGCGTGTAGAATTCATTAGAAAAGTATAGTGAGTGGATGGAACTTCTGTGTGATAAAATGATAGATACCATGTAGTCTTCAATAATAAAAGTATGTGTTTAAAAAAACTAAGTGCTGGCATTGTAAAAAATGTAGTAGGTTTGTTATAACTGTTATAAATTGAATTACTGAAACTTGTTCATCGAAGTATTTTGACTTCCTTTAATGCTTTATGTTTCCATATTTTTTTAAGTTTTATACTTTTGTTATTTTATTTATTTTTTATGAACTTTTTTTTATTGAGTTATAGTCATTTTATAATGTTGTGTCAAATTCCAGTGTAGAGCACAATTTTTCATTCATACATGAACATACATACATTCATTGTCACATTCTCTTTCGCTGTGAGCCACCACAAGATCCTGTATATATCTCCCTGTGCTACACAGTACAATCTTGGTTATTTATTCTACATTTTGACATCCCAGTCCCTTCCCACCCCCCGTCCCCATATTTATTTTTTAAATTTACACACTAATGAAAATGGAAAAATACTCATTTCACTCTTATCTTAAATTGACTTCTAGTGCAGTCATTCCTAGCTATTTACATTGTAAAGGAAATATTTTATTGTAGTTTGCAAAATTTTAATTTTTCCTCTATGTTATCCTGGAGTTGTACGCATTTTTTAAAAAATTATAGGCAGATACAGATGATTATATACCTATATATTTTGTTTAGGAATATTAGGGGAGCACTAGATAATATTTACTATGAAAAGTGGACATCAGGCCGATAGGGTTGAGAAATACATTACTACAGCTTCCCTGTTCTCATCATGATCATTACACCCATTATACATGCTACATGTGAGACTAAGTTTTGGGGAAAAAAAGATATTTAATGTTTTTGAATTTCAATCTTTAACACAAAGTAAATAAATAAAGGCCCCTAAGGAGCAATAAAGACCAAAACAAACAAACAAACAAAAAACACCAGATACATCTGAGGAGGATGAATGCATGAGGTCTTAAATGCCTTACATTAGAAAACAGCAAGTATTCTGAAGGTAAATGTAATATGACAGGCAATACTACACAGCCACAACGATGGCAGAATGGTGACCCTCATCACCATAAATAAAATGTGAAGAAACATCTCATAAGCTAAAGACGATATTGAGTAGAAGTCCTACAGCGTCAAATTCTCTTCACCTGCACAGGTGTGTGTATCCCAGGGCATGCTGGTAGTTGCGAACTACTCCATCTCCTACCTGCTAATCTCTCCTGCACACCACTAAGTTGAGCTTCTTAAAATACAAATCATAATATTCTTCTCTTGCTTAAAAACTTTCAGCAGGAGACTTCCACTTTCCTCCAACATGTAAGGAGCTTAGAACTCACAACTCCATCCCATCAACAAGTAAATATCTAAACAAACTGAAAAATCAACAAGTCTTTTTAGATTTGTGAGAGAAGTGAGATCATGAGACAAACCGGTGCCCTTAAAATTGGCAAGGGAGACAGATGGATACAGAGAATAAAAGTTTATCAGAGCAGAAACATCCAGGAAACCAGTGCCAGGGTAGGAACACCTCAACTGTAGGTGGCGAATTGCCAGAAGCTCAGTGTGAAAAAAAAACTCTGACATTTAAAACCTCAAGGGGATCCAGTCCTACAGTGGAGGCGGGGTACCCCCATACTTGTGTGGGTTATAACTCCAGGAGCTGTACCAAGTCCCCATGGCGAACATCAGAGAAAAACCTCCTCACACTTCCAGCAGGAGGAGGAGAAAAGGAATCATTTTGAAATAGGCTCCAACATTTTGCTTTTCTTCACCAAGGCTGCCCTCAGGAAAAATTCTCTTACCAGAACCTAACTGATCTGGGGGCAGGGAAATACCCCATTCTGGCCCCCTCTAGTCTTCCTGTTCAACTAAAGGAGGGGAAACACTGAGAAGTACTGGTGAAGATCACGGTCCAGGGCAGAAGCTCAACAGAAGACTGAGATCTTACAGATCCCGCCTCCTCCCTCCACACCTTTCAACTATGTTACTAAAGGCTTGTTACTGCAAGTCCTTCTACTCAGCTCATCATGCCCACCTTTCAACAAAACACTGAAGGCATACTGAAAGGTAAGAAGCAGTCTAAAGAGATTGAACAAGCATCACAATCAGTCATAGGTAGCAAGAAGGTAGGAATTACAAAATGAGAAATTTTTTTCAAATATGATTAATAGGATAAAGAGTGTTAACAGAAAAACTAGATGACATGCAAGAATGGATGGGTATTGTATATAGAGATGGAAATTCTAAGAAAGAATCAAAAAGAAATGCTACAGATCATAAATACTGTAACAAAATGAAGAATGCTTTTGACGGGCCCATGAAGAGACCGGACACAGTTGAGGAAAGAATTTCTAGGCTTGAGAATGTAATAGTAGGAATTTCCAAAACTAAAACTAAAGAAGAAAAAAAAAACTGGAAAAAAAAAAAAAAACCAGAGCAGAACATCCAAAAACTGTGGAAAAACTATAAAAGGTGGAAAATACGCATATTGAAAATAAAAGAGGAAGAGTGAAAGGAACAAGAAATATATGAAACAATAATGACTGAACATTTCCCCTAATTAATGTCAGATACCAAACCACAGATTTAGAAATCTCAGGGAATATTAAACAAGATAAATGCCAAAAGTTTACACTTAGACAAATCTTATTTGAAATTTAGAAAATCAAAAAATAAATTTAAAAACCCTGAAAGAAGTCATGAAAAAAACACCGTAACCTGTACAGGAACAAAAATAATAATTACATGCAGAAATCATGAAAGTAAGAAGAGAGGAGAGTGAAATATTTCAGAGAAAAACCCACCAACCTAGAATTCTGCACCCTGTGAAATTATCATTCAAAAGTCAAGATGAAATATAAAGACTTCTTCAGACAAACAAAAGTTGTGAGAATTTGTTGCCTTAAGACCTGCTTTTCAGGAAGTATTGAAAGTTCTTCAGAGAGACAAAAAATGATAGAGGTCAGAATATCAGATTTACTTACAGAAAACAAGATTTTAGAGAATGAACGAATAAAAGTAAATTTATAGTTAAGTAATTCTTAACTGATCTAACAATAGTAGTTTGTACAACGTAATAATAGCAACAATGTATTCGATTGTCTATATATGCTTATGCATAAGTGAAATGAATGGCAGAGATGATACAAGGTACTAGGGGGAGGAATTAGGATATTTTTAATATATGGTATTTGCACCACTTCTGAAGCAGTATAGCATTGTTGGACCATGGTATGGCAGTGACTTTTTACATAGAATACCAAAGACACAATCTATGAAAAAAATAATTGATAAACTGGACTTGATTAAAATTAAAAACTTCTGCTCTTTGAAAGACAATGTCAAGAGAATGAGCAGATAAGCTGTGGACTGAGAAAAACATAGCAAAAGTCACATTAATGAAGGAATGTTATTCAAGTTCATAACATTATTAGCCTATTGTGTAAAATTTTTCTGAATTGTTGTCAAATTTTAAAAAAACTTCTATTTTCTTGGTCAGGTTTATTCCTAAGTATTTAAAACATTGATAAAGTAAATTAAAGATCATTTAAACGAATGGAAAGCTATCCCATGTTCTTGGATTGGAAGAATTAATATTGCTAAAATGGCCATACTACCCAAAGCCATTTACAGATTCAGTGTGATCCCTATCAAATTACACAACAAAATTTTCATAGAATTGGAACAAATAATCCTAAAATTTATATGTAATCACAAAAGACGCAGAATTGCCAGGAAAATACTAAGGAAGAAGAATGAAGCAGGAGGCATAACCCTCTCAGACTTCACACAATACTACAAAGATAAAGTAATCAAAACAGCACGGTATTGGCACAAAAACAGACATGAGGATCAATAGAACAGAATAGAGAGCCCAGAAATAAAGCCATACACTTAAGGTCAATTAATCTTCGACAAAGAAGGTAAGATTATACAGTGGAGAAAAGACAGTCTCTTCAGCAAGTGGTGTTGGGAAAATGGACAGCCACATGTGAATCACTGAAGTTACAACACTCCCTCACACCCACCATACACAACAATATACTCAAAATGGCTTGAAGACTTAAACATAAGACAGGATATCATAAATCTCCTAGAAGAAAACATAGGCAAAACATTCTCTAACATAAATCTTAGCAATGCTCTCCTAGTTCAGTCTACCAAGGCAATAGAAATAAAAGCTAAAATAAACACAAATGGGACCTAATCAAATTTATAAGCTTTTGCACAGAGAAGGAAACCATAAACAAAACGAAAAGACAACCTATGGAACTGGAGAAAATATTTGCAAATGATGTGACGGACAAGGGCCTAATTTCCCGAATATATAAAGAGCTCATACAACTCAGTAACAAAAGAGCAAACAACCCAATCAAAAAGTGGGCAGAAGATCTAAACAGACATTTCTCCAAAGAAGACATACAGATAGCCAATAGGCACACGAAAAGATGCTCAGTATCACTACTTATCACAGAAATGCAAATCAAAATCACAATGAGGAAATCACCTCACACCAGTCAGAATTATCATCATTAAAAAGTCCACAAATAATAAATGCTGGAGAGGCTGTTGAGAAGAGGAAATCCTCCTGCACTGCTGGTGGGAATGTAGTTTGCTGCAGCAACCATGGAAAGCAGAATGGAGATTCCTTAAAAAACTAAAAATAGACTTACCATATGACCTAGCAATCCCACTCCTGGGCATATATCCATAGGAAACTTTAATTCAAAAAGATACATGCACCCTAATGTTCACAGCAGCACTATTTACAATAGCTAAGACATGGAAGCAACCTAAATGTCTGTTGACAGATGACTAGACAAAGAAATTGTGATGTATTTATACAATGAAATACTATTTACCTATAAAAAGAATGAAATAATGCCATTTGCAGCAACACAGATGGACCTAGAGATGATCATACTAAGTGAATATATGATATCATTCACATGTGGAATCTAAAAAATGATATAAATGAACTTACTTACGAAACAGAAAAAGAGTCACAGGCATAGAAAACAAACTTATGGTTACCAAAGGAAAAGGGGTTGGGGGAGGGATGAATTAAGAGTTTGTGATTAGCAGATACAGACTACCATATACAGAATAGATAAACAACAAGGTCCTATTGTATAGCACAGGGAACTGTATTCAACAGCTTATAAGAATCTATAATGAAAAATATTTAACTGAATCACTATGTGGTACACCAGAAACTAACACAACATTGTAAAGCAGCTGAAGTTGATTTACAAGTTTATGCCATGTATGAAGTAAGAGCTGGAAGAATTATTTACAGATTAATCCTCTGGCTCTACACATTTCAACCTTGCTTCTTCTCCACTACTCACATCTGTCCAGCACAGGTTCCAGAGGACAAATTCATGCTGCAGTACAACTGCCGACCTTGCACTAGGAGTATTCCTGGAAACCATTCCTACATTGGGATGGCTAGCTGTTACCTAAAAATACCTAAAAGTGGAAATTACTGAGGACTTCATAAACAGCCCACTAAACTCAAACTAAATGAACTGCCAATACATTTTTCTCTTAGCCTGATCTGTAAAATGCTTGCTAACACCAAACTCCACAACACAATTAAATCCATATATACATGTATGTGGTATGTGTATATATACATATATATATACATATAAATATATATATAAAACAACAATGGACTGAAGAGAGATCTTTCAGTCTATTAAAAGTAGCCTACTTCTATAAATTTGACAGGAACACAAAATGGTGAAAATTGCCAAATTCTCTCCCAGAGCCCTGAAGTGGGCCTACGTAAGTGAGGGATTCTGAAATTCAAGGTTCGTTGGTTTTGTGGCAAGGAAAGAAAAGTACAAAACAAGTCTGTAAGTACAACAGCAAAGAAGTAAGTTGTAAACATGAAAGAATAAAGGTAGAAATGAATGAGAAAAACATCTTTTTTAAGACAAAGTACCAGCAGTATGGTTTAGGGTAGAATTAAATATTTAAACATAAAGGAGAATTCCTAACAACCTAAAATTAACAACAACAGACTTTCAAATGTCTTTAGAGAAACTGTGAAACATGAACCTTGAAATCTTCCTTTGGAATTAATAAAACCGTTTTCTCATTCAGATTTACAATGTAAGTAAAAATTCATTCCTCCTTTCTGAAATAAGAATAAACACAAATTTCTTTTTATTTTCCTTTTTGACTGAGTACAATTAAAAAGGAATTTCTCAACAGGCACTTATATTAGCTTACAATAATGAAATAGGAAATTTACAGCCAAGAACACACGTTTATCTGTGTTCAACAACAACAACAACACACACACACACATACAGTCACACATGTACACACACAGAGTTAACTTTGGACTTTGAAAAGTAACCTCTGACTTTTCTTTTTTTAAGTTAAGCTCCCTTGTGTCCTTTTGGAGCAGTCTCTTTCTTCCACTCCTAGCTCCTGGGAAACACTGATCTATTTTCTGCTCCTACACAGTTTTGCACATTCCAGAATGGTATACATACAGAATGACACAGTATGAAGCCTTTTAGGTCTGATTTCTTTCACTTAGCACATTGCATTTGAAATTCATTTCTGTTGCTGGGTGTATCAGTAGTTCATTCCTTTCTACTGCTGACTAACATATTCCACTGTATGGATATTTCATGATTTTTTTGTGCATTCACCAGTTGAAGGACATCTGGATTGCTTCAAGTTTTAAGTGAGTATAAATAAAATTGCTATAAACATTTGCATACACATTTTTGAGTAAACATATGTTTTCACTTTTCTTGACTAAATACCCAAAATGGGATTGCTGGGTTGTATGGTAAGTGTATGTTTAGCTTTATAAGAAATTGGCATACTTCTCCCCAAAGTTCCTATGCCATTGTGCATTCCCACCAGCAGTGTATGTGAGTTCCAGCTGTTCAGCATCACTGCCATCATTTGGTACTGCCAGTCTGTAAAAAGTCTACCTGTTCTCATGCACGTATGCTGGTATTCCACTGTGGTTTTAACTAGCACTTCTCTAATGACTAATGATGTTGAGCATCTTTTCAGGTGCTTATTTGACCTCACCTTATCTTTTTGGTGAGGTCTCCAACTCTTTCAACTGTTAAAATGTTTGTTTCTGTTTGTTTTATTATTGAGTTTTGAGAGGTTTGATACATTCTTTTTATAAATTCCTTCTGTGTACTTTAAAATTTTATATATTTGTATATATATATATGAATTTATATATTTCTTTATCAAATATGTGTTTTACAAATATTTTCTCCTAGCCTGTGGCTTGGCCACTCATTTTCTTACTAGGGCTTTTGGAAGAGATCTTTTCAATTTTTATGAAGCAGAATTCATCACTTTTGTCTTTTACAGTTTACGTTTTTGTATCTTATATAAAAAATGTTTGCCTCACCCAAGCTAACAGTGAGTTTCTTCTTTATTTCCTTTGACAGGTTTTATAGTTTTAGGTTTTATGTTCAAGTTTACAATCCATTTTTAACTGACTTTTTTTCATTTTTAAAAATTGTGGTAAATACATATAACATAAAATGTACCATCTTAACCATTTCTAAGTGTACATTTCAACATTAAATACACTCAATATAACTAGCTGTATAACCATCACCACTGTTCGTCTCCATAACTCTTTTCATCTTGTAAAACCAAAATCTATACCCACTAAATAATTCCACATTCCCTCCTATCTGCCCCTGGCAACCACTATTTTACTTTTTGTCTCTATGACTTTGACTATTCTAAATACATCACATAAATGGAATCATACAGCGCTTGTCTGTTGGAGACTGGTTAACTGCACATAGGACAAAGTCCTCAAGGTTCATCCGTGCTATAGCATATGTCCGAATTTCCTTTTTTTTTTAAGATGGTATAATATTCCAATGGATGTACAAACCACATTTTTCTTATCTATTCACCCACTGATGGACACCTGTTGCTTCCTTGTTTAACTTACTATGAATAATGCTGCTATGAACGTGCATACAAGTATCTCTTCAAGACCTTGGAGCTTTTGCACAGCAAAGGAAATCATAAGCAAAACAAAACAATCTATGGAATGGGAGAAAATATTTGCAAATGCGATTGACAAAAGTTTAACTCCCAAAATATATAAACAGCTCATATAACTTAACAACAAAAAAACCAAAAAACCCGAATCCAAAAATGGGCAGAAGACCTAAACAAGCAATTCTCTAATGAAGACATACAGGTGGCCAACAGGCACAAAAAATGCTCGGTATTGCTAATTATCACAGAAATGCAAATCAAAACTACAATGAGGTATCACCTCACAACCAGTCAGAATGGCCATCATTCAAAAATCCACGAACGATAAATGCTGGAGAAGGTGTCAAGAAAAGGGAATCTTCCTACATACACTGCTGGTGGGAACGTAGTTTGGTGCAGCCATTATGGAAAACAGTATGGAGATTTCTCAAAAAACTAAAAATAGACTTACCATATGATCCAGCAATCCCACTCCTGGGCATATATCTGGAGGGAACTCTAATTCAAAAAGATACATGAAACCCAATGTTCATAGTAGCACTATTTACAATAGCCAAGACATGGAAACAACCTAAATGTCCACTGACAAATGACTGGACAAAGAAGTTGTGGCATATTTATAAAATGGAATACTATTCAGCCATAAAAAGAATGAAACAATGCCACTTACAGCAACACAGATGGACCTGGAGATTGTCATTCTAAGTGAAGTAAGCCGGAAAGAGAAAGAAAAATACCATATGATATCACTTATATGTGGAATCAAAAAAAAAAACTTATTTACAAAACAGAAACAGACTCATATAAAAAACAAACTTATAGTTACAGGGGGGAGGGGGATGGGAAGGGATAACTTGGGAGTTCAAGATTTGCAGATACTAACTACTATATATAAAATAGATAAACAACAAGTTTCTACTATATAGCATAGGAAACTATATTCAATACCTTGTAGTAACCTATAATGAAAAAATATGAAAATGAATATATGTATGTTCATGTATGACTGAAGCATTATGCTGTCCACATTGTAAAGTGACTATACTTCAGTAAATATATATATATATATACACACATATATATATATCTACAAAAAAAGAGCAGATGTACATTACAAAGGAATCAAGCTGCAGAAAAGAGGAATTATAAAACTGTGATTTTTTTTGCAGCCTAACCATAGTCAGTTGATATGACAAAAGATATGGTAAATGCTCGAGGAAAAAGAACTTAATTTCTTCAGTGCAGTCAGACAGTTTGTTTTGGAAATGTTTAAAATTTAGTGAACTGACTTTGGAGATCAATAATTTTGGAAAGTCCAGTCAGTGTTCAAGTACCAAGTATGCTGCTCAGACCTATGTTTACCAGTATAACTAGACACCTGAGTGCGCTAAACTTGAAACTGCAGGAAAAATAAAAGGCAGCTGTATCAGTTAAGGGAGTACAGGAGTTCAGATGCAGCTGAACCATGTGCACGAGACAGATGGCTTCTCAAGAGTGCGCTCATCTCCTGTTAGCAAAGCTCCTTGAGCTCTGTTAAACAGCAGATTCTGAAACACTAGGAAGTAATTCAGCAAAAAGAAGCTCAAATGGGTAGAAGAAATTCACATGGGTAAAAGTAATGTTTTACGTTTCTTAAGTAGAGTGAAACTGAAGATGTATTTGAATAATCAAATAATTGTGGTCAGGACCAAAAGCAGCTGAAAAAACTGGGGCAAACTGTTTAGTACAGCTAAACAAAGTACTTCTGGGATTACAGAGATAAGCAAAACATATGAATCCAAGAACTATTTTTCTGGCTACTTAGATACATTTGGGAGCAAGTTAAAAATCTACCTGAAATTATGAATATATTATTTCATGAAATAACCCAAAGTTATAATGTAACTTAGCAGCACCATGCAAACCTGGGATTAGAATTGTAAATACCTGAAGTATAAGCTCCTTCTGGCAAAGATTATGTCCTATTCACCCTTGTATTCCTAGTAGAACTTAGCATGGCACCTGATGTGTAATAAGCAGCTTATGAATTAATGAACAAATGGATCAACTGACTAATGAATATACCCTACAGTTCTTGAGAATAGCAATTCTTTAGCAAGCAAAAGCTAAAGCAAACTAAATTTTGAAAAGGGACATGAAGTTAAACACGGCAAATTAATCATATTTATAACTTATTCCTATGAAAATTCTTCTAACATGAAAGGAAAGAAATTAAAAAGCTATTAAAAAAATAAGAACAAAGAGAATGAGAGAGAGAGAGAGAAAAAAAAAAAAACCCCAGGAAATGAGGATTTCAACCAATTTTTGGAAAAGGGGTAGTAAGTAGAAGAGATATCCTGGTTAAAACATGGTGAAAATCAACACAAATATTTATCCTCAATGAAAATGTGCACAAAAAATAAAAATGCATTAAGCCACCAGGACAAAGAGAATGAAAAGGAAACAAGAGCAAAGAATGTGAACATATTTCTATAAGCAGGAATAAAAAGTGAAGAAGCTAACACAATGGAAAAAGCTGAATATCAAGGACCTAAGGAGAGGTGTCCACAAAACCCTAGTCCGTTTCAGGAGTTAAACCTCAGGTACTTTAGAAGGTGGAGGTGAGTGCAACATGGTAGCTAAAAATAGGGACATTGGTTGAAGATCTGTATAAGGAATTGCTAAGTGCCCTGTCTCCCCATTTCATGCTACCATGTTACTATCCCTCCTGCATGAGACCATAGTTTTATTCTACAAGAGAAACTGAACCAAAGTTTAAATATAGGGAAACCAAGAACAGTAGGAGGTGAGGATAGATGCCATACGGAAACTAGAGATTGAGTTAAGAGTCTGCTTAGTAAGCATGGAGAACAATAATCTCCCTCCCTTGTTCATGCCAAACACATGGTAGCCAGGTTTAGACCTCCAAGACACTCACAATAGAAGAATGGACAATTCATTTTTCTTTAAAAAATTTAAAACGTCACAGAAAGATGACCTCCACAAATAATATCCGAGGATTTTCCAATGAAAAGCCCATCCTTTTCTAGTCAAAAAGCTCTTCTAATGAGCTTTCTACCTCTTCAGTTTAAAATATGAATGGCCATTCAGGGATCAAAAGACATTGAGGAAAGCCTCTAGTATGAACAAGAGACCAAAACACTACAAAAAAAAAAAATTCACAGTAAACATATAATGCAGCAAACGAAAGTTAAAAATAAAAAGTAAAACAAAATAATATTTCAAAAAAAAAAAAAACCCAGCAACAACAAGCATCCAAAAATAGAAGGCTATGTGAATACAGAGGGTATAAAGATTAAGAAAGGATGGTTAATAATTTATAACATTTTAGCTGTTTTCCTCAGCTAAAACAAAAATTCAACAGAAAAATGTGGGATAAGGGAGGAAAGCTCCCAAAAAGTAAAACAAAAAATAAAAATAAGAAACTTAAGGACCAATACATAAAAAAAAATAGTAGTTCAAGAAAGAAACACTCAAGGAAAAGGAAAGAAAAGGTTAATAATGAATACTTCCCAGACATAAGAACTCAGCTTTTGAGAGTAAAAGGGATTAGTTTGTGCCCATCATTTGAATAAAAAGGACACAAACCCAAACACATTTTTATGAAATCAAAGAATAACAGGGATAGAGGACAATCTCACAAGTTTCCAGGATAGGGGGAAAGACAAATGTACATAAAACATGCAAAGGGTCATAAGTCAGAAGGGTATTATGATTATGAATGGCAATGGAGACAATGGAGAAATGACTTCAAAATCCTGAGGAAAAATGATTTCCAACACAAAAATCTATACCCAGCCAATGTATCAAACAAGAGACTAACTACAAGCGGACATATCAGGATTCAAAAAATGTACTTCTTATGAACTTTTCTTAGGAAGCCATTGAGGAATATGTGTTCAGAAAACCAGGAAATATGCTAAGAGGAACCAAGGAAAAAATGTACAAGATCACCCTGCAACATCCTGTCATATCAGACAGCAAGAAAGCAACCAAAGTCTTAGGGTTCTGTAAAGCACCATGCTGAAGATGGTCCCTTTTGTCAAAGGTGGGACAATCTGACCATCAAGAAAGATGGTAACTGAAATGGATTGAAAAAACACGAGTCAGAAACTCCCAAGCACTCAGCAGACTAGGATTGGAAGTTAATTTCTTCAACCTCATCAACAGTCTTGATGGAAAAACAAGATAAAATAAATGTTAAGAATAATATACTAAAAACTACATAACACTGTAGAAAGCAATTAAAAAATTAAATAACTGGAAACAAATCTCTGTTCACAGACTGGAAGACTTAATATTATTAAAATGGCAAAACTCCCCAAACTGATCTACAGATTCTATGCAAACTCTGTCAAAATCCCATTTTTGCAGGAATCAACAAGCTGATCTTAAAATTTAGATGAAAATGCAAAGGACATAGAATAGCCAAACCAATCTTAAAAAAGAACAAAGTTAAAGGACTTAAATTTACTAATTTCAAAAATAAATACCCTCATTAGACACCATTAGAAAATGCTAGCAAAGCAACTTATTATTTTGAAAATTCATAAATAAAAAGGAAAAATTAAGCATTTACCTTTCCTTTTCTAAATAAACTTAACCACTGAGTGTCCAAATAGAGGAGTAGGGGAGGTTTTTCTTTAGAGAGTTATATCAACTAATAAATGAAGAGTGTTAGAATATTAACATTTTGCAATGTCTAATGATTTAATAAATCATCTACTGAATGTTAACAGCCACTAACATCCCAAAAAGAGAGGCCTTACTTATCATGGGCCTTCTAATGGAAGAACACAACATCCCTATAAAGTAGAACTGCTAAAAAATGATTGAAGTCTGTACATCGAATTACCAACACAGAAATATAGAGAACAGAGGAACATGTTAAACAACACCATGGAGATGCAAGCAACAAAGTCCAGATTACAGTAAGAATTTAGTTTTGTCAACAAATTAAAAATAACTAAATAAAAACAAGGCAATAGAGGAGAAACCTGGAGATTAAGAGAGATTTAGAGAGATTAAGGGAGAGATCTATTGTTTGTAATGTGTGAGCCTTATTTGAGTACTAACTCAAACAAACAATTGGGAAAAAAAACTTTTAAAAAACTGTAAAACTATATTTATGAGATAACTGGAAATTTAAACATTGACTGAACTTTTAATGTTATTAAGAGATTATTATTAATTTTAATCTCTTTTAAGCATGATAATGGTATAATTACCTGTTTTTTTTAAAAAAAGGGTCCTTACTCCCTAGATATATATACTGAAGTAGTATATGGATAAAACGTGATGTCTAGGCTTTGCTTCAAAATAATATGGGGTGGTAGAGGTAAATGGGAGAACAGTGAAAACAAGACTGGGCATGAGTTTAGTTGATGCTTGTAAAGAGTACGTAGAGGGTGTATTATTTTATTCTGCCTACTTTTGTATATACTGAATTTTTTCCATAATAGAATATTAAAAAAAGAAGACAAGAAAATAAGAAACAAAGGTATGGAAACCAGGAGAGGCAAAAGAAAATTCAAAATGACAGCTCTGCACCATGCCTGGAGAAAAACCAGTACAGACCAGAGCAGAACAGAAGGCTGTGGGAGGGGAGGCATCCAGGAAACTTAAAAAAAAAAATTATTTTATGTGCTTGTATGACCTTTTAGTAGTTGACATATCTTTCAATTAAAAAAGAAAAAAAAATAGTAATGGCTATATAGAAAACCAAATGGTGGAATAAAAGTTAATAATTAAACTTAAAAAATTGACTAAGAAAGGAACAATTACTTGATTTATTAAATATTAATTTATTTAGTCCATTTATTCTATTTAATCAATCCTATAAACACAGACACTAAATTACCAAATAAGTCAAATATTTGCAAGAGAACAGAAGAAAACTGGTGGTAAGGGGTGTTTACATTACTGTCTTTGACTTTTTAGTTTCGTGACTTGGACAAGTTACTTAATCTTTCTAAATCTCAGTTTACTTATCTATAAAATGGCCATAATTTCATTAACCTTGTAGGATTGTTAAAAGAATTAAAGATAACACATCTAAAATACATGGCATAGCATCATATATAAAATGTAATACCATGAAGCTAATAAAAATGATATGTTTTAGTTACTGATATAGAAAGATATCCTAAAAGTTGCGTTCAGTGGAAAATGCATATTATAGAAGAAGTATGTATAACATAGCCCTATTTGTATAAAATTTTCTCTCTCTCTACTTACCTATTTACTTATCATTACGGATCTAAGCAGAGAAGCTATCTAGAGGGAAAGTTACCAAAACACATTAGTATTGGTTACCTGTGGGCAGTGAGAGTTCAGCTGATTTTTGCCTATGTAAAAACTCATTTCTCTTTGTTTGATTTGTCAACATAAGAATGAATTATTTTTCCAAGAGCAATAAACTATCTTTAAATTAGTAAAAATAAAGAGAATAAAACAACTTACAAAGACAATGTTAAAGCATGGGGTAAGTGATGCTAAATGAGAGTAGCAGATGACGGCATTGCAGGCAGGCTCTGTCAAAGTTACTAGACCGATGGGTAGAAATAAAGAAAAATGAAAACAATTTACTTGGTAGTAGTGCTGAATTACAGTGTTTTTCTGTTCCATTTTTATTGTAGAGTGTTACAATTTTTATTGTTTAACTGTCCTTTATACATAAATAACTATGCATATTTTATTTCTTATATTAAGCCAAAATCCACCTTCCTATTAAATTTCATTCCTTGATAATATTTTTACCCTCTGACACCACAAAGACAAAAGTCTAATTCCTTTAAAACATGACAGATCTTTAAATATTTAAAGACTTGTTCCTCCTAGGTCTTCTCTTTTTCAAATTCCTATAGGCTTCTTAAGACCAAGCACTATGTCTTACTCATCTCTGTGTTGCCGGCAGCTCTGAAATAATGTCTTAAATATAGCAGGCCATCAATAATATTAGGCATTTGTAGAGCTGAATATGAAATCCCCTCATTACTCTGGTAACCCTTTCTCAGCTATGTTTTCATTTGTTAATATGCTTCTTAAAACATGACTTTAAGTTCCCTTTCAGTTCCTTGTATTCCATGTCTCCAATGACCTAAAATCCCTCCCACAGCTATAATCCATCCTGAAAAAGTTCCTGCTAGTAAATTCAGACATTCCACTCTCTAGTACCCCCATCCTTCCAGCCCACTTGCTCATTTATACCCACTGTATCTTTACTATTTCATCAGGACCTTTCAGTCAACTTTCACCATATCCACAATATCTTGCCTGTCTTCACATCCTTCCTAACCTTGCTTTGATTTCTCAGTTCCTACATAAGCTTTGTTTTTATCAATACGGTATAATTTCCCTTGTCCCACAGTCCATGCATTGCTCGCTGGTGGGAAAAAAATCTTTGATAGGTCCAACTATAAGACTTTTCCAAGCTTCTGCTCATGCTGCTGGAGCAATCAAACCTTAGAGAAGACTGGTTCCACTACAAATCTAGAATTGCTGCTCTCAAATAGTTATCCAGGGCTGTACTGATTCTACCACACTAATTTCATTCTCTCATTCCCCTGTTCAGCAAAATTTCATACCATGTCAACATTCACCAAACTTTTAACCCTCAACTTTTCCATTTCTCTGAACACATAACTGTCATTCCCATTTTCTAGAGAACATAAAAGTATGCAGACCCCCTCAACTTCTTGCCAATCCAGAAACTATGGATATTCTCAATAATACCATAAAGCCATTAAGAAAAAGGTGGAAGGTATTTATGTGTACAAAAAAGGACAAATAAGGAAAGTACAAAATAACGTGGATATTTATAATAACTAGTTAAAAACAAGAATGTGCTTGCAAATATACACAATTTCTGTGCAAAGATTAAAAACTACATATAGTTGCCTAAAGAAGAGAAACTGAGGTGAAAGAGATTTTTTTGAAATTATATGAGCTTCTATAGGATTAGAATTTTGAGTGATGTGAAAATGTTGTCTTAAAAAATAACAAATGAAACTTGTAAATTTAATCATGCATGTGTTTCATGCTTTAAAATCCCACAAGCAGGGTCTAGAGTTGGGGGGAAAGGGGAATGGGAATGGGAAATTGTTTATAATACTGGGAATGTAATGGGAAGCGTTTCAGTGCTCATTAAAGTTCTGGAGGCGGATGGTGGTGACAGTTGCAGAACAATGTGAATGTACTCAGTATCACTGAACTCTAATCTTAAGAATGGTTAAAATGGTAAATTTTCTCAAGCATACTTCAGCGTAGTTTAAAAAAAAAAAAAAGCCTGCAACACTGATAACCAAAAAAATAACACAAAACACCCTCCAGTGCCTTTTTATTGCTATTACGGTGAAGCACAAGACCCTGTATAACATGACCCCTGCCTAACTTCATCTTGTCTTGAGACTCTCTCTTCAATTAGCTCAAGAATATTCAGCTGAACTGGACTTCTTTTAGTTCCTCAAAGGCATAGCAATCTCTCTTGCTCTGAGCCTTACTAAGTAAAATTCCTCATCCTGGGATGCAAATCAATATCACTTCCTCACAGGATGCCTCTTGGTCCTCTTGATTATAGTGACTTAATTATTTCAGTCTACTAAACTCTGCCATAACGTCCTTCACCTCCCTTTTATGACATTCACCACAACTATAATTATCTGGTGAGTATTTGACTTGAAAACTCAATGAAGGCTGGGGCCTTGTTCTCTATACTTCAGTCTTGTTCTCTGTAATCCATGCTTAATATTTAGCACAGGCAATAGCAGATAGCAGGTACCTTATAAATATATTTTTCAATGTTTTATTTTAAAATTTTAATTAATTAATTAATTAATTTTAATGGAGGCACTGGGGATTGAACGTAGGACCTTGTGCATGCTAAGCACACACTCTACCACTGAGCTATACCCATCTCCCTATATTTTTTGAATGAATGGATTAATTCAAAATTAAACTCCAGATGTAGGCTAATCAATGAGTGAAGCAGAAGCATCACTTACTCTGGATGACAGTTTCATTAATGTGTCCTAATATTACTTAATTTTTTATCACTTATGATAGACACTTGACTTTAATTTAGCCTAGGGTTATTCAAAACAGAAGTCTTTTTAAACTAAACTGAACTACTGATAATAGGTGAGGATTTCTCAAATCCCTTCCATACAAAGCAGACTTTCTAAGCATAAAGTGCAGAATTTTTATCAAATTATTTTTCAAACTTATCTCTGCCATCCAGTATGTTAACTATTTCTCTCAGATTTGAGCCATTGCAAATGGAATAGACCTGACCTCTATTTAGCTATAGATGAGAACATTAAATGCAACAGTGCTAAGGACAAAGCATACTGCAATTCCACAAAAGACATTTCTTGAAGCTGACATGACCTATTAACTAACACTTTTGGGGAATGACTATAAATACCTTTAAAATGTACTAGCACTCAACATTCTCCCTCTCATAACAATTAAGATAATTGTTTCTCCTAAGAGGTAAAACTGGCACAAAATATCAACTGTAAAGAAAATTCAGAAAATTTGACAAATTACTATGAACACATTCCTAACCTTTAAGCATGACATCAAGGGAGGGGCTGCTGCTAAGAGGACGCCAGCAGCCAATCCTGGCTGGATTACCTATTTGTCCTTTTTTTCTATGTAAAAGAATATTTATCAAAGTTGCCATTCCCTAAATCTTCTTTACTGCCAGGAAAAGTGAAAAAATATATGTAAGAGGAAGTCAGATACAGGGCAAGCCATTTAACCTTGTCAGGTGCCTGTAAAATGACAGAGGCGGGGACTGCGCGACTGCAAAGCTTTTCTAGCTCTAATGTGCTAATGGTTGACAACTCAATGGGCTGTCTTCTCCAAATCATATCTGCATTTATAGCTTCCTCTAAATATAACCCAGGAGAGTGAATGATGTAAGGGACTTTGGATCTGGGATGCTCTGAATAAGTAATACTCTCTGTGCCTCTCAGACCAAACCTGGTAGGTAGTTACCTATACCTAGACTTCTCATCTCTAAATCACATTCACATTCTGTTTCCCATCATGTCCACTTCTGTTTCCTATCACTTATGTATGGAATAAACTTTACAAAGGCAAAGTTACATTTTTGCTCAAGCTTCATTTAACTTTATTTTTAATATAGTCATGACATTTCAAATATAAAATAAGGATCTAAAACTGAAGAACTAACCATAATTTGGTTTCTGCAACATTATAGTGTGAAAATGACAACTTTATAGAATCAAACATTATGGGGAAAAAATTTAACATTCCACAGACTAACTTAAAATGCCAGGAAGTGCCTCGATCTAAATCAGTGTCTATGGAACCATAGTGCTTTCAAGGTAAAGAAGTAAAGGAATAACATAAAACTTTTGAAATGGAATCTAGAAGAAAATGCCTTGAGAGGTATGCATATGTATGTTTACCACATGGGATTACTTCACACAGAGAGAAAAAAGGTGAGGGGCTCATATCACAGATGAAGAGCTGACTTCTGTAATATATGAAGATTTCCAGTATATCAGTAAGATAAAAAGCCAGTAAGTTTAGTAGAGTGAAGGGCAAAGAACACAGACAATTGCCACCCATACATAAGTAACACACATGCATACCTTAAGATTATTAAAAACTGTAATAAAGGGTGAATGCTGAATTTTATCAAATTACATCTCAGCATAAATGGAAAAAATGAAATGAAGCTTTTCCTTTTCATTATTAACATGGCTAATTATATTGATGGATTTCCCAATATTAAACTATGGCTGCATTCCTCATATAAATTCCACTTGCATATGGTTAATAGGCTTTTTAATGAGTTTCTGGTTTATACTAATATTGAATATTTCTGTATTTATAGTCTTAAATAGAAAAAGGTTCTTGATTTTTTGGGGGTGTGTGTGCTATCTTGCCTGATTTTGGGGATCACTGTTAAACTGCCAATATACAAACAATCTGGAAGGACTCTGTCTACCCCTGTGCTCTAGGGCCTTTTAAAAAGCATCAGAACACAATAACCATAAGGGGTGATTTCAGAAAGACAAAGGGTGAGGGACTTATATCACAGGTAAAGAGCTGACTTCTATAATATACAAAGATTTCCCATATGTCAATAAGAAAAAAAGCTAGTAAGTTTAGTAGAATGAAGGGCAAAGTACATAGACAACTGACAGGAAAAAAGTACACGTGAGTTTTACATGTATGAAAAAATGCTTGACTGCCTTTAACAACATAAGACAAATGTGTATTAAAATTATTACCAGATCACATTGGCAAGATAAAATAATTTCTGTTTAAGTATGTTGTCAAGGTGTGGGGAAAAATCTTACTGCTGTGGGAATATAAATTGGTATACGTTTTCTATTGGTATATGAATAATTTGCAAATATTTATAAAATATAAAAATGCATATGCCCTTTGTACCAGCAATTCCACTTCTAATACATTTATCTTACAGATTTATTTCCATGTGCATGACATGAAATATTAAAATAGCTAATAATTATTGAGTGCTCACTATGTACCAGTCATTGCTCAAGTCCTTTATAAATATCAGCTAATGTAAGTCTCATAATAACTCTCTGAAGCAGGAATAATTATTCTCTGTTTATAGGGCTAAAGAAATTAAGGTACAGGGAGATAAAGTTACTGTTCTAAAATGAAACACCTGGGAAGTACTGAATAGGAATATAAAACACAAGTGGTCTAGCTCTAGTTTTGCTTGCCCTTTGCCACTGTAATATATTACTTCTCAACACCTGCAAAGATATTCATTGCTCCATTGTATGCATCAGCTATATACCACAAACAAATGTCTATTAATAGTAGACTACATAAGTAAATTACAGTGTGTCTGTACAGTGGAATACATGGAACATGTAAAAAGAATGGCAAAGTTCTTCTAGTAACTGATAATGCTAGGATCTCCAACACATTGTAGGTGAAGACAGCAAATAGTTTATGTAGAAATAAAATAATGTTATACATACATAATCATATGTGCTTTTTCATGCATAGAGTATCTCTAGAAGGATACACAAGAAATCGCCAACACTGGTTACTTGGGAAGGGAGATGGCTGACTGTGAGACACGGGTGGGATGGGTACTTACTTTTCACTTTTTCATAATATGCACATGTATCAATACAATTAAATAATTTCAAAAATGAAATGTTTGGAAGGTAAAAAATAAAGAAAAACTTCCATTATTGACTCCTTTTTTACATATGCGTCATCCACACAAGATTTTACTTGAAAATATTCTAGAGCTACCACAAGTTTGAAGAACACCAGGACAAAGGCTAACTAATGAAGTTTAATGTTCATGGTAATATGAGAGGGTTAAAACTTACAGAAAATAGTTTGTCATACCTGATATGTGCATTACAGTATCTTTTGGCGTAGTCGGTCCATGCTCCAAACTTTTGTGGAAAGAGAGCTTCAATCTGCATGAAAAGCTGAAACAACACAAGTGTCTTCAATATGTTATAATATTTTCTAGTAAACTATTATTACCGTGATGAATCCACTTAATGAAATAGTAAAAAGTGAAAAAGAAAATCTACCTTTTCCCTCAAGGCTCCTCGTTCCCCTCCATCCACCCATCCTTGCCATCCTATTCTTCAGGAATAACTGCTAACCTTTTCTTCAATGTACATTTATATACTTTGTATGCCTACATAAGCTTATGTACTTATTCTCTTTTATTCACAGGAAAGGATCATACTACACATACACAACTGGAATTTTGTCCCCCAAAACGTATCTTAGACATCATTAAAGCACATGTATGTCTAATTTTATTTAGTTTTAAAAATCACATAAGCAATCTACTAAAATAATAAAACACTGTTATTATGTAGCTTATTATTATGTGGCTACACTGTAAAAGATTATTACGTAGATACAGTGTAAAAGATTTAAACAGTCTTCTGATAGTGGACATACAGGCTGTTTCTAGCTTTCATGCAGTTATTAAAAATTAGTAACTTGGTTAAGTCTACATGTATGAGTACACATATATAAATATATGTGGGTGTAGGCATATATATATGTATCGGCATCTACATCTATCAATCATCTGTTTGTCTATCCATCCATCCATCCAACCCCCTATATGCATTTGTATTAGATGGGTTTATAGAGTACATTTTTAGAAATGAAGCAGGTGGGTTTAAGGTATATGCTTTTCAAAATCTGATAGATGTTACCATTCTGCACTGTAAAAAACAATGGTCCCAATTTATGCTTTCATCAATTGTATCATGAAATCTTTCCATTTTTATAACTTTAATAGGCTGTACATAGTAGTGCCTGTTATTTTAATATTTTTTAAAAATAACAGCTTGAGATATAAATTCATATTCCGATTTTATTGTTCTGACTTTTAAAGTGTACAAATCAGTGCCTGTTAGGAGATTCACAAAGTTGTGTTTTGATCACTACTATCTAATTCTGGAACATTTTTATGACTCAAAAAAAAAAAAATCTATACCCATTACTAATCCCATTCTCCCTCTCTCCCAGTCTTGGCAACCACTAATCTATTTCCTAGCTCTATGAATTTGCCTATTTTGGACATTTCACAAAAATAGAATCATAAAATACGTAGTCTTTGTGTCTGGCTCCTTTCACTCAGCATAATGTCTTCAAGGCTCACCCATGCTGTAGAGTGAATCAGCACTTTATGCCTTTTTATGGCTGCATTTTGTTGATCCATTCAGCAGTTACGGACACTTTTTCCTACTTTTTGGATATCATGAATAATGGCACTATGAACATCTGGATATAGTTTTTGTGAACATATGTTTTCAATTCTTCTGGGTATATACCTAGGAAGGAAACTGCTAGGTATTACAGTAATTTGATTTTTAACTTATTAAGGAATGGCCAAAGTGTCTTCCACAGTGGCTTTGTTGCTTTACATCCTTTTTATATGACAACATACTTCTAAATAACCAACTGTTCAACAAAGAAACCACAAGGGAAATTAGAGATTAGAAAAGACTTTGCAATAAATGAAACTGAGGAGACAACATACCAAAAATGAGATGCTGTGAAAGCAGTGTTTAGAGAAAAATTTATATTGGTATACATTTATATTAAAAAAAGAAGAAAGTTCTCAAATTAATAATCTAAATTTTCACCTTAAGACACTGGGAAAGGAAGAGCAAATTATACCCAAAACAAACAGAAGAAGTAACATAATAAAGATTAGAATTTAAATAAAATGGAAAGCAATACAAAAAAAATCAATGAAACCAATAATTGGCTCTTACAGAGATTAACAAAGTTGATAAAATTTTAGCTAGACTGACAAGACTCAAATTACTAAAACCAGAAATAAAAGAGGACGTCACTATAAACCTCACAGAAATACAAAGAATTATAAGGAATTCCATGAAAACTGGATGCCAATATATTAGATAACATCAATGAAATGGACAACTTCCTAAAAAGACACAAAAAGAGTATCAAAACTGACTCAAAAGGAAACAGACAATCTGAATAGGTATTTACTCAGTGAAGAAAATGAATTATCTAATTGTTAATCTAAAATCTGCCCACAAAGAAAAGCTTAGGCCCAGAAATCATCATCAAATTCACCAAATATTTTTAATTATTTAATAATTATTTTAATTAATTAATTAATTTAAAAAATTAATTAATAATTTTTAATAAAAAATAAGTAATATCAATGTTTTGCAAACCCTTCCAAAAAAACAGAATAGGAGGGAACACTTCCCATCTCATTCTCTGAGGTCAGTACTACTTCAATACCAAGATATAATAAGAAACTGAACCAAGATATAACAGAAAAAACTACAGATCAATATCTTGTATGAATATAGACACAGTTTTGCAAACCCTTCCAAAAAAACAGAATAGGAGGGAACACTTCCCATCTCATTCTCTGAGGTCAGTACTACTTCAATACCAAGATATAATAAGAAACTGAACCAAGATATAACAAAAAAAAACTACAGATCAATATCTTGTATGAATATAGACACAATTATCATCTACAAAATATTAACAAAGTGAATCCAACAACATATACAAGGATTATATACTGTGACCAAGCAAGATTTTTCTTAGAATGCAAGGTTGGTTTAACATGAAAATCAACTAATATAATATACTCTATCAGTAGAATAAAGGATAAAAACCATATGATTACTTCAGTAGATGCAGAAAAAACATTTAAAAAATTCAGTCCTTTCATGATTAAACACTCAATAAACAAGAGATAGTAAGGAACTTACTCAATCTGATAAAGGAAATCTACAAAAAACCCACAGTTAACATGGTAAATATGTAGTGGTGAAAGAACTGATTTCTTCCCAAGATTAGGAACAAAAAAGATGCCTACAACTCCCATTTCCATTCAAAACTGTACTGGAAGTTCTAGCCAGGGCAAGAATTGGCTATTTATGCAAGAAAATAAAATAAAAGACATCCAGATTGGAAAGAAAGAAGTAAAACCATCTCTATTTGGAAATGACATGATCGTGTATACGGAAAATCCTAAGGAACCCACTAAAAATTATTAGAACTAATAAATGAGTTCAGCAAGCTTGCAGGATACAAGATCAATGCACAAAAATGATTGTACTTCTATATACTTGTAATAAACATTCCACAAATAAAATTAAGAAAATTCTATTGACAACAGTATCAAAAAGAATAAAATACTTCACAAAAGAAGCATAAGACTTATACTGTTAAAACTTCAAAGCACTGTTGGAGAGTTAAATTTAATTAAAAACTCAACTAAATTGAAAGATCTCCCATGTTCATAGATTTCTAGACAATATTGTTAACATGGCAATACACTCCAAAGTGATCTACAGATTCAACACAATACTTATGAAAATCTAAGCTGGATTCTCTGCAAAAATTGCCAAGTTCTACAAAAAATTCATATGGAAATTCAAGGGACCCAGAATAGCCAAAATAATCTTGCAAAAGAGAAACAAACTTAGAGGACTCACCCCAGTTTCAGAACTCCTAATTTAGAGTTTGCAATTTTATATTTTTTTTCTTAAAGAGTCCCAACATCCCCAAATTGTATAATCATCATGATTCACAAAACCAGATGTACCCTTGCTTTGAATAGTGGTATCCTGGGTGAGGAGTGAAGGTACTGGTATGTAATCACATGGCACACAAGGGCCACTATTGTACTGCCAGTATTCCATTTCTTATGCTAGATAATCAATAACTGAGTATTCATTTTTCTATTATCATTTAAAATATACATATCTTTTATATACTTTCCTTCTTAAATGATACATCTCATACATTTTTCATAAGGACATAATAAATCCCATTACTCAGTGACGTAATTTTAGAACGTTAAGTAAATTACTTGGGGTCTACTCTCCCACTTCCAGTAGGTATTCAAGAGCAAAAAATATAAAAGGTAAAATGGAGAATTTTATCATCACTGGCTATGCACTGTTCTGTGTATTTCAGAAGAATTCCAGGGTGGCATTCAAAAGCAGACCCTTGGTAATACCAGCAGAGATGCTTGCAATAGCTATCATTCAGGCCTGGCTTAATAATCAGTAACAACAATGGACACATTTAGTTGAACGTTTACTATGTGCCAGGCACAGGACACTGCACTTTCAAAGCATTATTCCTTCTAATTCTCACAACAACCCTACCAAGCAACAAGCCTGTGTATTTTTCTATGACTGAGTGCTCCTTAACAGACAGGGCTTCCCTAGGTTATACTGACCTTTATAGTGTTTCATCCTTCATTTTTCCTTCCCAGCCTTTTAATCACTCCGTACCCCAACTGCCTCTTAGAGTTGTAAAAGCTAAATAGGGTATCAAATAAATGCCTTATTCTTCCATTCAAAGTAGGTATCTCTTCTGGTCTGCGTATAACTTCTATTTTCTCTCTACCTCCCCAAATGTGGATTTTGAAGTGAAAGAGGAACAGAGAGAAGTTATGTAATGTAGTACAAAAGATACAAAGGAGATTGAACCCCAACCCTAGGGAGCTGTAAAATATAATGTAAAATAGACTGGATAAATGAAAATTAAGACCACAGAAGAACCATAAGAACACAAATGTGAAGAATATTACAAATGTGTATTAAATATGAAAATCTCATAATAAAGGTAAAAGCTATTTTTTATATATAACTATAAGCATGGCTAAGGCTTACACGTAAATAGATACAGTCAGGGCAAAAGATATATTTAATCATAAACAGCTGTCTAGAAATTCCCAATGTGTTCTAATGGCATTTGGGGCATCAAATTTAAAATTAAAAATTTACAAAAATAGTGATGGATTCAGTTCTTTGTTTAAAGCCCAAAGTATAAGGACGTTGATACCTCTTCAGGCCTTCCCAGAGCTGGGGTTCCTGTAAGAAGAATGGCTCGTTTGGCTTTCTGTACTAGTGGCAATAAAATCCTGCTGCGAGCTGCATTTCTGGACTTCATGTAGTGAGATTCATCCACAATAACTACTCTGAAGTTCTGATCATTCAGAGCATCTATCAAAGTCTCGGCGTCTGTGGTTAAAAGGCCATAACCCAGAACTGTCACTTTGCTGGTCGATATTCTCCTAGAAAAGAAAATCCATGTACTTTAAATATATCTTAGTAACCAATTTACTAAAAACAATATAACTCTTTGGGAAGAAATACAAAGGAGAATAAAGGAGGAAAAAGAAGAGATGGTACTACTGCTAAAACGTAGTATCTCTTAAGATTTTGCCATCTTCAAATATGATAAATTAGAATCCAAAATTTAAAATTTGGTTAACCAAAACCAAATTTTTGGTTAAAAGGTTTTTGGAATATTTTGACATTTTACTAGGATAAGAACATTACTTTCTAAGAATGTTTGTTTCCATGCATCTAGAATCATACATAAAAAGTAGATACGCAAATATTAGTTGACTATACAATGAAGCCTTCCCACAAAGAGGATAGCAGTGTTTTTCGACTCAAGTGCTAATGCAATTTTGAGCAGAATGACACTTAGTACTGCACGGCTGTCCAGTGTACTGCAGTGCATTTCACATTCCTGAACTCTCCCATTAAAGGCCAGTAGAGTCCCTATCACAGTGACAACAAAAATGGTCCTTGCCCTGGGGCAATAAGGCTTGAGGAAGAGAGGAGGGTACAACCTCACCTAGAGATATACTAGGCTAAAGTCATCTCTGATCTTTTAAACTATCTCTATAATTCATACATCTATAATATTCTTTATCATACTATAATGAAATTATTCACTTATGTATTTATTTCTCTTATTATATCATAAGACTGGTGAGGGTAAGGAATGTGTCTTATTCATCTCTGTTATGTACAGTGCTATGCTCCCAGTGAGTTTGCAGAATGAAATAATTAGATAAATAAATGCATTAACAATAAAACATGTCACTTTTGCATTTTCTATGTCACCAGTGAAAAACACAGGATGGTGTCAATCTTCTGCAGTTCTCTACCCTTCAACAGAAAAGTCAGATCTCCTAAATGGCCAGTACCAACATGACAATTTTTTTTTTAAGGATTACTGCATTTAAGCCCTGAATGAATCTATTTAATATAGAGACTTAATGAATTTCCTACTGCACTCAAATGATAGGAAAGTCTGCTGATGAAAAGTATAGGGCTAATACTACTAACTAACTTAGATATACTAAGAGGAATATACGGAAGACAAGGGCGTCATAGGTCACTGTAGCTATTACCCTGCCACGTCTTGACAAGCAGACGGTCCATGCATAACAGGTGTATGACAAAAAGAGGTATACGCATTTGCAGTAATACATGTTGTCCCATGTTGCTATATACCTAGAGCTGTTTCTTTAAGTTCCTGGAAGACACTGGGCAAGTTTTTCCACCATTAGCTGACATCCTGCAGAAAAGTCATCCTCTGGGGTTGTAATGCTATCTAACATATCCCAAGTGTTATTCAAATAAAAATACTAGCCACTATTTAACTGCTAAAGTATATTTCCAAAATAATAATAAAAATTAGAAGATCTAAACACATAAAAAATGATAGAGGGGAAATATTTTAAGAATACTTATATGTAAACTTCTAAATAAGGGATAGCTAACAGAAAATGGGTATAGAGGTCTTAATAAATTCTATATTCTCTAAAGTCTTAAGTCTTAAGTTTTATGTAGTTTTATTAGAAGAGAGGAAATTTATTTATAATTATTGTCTACATTTTATTTTGACCATGCAAAGTGTTTAAATTTCCTTGGGCCCATGAAGAAATATTTCACTGAATTAGAGTTTTAGGTTGAAAGAAAAATGTTGACATCTATTTTATCTGGTTCCTCCTTCCACACTCATAAAGGCCAACTTTATTTCTATATTTCTTTATGTTAATAATCATAGAGAATACAATATAGTAGAATACCACACACAAACAATCTAACCAAGTATTAACAGACATTTATTTCTAATGGATACATTGCTTTTTATTTGAGGCTTAGAAATCGGTAACTTTGAACTTCTAAGAACATGATAATTTGCATGCTTCACCTGGAAATTCAATGAAATAAATTATTAATATTCAAATTTATGCAGTTTATTCCAATGGCTAGAAAACAAAATGAGAAGAAGTAGCTATACTATGATCGATTTTTAGAGTAAGGACTTCAAATTATCACAAAGTAAATATTTTCAATGTAGAAAATATTAAAATTATAAGTTGATATAATAAAAAGTAAAATTGGCTAACATTAATTTTGTTTTACATAAAACTTGCACATTAACTAACAACTTCTAAGCAAAACCTACCATTGTTGTTGATAACAGAAGTTCACGAGCTTCAAGTTAATCACTGAAAAATTGTAAAATTTATTTTTATACCCTAAAATAGTTTAAAGTATATTTAAGGTATATATAAAGTAGGCATATTCAAATAATTTTAAAGTGTATATATATACATTTTTTTACATATAACTTTAAAAATATACCATAAAGGAACTGATGACACTAAATACACTGTTTGGTTTTAGATAAATAATTCATATTTTTAAATATAAAATAAAATTCTCCATATTAGTCTCTTAATTCTAAATTATGTGCTATTTCATTCCAAACACTGGTATATATTACATACACACTGGAAGGCTTTTTTTTTTCTTAAAGATTAAAAGTTCTTCTTACCCAATATCAGTTTTATTCTGAATAACATTGATTTCTTCTGGACCTAGCTCTGGGATCCATTTCTCTATTTCTTCTGTCCAAGGGTACCTCAGAGATGAAGGGACCACTATTAAAAGAGGCCACTCTTCCTTATAGAAGTAAGTGATGCCAATTGCTTGAATTGTCTTCCCTAGACCCATCTAAATTAAAAACAAGCAAATAAATAAATAAATGCTAAAATATTTTTAAAGAAAATATTTACCAAATGTTTTATTTAAGAATATTACTATCAAAATACTTTCCCAACGTAAAATCAACTGGATTACATAGTTTATAAAAACCTCAAGATTATAATGACATTTAAAATTTATGAAACAAATTATATTATTTTGAAGTCATTTGTGATTGGACTAAGACAACTTCTTATTTTAAATATTAGTTATACTGGTTTCATACAACTTAATTTTACAAAGATGTATGTGATGGTATATAATTCTCCTCTTAGAGAACACAGGATTAAATACTTTACCTATACAGCACAGTTATCATGTAGTTTTAAAGCTAGAATAAGTTCTAAACCACGCACACTTTACAAGAGAAGTAAGCACAGAGAGTTAAATTATTTGTCCAAGTTCACAGTTAACTGGATGCTAAAGTAGCAGAGAGCCCACATCTTTGGTATCTTCTCACTTGATTGTTTTCACAGTTACGTCATCTGTGCCTCATTTCTAAGCTGTACCCATTTAAAAATTAGTTACCAAATGCATATTTATAGTGGTTTTGTTCCTAAGAGTCAGAAGCTGGAGACAGCCCAAATGTGCTTCAAGTGGTGCATGGATAAAAACTGGTAACCACACAGTGTTATATACCATTTAGCAATAAAAGGAACAAATAAACAACAACATGAATGAATCTCAGATGTATTTTGCTATGTGAAAGACGTAAGTCCCCAAAACTGGATACAATATGATTCCATTTTTATGTCATTCGGGAAAAGGCAAAACAACATGGCCAGAAAGCACATCGGGGGCTGCCGGGTGGGAGGAGGGCAGTAGCACGAGGGACCAGTTCTACATGTTGTGGTGCCACTGTACGACCTTATTGTGCAGAACTCACAGAATTGTACACTAAGAAGGTGAATTTACCTAGAGGAGTGAACTAATTATACCTCAAAAATCCCGACTTAAAAAAAGTAGTTACTATTACAAACCACGAGAAAGAGAGACTAAAAGATACAGACATTGCTTACAAGAGTATTCAAAGAAAAAAAAAAGACATAGAAGCCTAAAACAATGAATGTAAAATAAGTTTTAAATGTTGAGTGAAATTAAAGAAGAAAAGAGGAAAATAAAGTCTTGGACATCCATCAAGTCACCATAAGGAAAATCTTTTTTTTTTTCTTCACTAAACTTACTGTATTAATAATTTAATGATGTATGTAAGTCAAATCATTATGCTGCACACCTTAAACTTACAGTATGGTTTGTCTATTATATCTCAATAAAACTGGAAAAAAGAAAGAAAACCTTGTTTCGTGTATGTATTTTTCTTTTAACTTCTGCTGTTAACACCACCAAAAGTAATCACAGTATAGTTCAAGCAAACTCACATTATTTGATTGATACATCAATCAAACCCCAAGTCGAAAGAGAAAATTTGTGTGAATTGCTCAGAAAACATTCTTCTGATTGGAATAAAGACTGCCAAAGGGAATGTGGTAAACGGAATGTAGGAAGTGATTTTGTTTCTGACCTGGTGTAGAGTAAGTGCTCAGATATTACCTGAACATATGAGTGAATGAACGACTAAATAAAGATCAAGGACTTCGAGTTCTCCGGGCAGGCAAGACCCAGGCACAGAAAAGGCACCTGCAGTTTTTAACAAAAGGGAGGAAGGTTAACTGAAAAGCTTTCAGTCCAAGAGCAGTTATATTATTAGTTACCATTTCAAAGTTCTGAGGCATAACATTCAAGTATTGAGTCAAAACAGTCTAAAAGCTTTTAATATTGAAACAAGATCCAGTTGAAGATAAAAATTTGTTTTCTACCTATTTTAAGAATAAAATTGAGGTTAAGTTAGATAAGGGCTTGGTAACAGGTTAAGGCAACTTAGGAATGGACGCACATATGCACCCACATACCCAAATGCACACATATTCTACATATTTTAGTATAAAATTAAATAACTTAACACCTTAATATTCTATGTCTCCTTCCAAGGAATAGAATACAACCCAAACTTTAGGCCTACAAAGCCAAATTTAAGATTTACCTGATGGTGGTATATATAGCCCCAAGAGAAAACAACAAAGTTTTATTTAACTTAATTTTGTAAATCCGAACCAAAGAGCAATTATACACTGATAACGTGGTATAATGATTGATATGTTTCCTTGTCCTCAAAGCCCTCAGAGGGCTTCAGAGCTGAAACCACTTACACTAGATTCTGGGAACAATTTAGTTCCAAGGTAGCAGAAATTTAAGAATTTGAGATCTTTACCTGGCGTGGGGTCATTAGTGTTGCTGCTTTCCTGCAACGATTCTGACCACGAGCACAGTTCCAGGAGCTGAGCCATGGCCTTACTCTGGGTGTACAGGCCATGCCACGAACTCTGTGCCACAGCTGTCAGTCCCTGGTTTTGCTTCTTTCCATGGTTTCATAACTCATTTTCTTAATTTCAATTTCTCTAGAAATAGGGGTCTGTTTTGCTACTCTTAATTTCCTAGGAAATAAGATTCTTTCTTTGGGACTCAGATTGTATCACTGGGTACTCCCTTCCTGTTTGTTGCTAAATTTACTTGGTGACAATCACACAAAGTGGACTTCTGTGCACTTTAGGTAGCATGACTAGCAGTGTTCTGTGTTGGCCTGCTAAGCACCTATTGATGAACCAGTTTTCAAATTTTCCTAATTTTGTCTGCTGCTGAGATCAAGGATGTAGGTCTTCAACAGGGATATGTGGAAATGGGACTTGAAACAATAGGTAGAAAAGAAGACAGCTGGGAAAAGAGAAGCTGTGGATGGAGGATACAGGGGAAGAGAGAGGGAACTAGCCTAAGTACAGATAAAAATAACAACTAACCTTGGTGTGTTGGGAAGCTGATCTGATCAGAAGTTGGGATATTTTCATCTTCTAGTTCTATAATCCTGTCTTCTTGTACCCAATTTGATATTATATTAAACCCAACGAGTGAGTCCTTAATTCCAGATATATTATTTTTCAGTTCTAAAATATTCACCAGAATCTGTCTTTAAATATTTTTAGATTTTTAGTTTAGATTATTTTTAATCTGTTGAAATTTTTCATCTCTTTTGTCCACCTTTTCCTTGATTGTCTTGAATAAAATCATGTTATTTTTAATTTTTTTTATTAAAGTATAGCAGATTTACAATTTTGTATTAATTTCTGTTGTATAGTTTTTAACCAGTTTTCTTTCATGGTTAACAACCCCAAATCTTCTATTCATCATCTCTCTATTAAAAGATCATGTAGTTAAATGACTAATGATTTCTGGTAATTAGAAAGATATTTAACAACACAAAGTAAAGCAGTCAGTTGCTAACATTCTTAGGTATTTGCTTTTGATTATTTCTTTTTTGGGGCACCATCAGTAGATAAAGTTTGATGGGACAAACAAATAAAACATGATTCCAAATTAGAAAATAGAAGTATATTAGTGTAATCTCATGTTCCCATTAAGGAAAGAAGTGATACATAGCATAGGATAGCTGAGTTCTAGATAAAATTTATAAATATAAGTAGGGAAACAATTGTCTGAAACTATTTATACCCTTGAAATAAACTTTAAATACGTACTTGGATTTCAGTATTTTGCAAAGAATTCTGAATAGCCTAATATTCAATTATAACATTCAATAACACACTTAAGTGATTTAGGTATAAAGAAATAACGCCACTCAATAGGCGGTTCAAAGCTGTTGGCTCTACCGAAGAATTTGATAAAGTCAAACTGTCCAGTGTTTCATAACAATTAAGGCTAAATCACCTATTAAGAACAACAGCCTTTACTTAATAATAGTACAACTGTCTAGGTAACAACACAGGAAGAACTTAAAAGAACACATTAACTTCAACAGTATACTTTTATTAATATTTTCAAAATACTGAATTACTCTTTTACTTGAGAACAATTTTAAGCTCTCTGAACGTCTTATGAAATAAAATTAAGAGCAATTAAATAACAATGATCCTGACCCTAGAATACCAGTTTCAATTTTTAATATTGTGATTGCTCTTACTTACCAACTGTATACAGAAGATGCCTACTGATTGAGAATTTTCTGAAACTAGAAAATTTTCTCAATTTTAAATTTATAAGCAGTTTGTACATTTTAGGGCAGAGATGTGGATTTGTCTTTAGAATAGGTGGTCTATTTGTTTTAGAAGAGACTACTTTGGAGGACCCTTTTAGGTATGTATATTTAACATCTTAATGAGGAACTGAATGAAGTAAAGAAATCCACAGAGGAAAATGTCAGACTGAAATCCTATGTTCTAGCATTCATTATGTATGTGTGTGTGTGTGTATGTGTATATATATACATATATATGTGTGTGTGTGTATATACATATATGAGTATGTGTGTGTGTATATAAAATATATGTATGTTTTAGCAGAGTTATTTCCATGTTCTTGTAGATTAAGCTATAACTTTCTTTCCTATAGAGAGGTTTAGATGGCATATCTGAAAATTACTTATTCTTAGACAAGCATGAGTGGTGTGTGTTTTCATTCATCTGTTCTTGTCTCACAGGGGTCTGTTCTCTCACAGTAGGAGCAGAGAACAGACTATAGGAATATCACATACAGGCCTGATCTTTTTACTCAAGAAGGAAGAGGCCATGCTTTGAGAAACGTACTATTAGCCTTCCATGATGGCTCTTCCTCATGGGTGGGGGCAAGCTTTCCCTTGAAGGCAGAACACTAGGATCATGAGAGGCTGTAAAGGAGGTGGGCCCTACAGGGCAGCAGGATAGGGCGAAAAACTTCTCTCTCTAAAGACAAGACACCGAGTTGAGGATAAACCACTTGAGTTGGACTCAAGTAGGCCTGTACTCCCAAGCCAGGCTTACTGGTGCCCACGAGGAGGATAGCAAAAAAGCAAAGCATTGAGGAGGCCGTGCAATGGACAGAGAGGCTAGGTCTGAGCAAATGTACTTTAGGAATACCATTTCCAGTATCAGCAGTTAACTGTTACACTTCTCTAACACTGTAGTTTTATTCTTCCCAAGTCTCTAGGAAAGTTTTATTAAAAGTCAAACTTTACAAATGGGCTAAGGTATTATCGACAGACAAATGTGAGTAAAGGGTATGGGGATGTTCTTTGTACTATTCATATTCCTGCAACTTCTCTGTAAAGGTGACAAAACTTCCAAATAAAGAGCTGGGGGTGGGGGGATGTTACAAATCTATAACCTATTGACAACTGTGCAGGGAGGAAGGACAAGAGGGCTGTCCTATATTTTAAGAGGGCTGGCCAAGAAGAAATGATACTAAATTATTCCAGACAGTAGAACTAAAAGAAGAAAAAACTTCTAAAATTCTCTTTGTTTATTTTAAAAGAGTCAGCATAACATGAATACTAAAGCATGAAAGGCAGCACAAAAGATAACTGAAGATCAGTTTCACACATGAGTATTGACACATTTTAAACAGACTCTGAGAATACAGACTTCAGGAGACTGTTACTAGAAGAACATGACCAAGAAGAGTTCAAGTCCAGGAATAAAAAGACAGTTCAATATAAAAGTCTGTCACTATAATTCACAACATTGATAGATTAAAGATGATAATCCATAGATGCTGAAAAGTCAATTAGAAATACTCAGCTTTAATTCTTGATAAAGTTCTTTATTAACTATTACTAAAAGGAAAATCTCTTTACATTAGAAAAAGTACATATCTCAACCAAAAAGGCTGTATTGTGTTTATTGGAGGAAAAACATTTCCATTAATATCAGAAACAGAAGAAATGAATGATAGCTATAAATATTACAATAGACAGGCAAAAAATTTATTAGTTGCAGATAATGTGATCCAATACTTAGAAACCAAAAGAATCAACAGAAAAATGATTACAACTATTGGTAGTAATACCCAAGTATCATCTGAAGAATTTAGGTAAGT
Source organism: Camelus ferus (assembly GCF_009834535.1). Classification (NCBI taxonomy): domain Eukaryota; kingdom Metazoa; phylum Chordata; class Mammalia; order Artiodactyla; family Camelidae; genus Camelus; species Camelus ferus. Next base: position 17,280,310 of record NC_045700.1, read on the forward strand.
GGCTAATTCCAAATTATGATGAAAAAAGTTGGGTACTTTGGAAGGAATAATGAATGAAACAGATGTAGGATCTGGCCAAATACATAAGGAAAGAGTGTATCATAAAGGTGGCATTTTAAGCCAATGGAAAAAAGGGTTTATTCAGTTAATGCCGTTAGGAAAACTGGCTAATAAAGGAAACCAGAATATGTTGCCCCCTAAAATGCCGCTTTGATATAAAAACTGTTTTGAGCTGAATGCACTTAAGAAGCAGTATACATAGAAAAAGCTCCTTGCTTTCCACCTGAAGGTAAGAAATAGATTCTCCTTTTCCTGGAGACAGACTCTTATTAGTCCAGGGAGGTGCCAGAGGAATCTACAAACAAACTTTGTTAAACTAACCTTTATCTCCTGAGTTACTTCTTCACCATTTACTACACCTAGCCCAAACCCCTTTGTCTTGCCAGTTCTTCACAAATTTATTGTTTCTTTGTCTAAAAGATATAAAAACTTTCTGCTCTGGGAACTTTGAGTCTCATTCTCTTGTGATGGCTCTCATGTACGTGAAAACATACGTGAAACTGAGTGCTTTTCTCCTGTCAATCTGTCTTTGTCAGTTTAATTTTCAGACCCATCCAGGGACCCTAAAAGGGTCAAGAAAAACTTTTTCTTCCTCTAACCACTTGGGAAAATAATAAATTAGGTCTTTGCCTTGCCCCTTACTATAACACAATTTCCAGATAGGTTAAGTATTTTTATATTAAAAAGGGACACATAAATGTGATAGAAAAAAGATGTGTAAAAATAAAAATTAGAACTCAGAATATACATTTTAATTCATTATATCAAATTCAGAAAGCATCAAGGAAAATACAAATAGACCTAAACGGAGACCAAGAAAAAAACTTGTCATACATAGGACAAAATACAAGTTCTTCAATTTATGAAAAGTTTCTACCAAAATGAAAAATAAAAGGACTAACAATACAATAGAAAAATGGAGAAAAGAACTGAACAACACACTCACATATGTTAAGTATGTTCAACAAACATCAAAAGATACCCAATGTTACTCATACTGACAAATGAACAAATCAAAATTTTGAGAACCCTTTTTTCACCTAAAGAATGAAATTAACAGAAACTAAAGATATGACAATAGTGTTGGAGAAGGTTTGGAGAAATAGGCACTTGTACACTGTTGTGGATATAAATACTGATTTGACCATCCAGCAAGCCTAAAACTTTGAGTTTACTCAGGGATATACTTGCATAGTATGCTAGATCATTAAAGAAACAGAGAAATTATGGTACAATGAGATGTTATGTAATCATTGTTTAAAATGCAGTAGACTGTATTTTGGTTTGGAAACACTGTAAGCCATAGGCTGCAAAACAATATATTAAAATGAAAGTATCGCAAATAGGATCCAGTTAGTATTAAGAGGGAGAAAGAGAGAAAAGAAGAGAGAGAGGGGAAGGAAGAAAGGAAAGGAAAGGAGGAGGACAGAAGGAAGGAACTACTGATACTGTCACCACTGGAGGGAGGGACTGCAGGGGTAGGGCTGGAAGGAAAATACTGACTTTGAGCTTATTATTAAGACTTCCGTGCTGTGTACATATCCCCTCTGAACAAATATTACTTGGAGGGGGGCAGCAAAGGACAGAGAGAAAAGTTCTTTTAAAAATATCCAAGAAGCTATTCGAGAAGTAGCAAATTTCTGTGTATTAAATTGGTAAGTGTTTATGCCAAAATTTGACATCAACTGTGACCTTATTATAAAATCACAGTCTACAGAAGTCCTCTGACATTTAAAGGGGGGAGGGGAGGGAAAGGGGGCAAGATGAAAGGGATGAGGAGAGGGAGAGACAGGAATTAAACACACATATTTAAGCACAGAATAAAAGAAGACCTTTTCAAAAAGGTCAAACCCACACAGGAAAAATGAGGAAGCAAGAAATGAAGCCAAGGGTTGCATGATATTTCATCCTATTCCTGCTGGTGATTAGGTCAACACTCAGAGTAAGTCACCTTTCCTTAATACACTTGGATTTTTAGTCTGTAACAACATGGAGACCAGGTACTATACTTTTCATTTCAAGGGAATAAGTGGGAAGACGTATAAGGAATAACTTATGTGTTTCCTGGGGAAAAACAATTTCACTCAGTAAAAGAAAGAACAACTACAATGTTTTGAACTTCAGAACAGAAAAAAAAGAACAATGAACATAGACTATAATATGTTAGAAGAATTTTACATTATACCGTGATGTGGGCAGTGATCTGTTGATACCATACTCAAAACCTTTAATGACATTCACTGAAGGGTAGAAGAATACGCCACCCCAACATATGCCTCTTTGGAACAAGGATTACTTTGACTTGTACTTTTGAGAAAGGGAAGATATAGGAGAAGCTCTGAAGATGAAGTAGAAGTTATCCTTTTGAAAGGAAAATTTACATTTATAAAAGAAATACCTATTTTAAGAGTATCTCCTTCTCTGTACCCAGAATAGGGAAATGACACTTAAAAGAAACTCTTACCAAAAGAGCAGGCAGTGACTTAAATATGCACAAAAATATTGTACCCTTGTTTACCATGCTTTTCCTGGTAACTTCCCATAACTCATTCCCCAGTCCCCACCTTTCTTTTGTGTTTAGCTGAAGACGGTATTTAAGGTGGTACCTGGGGCCATTTAAGGAATTTTACTCATTTTTCCTGGGTATCTCCCCTGAATACATGTTAATAAACTTCTGCTTGTTTTTCTCTTGTTTATCTGTCTTTTATTACAGGGAGTCTCAACCAAGAACTGAGAAAGGTAGAAGGAAAATTATTACCCCCTCTGCATTCATATTTAATCTTAAAAGATCATACCATAGTAAAAACGTCGTAACTACAATGTGAAGTGCTCAGATGTAAATGTATTATCATTCAAACAGTCCTCACTCCTGAGGTAAAATCTCAATTAATAGAAGATCATGGCAGGATAATAAAGACTAGTAATGCTCAATGGTTCAGAAGCAAGTTTTCCGTATGTTTTACAAATGTGTTTTGTAAAATTCAAATCAAGTGAACAAACTGTAGTAAGATACTTTTCATTTTCTCCATATGTATTATAGGGTTAGTGCCTTGGAGATGTCCTGAAAATGAGAGCCCAACATCACAAAGAACAGAGATATAGATGCTGAGGGGAAAAAAAGAAAGAAAAGGAAAGGAAAGAAAGAAAAACTCATCTCATCATTTGGTAATGTTCCAGGTTCTTTAAATCTATTATACTTAAGAATCATTTGGGTTCTAGTTAAAAATTCAGACTTCGGGGCACCAACTCCCCCAATTCTGACTTGAACGAACTAGACTTTTAAAGTAAGAACCCCTAACGTGATCCTCACGTGACTGACTCTCAGGCTGCATTTCAAGAATAACTACTCTGCAGGTGAAAAGTTGGGGGAAAATATCCCAGAGTACTTTTGCCTAGTTTTGGGTCATTTTCTCCTCTGGAGAAAAAACAAGATGAAACCAAAATTAAAACTTTCAAGATTTTACTCTTGAACTTGTTATTAATTTCTGGGGACTGTTCTTCCTTAAAGGATCTTCAGCTTCAATTCCAGGGCAGTTAAACTCCATGCTGTCTATTTTGCTGTATAGCACATAGAATGCTTTAACAAAAACAGAATTTGGCTTCTAACTTCACAATCTATTTAGATAAACTAACATTTTAATAGAAAAAGATTGAATTCACAAGTTTAATAAACGCTCTGAAAAGGAATCTAATTTGCACATTGCTTTAGGAAATTATCTGTTATTTCAGGTAATCAATTAAAGTGCTATTAAGCCATTATAATAAAAACTTAACTATTCAGCAATTGGAAGGATAAACAACTTGTATCACTAAATAACTTCTAGCTCTAATGACCACAGAGAAAATAAAAAGAGGGCATTAAAGAAAAATATATGAAAGGTATAAAATTATCCATGTTGTACAATAACACTGTGAATATGCTGATCACAAATGTAAACAATGGAGTCTTTCAAAAGTATATAAAAGCAAGGACTAAGAAGCAAAGAGCAGATAGTGAACATTTGCACTTGGCAAACTGATTATTGCCAATAATGATCACAGATCAACTCAGCTGGAGATTTTATAAAAGTAAGATGAATAAATGCTATGCTTGAGTAGTGTAAATAATTACAGCGTGGTGTTTTATATCATTTTTTATGTGGCAACACTATAATTAATTTGAAGACAACATCACAATAAAGAATAAAGAACCTCATGTAGAAATTCAGACAGCACATTAAAATAATATTTTCTTCAGTTATATAATAGCACATAAAAATTGTGGTAGAAGTGAAGTAAATAAGGTCACCACTTATTCCTGACAAGAAGAAAATTACTTCTGCTTTCAGAATAAGGAATGAAATGCAAATCAAAAACTTCAGAGACAAAAATTTTGCAAGGTTATTAGAATGCTTCCCATTGAACAAAGTACTTGTACTAATCTGTCAATTCTTGTGTTGACACATAGCAATCACTTTAGAACCATTAGAAAGAACTTGAAATATTAATCCAGTAATTTTTGAAAATGTTAATTAAGCAATGTCAGAGATTCACTATTCAAATTCAGAACTGAGATCCTTTTAAAGATGGGTCACATATATACATATATATTTTATATATATATATATAAAACAAAGGAATTTAAAAGGAAGACTTCATAAGAAAAGGTTATTTAAAAGAAAAGTTAAGAATAATAAATGGTTACATAAAATGAAAAGGAAACAAGTAAGATGAAAACAAAATGCTAGCCACATCTTCTACCAGTTGCCAAATGCCACTATTGACTGAAGATGGAGCCCTAATGAGTTGGGTAGATAGCTTTGAAAGGTTAAAAAGTAAAGGATAATCACCAAAGCCTGAGATTAGGCATTATTTGCTGAAAAAGAAACAAGAGTATGAATCAAATAAGGCTGCAAAATCAATTTGTCATTCTAAGAAAAAGACACAGAGTGCTACCAAAGAGAAAAATTGCTGTTTAAATTGGCTTAGGCAATAAAGAAAAAACCAGAACTATCAAGGAGTAAGAAAGAGAAAACCATCCATGTTCTTAAAAGTACTAAATACTTAAAAAATAATTTTTATATATTTAGAGAATACAGAGATGATTTCTGGGGGTAAAAATCAACGACCTCACGTCAAGGTAAATTTTCCTGGGTCCAAATTATATAGTCGTCTTCCCTGGAGTGGAATTTCAATAGGCTGTCTCTGTATTAGGGAGAGTTACAGGTAATTTCTCTTACAATGCAATGTCACACAAACCCCAGGGATGTGTTCTAGCAAGGTGAAATATATTTGGTTTCTGACATTTTTATTGGATAGGGATGCACCTTGTTTTCCCAATAAACTCAATATAACTTCTCTGTTCTGTCTCTTCCTTTGTCTTCTACTGGAACTAATAACAGCTCCAAATTTCTTAAATGAATCTATATACAGAATATGCTCAAAAGTGCACAGCTTGTCAATTATTACTTAAGAAATTCAATTTTAATCCATAAAAAGAAATGAGATACATTAAAATTATGATAATGGCATCATATGCTAGTCACAGTCCTCATTTATTAAATATTATTAACGTCAGAATAAAAAATTGACTCTGGCTTTGTGGAACTAGTTGACAAAGAGAAAATGTAATGTATCTGAACTTCAGTAATTTTAATGAAAATGTTATCTAAGAAAATTCCTGAGAAATAAATTCAAATTGGGTTTAGAAACAAAATAAATGTTACCTACAAAGTATTACTGACTATAACAATAAACAATAAATAATGAAAGTTAATTTATGTGGAGAAGTTGCATATGTTAAGATCTAATCTGGGCTTGATTTCACTTTACTGAAATATCAGTGACATTAAAAGTAAAGAAAATAGTTTATTAAATTCACAGTGAACACTATGTCATAAAATAATAAGAAAAAGAAAATTAAAAATATTATGAAAATGTTGGAATAAAAAAGTAATGTGTTAGAGACTAAAGGAAGAATTTAAAAAGTAAGAAACCCAACTGAATTGATGAACTGATATATTATGAATACCCTAAAATATGGATTTTAAATAAACGTGTACTGAAAAGTGACAGAATAGCAAAGAGTATTACTTCATTTATCTTTGGCAGTATTATTTATCATTAATAGCCTCAGTATTAATATTAATAAAAATACATAAAGAACCATTTCATTATACGTAAACACTCAGGACAGGGAAGAGAAAGGCCTTGGAGTAGCAAAAATGAAGAATAAGAAGTAGACACTTAAAATAGTCCAGGAGATTTGAGTAAGGGACCAAACTTGTCTCAGTAGGTGATAACCTTGAGTAAAGAAAAGGTTAAACTATGAGTAGTGTACAATGTTTAAAGAAGCAGGAATATATAGAAAACATCTGGAAAAAAATCTTTCTTTCAAAACTGCTTTGGTAAAAAAAATTGGGTGCTTGGATGTCCTAAAAACTTTTACTCTCTGGAAATATGTCATTTACTATATGCTTAAATAGATAAAATTTCAGAAAAACAGGAAAATATAATCACCATTGAAATACATTCTAGTTTAAAGAGACAATGCCATGCAAATTGCTCCCCAAACTGTGGTTACAGGATGCTTTTGTAACATTGCAAATTAATTGAAGGATCAGAATTTTGCTTTATACTCATAAGTTCTGACATCTCCTGATTTCTCAGCCTAAATTTTCAATCAAGTGATACAAATTACCATTTTAAATATACCCTAAAAAATACTGTATATTCACAGGCCACTAGTGTGTACATCCTTTAAAAATTAAATGTTATACAGAGGAAATAAAAATCTAAAAGCTAAAACAAACAAATAAATAAATAATGATATAAATTATTTTTTTAAAAAAGAAATGTATTCTAGTTTAACTCTCTGAATTAACTTTATAGCTTGAGAAAATGAGAATGAAATTAAAACTTGCAGAAAATGCCAAAGATTGAATTATTCTATTGAAAACTTTTGGATCACTTATGAGTAAAATTAGATAAAGATAATTAGATTAAAGTTGAGAAAGATACACATTTTGCATTACTGTAATACACAAAGAGACCACAAAGAATCTAGAAAAGCAGTTCTTAATCTTTTAAAAAGCAATGTAAGCCATTTTCAAATAAAACATTACGCAGAAACTCAACATTTATAAAGCAGAAAAAGTGAGGGAGCTGTAGTTGTAGTAAAGTAGGAACTTCACAGCCTCATACCCTCAAGTCCCACCCTCAGTTCTGTGAAATGCAGCTTGCAAAGCATGGAAGATTACCCAGTCAAAAAACTCCTCCATTTTCCTTTTCCCTTTTTCAGCATTGGTTTTCTACTTACCTCTTCTATAAGACTCACCTCAAATCTACCTGTTCCACCAAGCCATCTGACTTAATGAGGCTGAAATTAATGGTTCCTTCCACAAAGGTACCACAGAAGTGATATTAATACTGTAAATTTCATTTCCAACATTTCCAGTATTCTACACTTGACACCCTTCATTTCCTTCCTGAAAGCTTCTCAGATAGTGGGCATGTTTCTTAACCTATATTAGTAATAACTTTTCAAATAGAAGCCCCTCAATAACATTGTTGAATATAGGGGTAAAAGGTAGGTTAATCAATGGCTAAAGGGGAAAATGATTTTTAAAATGTTCTAATGCAAAGAAATAAGAACTGGATTGAGAACAATCTCTAGCTGCTATGAAAAGTCTGGACCATTTATGTATGTTCAGAATTGTTGTTTGATTCCCCATGCAGATGTGGCCCCTTTGGGCTGTTAAGTTCTGTAGAAACTTAAGCCTATTACTAAAAAAAAAAAAAAAAAAAAGAAAGAAAGAAAGTAAAAAAAAGAAAAGAAAGAAAAAGGTAAATTATAGGGTGAAAATTAATTGTAAACACTCCTAATTTGAAATAATTTCTATCCCACTAAGAACATTCAATTTAATAAAAACTGGTGAGGCAGGAATATTTGCAACATCCTTCTTACAATGTACTTGGAAATATTAAGGTATAATAGCAGTGCTTAAGGGTGATACAGATAATGGCATTAGTGCTTTGTGCCTTTCAATGCTTATGTAAATTGTGAACATTATATTTCAAGAAGATGCTTTGTGTCTGTCTCTATCTTGACTCACTGTTGCTGTCACCTTGGTGTTTCATTTTGATACTTGTCCAAGATTACTGAGAGAACATTGTAATAACTGAGCCCTGAACAAAATTACATCAGATTCCAAAGAAACCAGAGTAAATGTCTTTAAAACTGAAAATCCAATCAGTTGCATTTGTACATTGCTAGTGTTCAAGACAATTTCAAACTGAAGTATGACCTGAAGGAAAGCAAGAAGACTCTATACTAGACATTTTAATAAAGTTTTTAAAAACACCTCCAAGCCCCAAAACCCACTTAAAGGAATCTTTTCTCCATTACCTCCATGCATAGAATATCTGGAGGTGGGTGTTAGTGAATTGTAGACCTGATCTGAAGTGTTGCTGGCTGTAGAAAAGATGACAAACACACAGCTAACATCATACTCAACCGTGAAAAGCTGAAAGAGAGCATTCCCTCTAACATCAGGAGCAAGACAAGAATGCCCACTCTCGTCACTTTTATTCAACATAGTGTTAGAAGCAATCAGAGAAGAAAAGGAAATAAAAGGAATCCAAGTTAGAAAGGAAGAGTAAAACTGTCACTGTTTGCAGATGATGTAAGTCTATACATAGAAAATCCTAACGGCGCCACCAGAAAAATACGAGAGCTCATCAATGAATCTGGTGAAGTTGAGGGATACAAAATTCATACACAAAAAATCTGTTGCATTTCTACACACTTACAGCTGTACACTAAAAAACATAAGACACTGAGGAAAGAAACTGAAAATGACACAAGCAAATGGAAAGATATATCATGTTTTTGGATTGGAAGAACTGATATTATTAAAATGGCCCTACTACCAAAGGCAATCTACAGATTCGATGCGATCTTTCTCACATTACCACCAGCATTTTTCACAGAACTGGAAAAAAAATTTTCTTTAATTTGTTTTGAAACACAAAAGACTCCAGAGTCAAAACACTCTTGAGAAAGAAGTGAGCTGAGAGAATCACACTCTTTGACTTCAGACTATAGTACAAAGATATAAGAATCAAAACAGTATGGTACTGGCACAAAAACAGACATATAGAATAATGCAACAGCATAGAAAACCCAGAAATAGAACCACACACTTATGGTCAATTAAGCTGCAACAAACAAGGCAAGAATATACAATGGAGAAAATACAGTCTCTTCATTAAGTGGTGCTGGGAAAACTGGATGCTACATGTGAAAGAATAAAACTAGAACATTCTCTAAAACCATATACACAAGTGAAGTAAAAAATGGATTAAATACCTAAATGTAAGATTGGATACTATAAAAAATATAGAGGGAAACAAAAGCAGGACATTCTTCGACATAAATTGCAGCAATATTTTTATGGATCCTTCTACTAGACTAATGGAAAGAAAACCAAAAATAAATAAGTGGGACCTAATTAAATTTAAAGCTTTTGCAGCACAAAGGAAACCATAAACAAAACTAAAGGACAACCTATGGACTGGGAGAAAATATTTACAAACAATGTGTCTGACTAGGGACTAATTTCCAAAATAAACAAACAGCTTAAGCTCATACAGCTTAATAATAAAAAAAATTGACAACCCAACCAAAAAATAGGCTGAAGACCTAACCAGATAATTTCTCCAAAGAAGACATCCAGATGGCTGATAGGCACATGAAAAGATCTTAACATCGCTAATTATTAGAGAAGTGTAAATCAAAACAACAATGAGGTATCACCTCACACCAGTCAGAATGGTCATCATCAAAAAGTCTACAAATAATAAATGGTGGAGAGGAGGTGGAGAGAAGGGAACCCTCCTACAGTGTTGGTGGGAATGTAAATTGGTGCAGTCACTATGGACGACAGTATAGAGGGTACTTAAAAAACTAGTAATAGATTTATCATATGATCCAATAATCCCACTCCAGGGCATACATCTAAAGAAAACTCGAATTTGAAAAGATACATGCACCCAGTGCTCATAGCAGCACTATTTACAATAGCCAAGACACAGAAACAACCTAAATGTCCATCAACAGATAACTGGATAAAAAAATTATGATATATTTATACAATGGAATACTACTCAGCCATAAAAAAGAATGAAATAATGTCATTTGCAGCAACATGGATGGGCCTGGAGATCATCATACTAAGTAAAGTAAGCCAGAAAGAGAAAGAAAAATACCGTACATCACTTACATGTGGAATCAAAAAAAAAAAAAAAAAAGACAAATGAACTTATGTACAAAACAGAAGCAGACTCACAGACACAGAAAACAAATTTATGGTTACCAAGGGGGGAAAGGAGGTAGGAAGGGATTAATTGGGAGTTTGAGATTTGCAGATACTAACTAATATAAAATAAACAACAAGTTCATACTGTATAGCACAGGAAACTATATTCAATATCTTGTAGTAACTTATGGTGAAAAGAATATGAAAATATATGCATGTTCATGTATGACTGAAGCATTATGCTGTACACCAGAAACTGATACATTGTAAACTGACTATACTTCAGTAAAAAAAAAAAAAATACACAAAAAAAGAAAAAAGGATACATTCACACCAATTTGTATAGTAGTACAATTTATAATAGGCAAGACATGGAAGCAACCTGAAAGTCTATCAACAGATGAATGAAAAAAAGAAGAGGCGGCATGCATATACACCCCCCCCAGAATATTAGTCAACCATAAAAAAGAATTAAATAATGCCATTTGTAGCAACATGGATGGACCTAGAGATTATCATACTAAGTGAAGTAAACTAGACAAAGACAAATATCATACAGTATCACTATATGTGGAATCCAAAAGATACAAATGAACTTATTTACAAAACAGAAACAGACTCACAGACATGGAAAACAAACTGATGGTTACCAAAGGGGAAAGGGAAGAAAGGATAAATTTGGAATTTGGTGTTAAAAGATACACACTATTATATATAAAATGGAGAAACAGCAAGGACCTACTGTATAGCACAGAAAACCATATTCAGTATCTTGTAATAACCTATAGTGGAAAAGAATCTGAAAAAGAATAGATATATATGTGTATAACTAAATCACTCTGCCATACACTTGAAACACTCTAAATCAACTACACTTCAATAAAAAATAAAAATTAAAAAAATACAAGGAAAATAACAACATATATAGAGATAACAAAGCTTAAAAAGTCATGATGTGCGGGAATAGAATAGGGGAAAAGCATATCTGAGATACAGTCTTCCTGTTACTTACATAATTAATCTCATGAGAAAAAGCATTATTATTTCATACTTTACACAAAGAAACTAATGCTCCAATATAACTAACATGTCCAATATGACACTGATAATAAGTGGTAGATTGTACAATAGGTAGAGAGATGGAAGTGCCACTAGAAGAATGCCTGAGAAGAGCAGAAGAAGAGAATGGAAGACATAGGTAGCAGCCACCTTGTCAAGTGCTTTATTCTACAGGCAACAGGGAAAAATGGAAAATTTAAGGACTTTAGCAACAAAAGAGTTGCCATTTTCATTTGATTCAGCTTTGTCTTTTGGAAAAAAAAAAGGAACACTCCCTAACTCATTCCATAAAGCCAGCTTTACCCTACTACCCAAAACAGACAAAGATATTACAAGAAAGGAAAACTACAGATCAGTATCTCTCATGAATAGAGATGCAAAATTCCTCAACAAAATATTAGCAAATCAAATCCAATAATGTTTAAGAAGAATTATACACTATGATCTAGTAGAATTTATCCTAGGTATGCAAGACTGGTTTAATGTTTGGTTGTCAATAAATGTGATTCACTACTGCAATAGAACAAAGAAGAAATAAATCGTATGATTATATCAGTTGGTGCAGAAAAAGCAGCTGATAAAATCCAACACCTAGTCATGACAAAAGCTCTTAGAAAACTAGGAAAACAGGAGCATTTCCTCAATTTGATACAGAATTATCATGAACTAAATGCTCTAATTGAAAGACATAGGGTGGCAGATTGAACAATAAAAGAAGAACCTACAATATGTTCCCTATGGGAGACCCACTTTAAGGAGAAAGGCACATATAGATTGAAAGTGAGGGGATGGAAAAAGATATTTCATAGAAATGGAAATGACAAGAAAGGAGGGGTAGCAATACTCATATCAGACAAAATAAACTTTTTAAAAAAGGCCATAAAGAAAGACAAAGAAGGACACTGCATAATGATAGAAGGATCAACACAAGAGGGTATCACACTTGTTAGTATATGCACCCAGTATAGGAGCACCTAAATACATAAAACAAACATAAACAGATATAAAGGGATTAACTGATGGGAATACAATAATAGTAGATTTTAACACCCCACTGACATCAATGGACAGATCTTACAAACAAAAAGTCAAGAAGGCAACAGAGATTCCAAATGACACAATAAAACAGACTTAATTAATATCTATAGGACACTACATCAAAAAAACCCAAAAACCCAGAATATACTTTCTTTTCAAGTACACATGGAACATTTTCTAGGATAGACCACATACTAGCAAACAAAACAAGCCGAAACAAATTTAAAACGATAGAAATTATTTCAAGCATCTTTTCTCACCATAACACCATGAAACCAGAAATCAAAAAATGAAAGAGAAATGAGAAAAAACAAAAAAAAAGATCACATGGAGACAAAACAACATGCACCTAAAAATCCAATGGGTCAACAATGAATCAGCAATTCTAAGGAATTTCATAGCAATACAGGCCTTCCTCAACAAACAAGAAAAATCTCAAATAAAAATCTAAATCAAATAAAAAATCTAACCTACCACCTAAAAGAATTAAGGAGAAAAAGAGAACTAACAAAACCTAAAATCAGCAAAAGGAAGGAAATAAAAAAGATCAGAGAGGAAATAAATGAAACAGAGGTTAAAAAATAGAAAAAAATTAATAAAAGCAAGAGTTTTTTTTGAAAGGATAAAAAAATCAAAAGCTGTTCTAAAATTAAAAATTTATTTTTAAAAAGGACATTCAATAAATAATAAAGCTGGCCTTAGAAATGAGGAAAGAAAGGAAGCAGGCAAATAATACTGGTTTAGAGGAATACAGACGGTCTCAACAGCACAAAATGTTAATGCCATCACTTTCATTCTCTCATTCACCTTCATTCATTTGAGCACTGTGTCCTGCCGATTCTTCTGAACTTAAGCATCCTGTTTCAAAACATAGTAAGTCTGGTACCTGGAGACTTTGTATAGAAAATCAACAAAAGACTTGCGAGCTGGATTATTTCAGGTTAGGTATCAGCTCTCAGCATATTCTAGCTGCATTTACTTAATATATCTGTGCCTCTGCTTTCTCTTCTGGAAAATGGTGGTTCTAAATACTACTACTACTGTTCCACAGGGTTGTCCTGAGGATGCACTAAATTAATACATGTAAATCACTAGAACAGAAACTGGCACATATGTGCTAATTAAGTATTAACTCCTTAATCAGTCCATTCACTCAACAAAAATGGGTGGGCAGAGAAGGGTTATGAATCAGATGCAATAAGAGCTCAAAGTGGAAAATGTTCAATTCAACCTGGGTCTGGTAAACGGTAATTAGCATATGTAGAAGCAAATGGAATAAAAATTGCCATCTCAGCTCACTTTGTCAAACCAAGGTAGGCTTATTTAAAAGGAAAATGAAAATTCTTCAGGTCTAGTTTAATTTCTTAGTCCTCAAACCTATAAAGTTAATGTTGGCAGAGTCTGTATCACAGTATCAATGTTAAGGTCTTCTGATCAGAACTAATCTTCCAAAGGAGTTCTTCATTGTGTCCAGACACCTACAGATTTCTGCCTGTGGAGAAACTGACAAGGCTTTTCAAACTTGACCTCAGCCTGCAGAAAAGCTTCTGCAAGCATTGAACGGGTGTCACAGCCTCTCCCCTCCAAACTCCTCTTCCAGAGAACCACCTTCACCAAAAGAAAAGCATCCGTAATGATAACTCTATGGCCTCTGTTCCAAATATTTATCTATTGGTATGTCCCAAAACAGCCACAAAGTAAGCCAAGCCAAGTGAGTTAGCCTTGACAAATGGTTTCCTTTTCTTTTGAAAAAGGACGGAAAGCAATACTTTACTTAGTATACTATTCCCCTGATGCTAAATGTTTTCTCAAGTAAGGGGAAGGAAACTTTGGAAAAGTTGTCTGCGTGTATACATGTGTGTACGGCGGTTGGGGGAGGGGACTAAGTAGAGTACTAACAAAAAATGTTACATAGGAGGAGGAAAGTAGGAATTTTCTGACTTTGATAATAGATTCAATAGTCAAGGTAGAATCCATGTACTGACAAAATTTTGTCCCTAGTGACACAGTATCAGGCTATTCACGCAAATGCAGGATGTTAATCCCATTTTTCTTAAGTAAAAAAATTAACATTACAAAAATTTCCTGAACACCAAGTTTCTACAAAGAATAACAGCCTTTAAATACCTGACAAATAAAGTAGGAAGTGTGTAGGTTTAATATTTTCCCCCAAGTATATCCAATTAAATTACCTGGCTTGTGATAATGTGAAACTACATTTAACTATATTTAAAATCTTTTCATGAATAAAAATTTTCAATAATTTTCAATTGAACAATAGCAGAACAAAGACAGTGGTTCAAAAAAACTACTGAAAAACAATTAAGATAATAGTACAACAGCCTGACTACAGACTGTGGCCTGAATTCCCTTATTAAAGAAATACAAAATTCACAAAAGTTTCTGCATATTTACTACCTATTTCTTGAAACAACACTTGATTACCATTAAACCAAGAAGAGGAAAAGGGAATTAAAACAGTATAAGCTAGGTTTGCAAACTTAATTTTATTGAACGTTGCAGCTTTGTTGATTTTGTGAAGTATAGTTTTATAACTGAAATACGCAATGATCACACAATTAGACAATTAAACAGAACTTAACTCATCATTCTAATTTTAAGTTACTAACTATCATATACAATGTGTAGCTTATATAATTCCACAAAGATTGAAGACATTAGGAAAAGATAAAAGTGGAAAAATAATAGAAGAGGGGGCAGTTACACTGTGACGGAAGTGAAGGAAGTCATTTGTTTCTAAAGCGAGGGAAGCAACATCACAGCAGACAGCTAAATTACACAATACTCCAAGTGGGTATTCGAGCATCTAAAAACAGTAGGTTCAACAACAGAGATATAAAATTGCTCTCCTAAAGCTTTTAGCTATTATTTGTTGAGTCAAATATTCATCACATCGAAATATATGTTTTAAAAATCAAAATGTGGTTGACCTCCAAATGATAAGCTCCATTTCCTTCTCTGACTTTACTACCATTTTGTGATTACAGCAAGAAAAGAAGAACAGTATTAAGAAACAGAATGAAGGTTAAGGCAGGGTTCATGTAATTTACATATATACAGGTTCTTTTTACTTCAAGACTTCTAATTTACTAACCTTCATCCATACTAACTCAGTAAGATTCCACAGAAATGGCATTTTATGGGGGAGGGTATAGCTCAAGTGGTGGAGCACACGCTTAGCATGAACGAGGTCCTGGGTTCAATCCCCAGAACTTCCATTAAAAAAAAATCTAATTAAAAACTAATTAGCCCCCCAAATAGAAACTTCTGTTCATTGTTTCCCAAATGTCTGTGTTCTGTCTCTTTAATTACATTGTTGAAGTTCTATCTGTAACATCTAGTTTAAACAAATACTATACAAATAAACATATATAAAACAGAAACAGACTCACAGACATAGAATACAGACTTATGGTTGCCAGAGGGAGGAGGGTGGGAAGGGATAAACTGGGAGTTCGAGATTTTCAGATACTGACTGGTATATATAAAAGAGATAAACAAGTTTATACTGTATAGCACAGGCAAATATATTCAATACCTTGTAGTAGCTCACGGTGAAAAAGAATATGAAAATGAATATATGTATATGCATGTATGACTGAAGAATTGTGCTGTACACCAGAAATTGACATAACATTGTAAACTGACTATAACTCAAAAAAAAAAAGAATATAAACAAATACCTATAGAATGAAGATTTAAAACTAAAAACTTTGGTAACTATAAATCAGCATAAACCAAGATACTCTATATCAACACTTTGCATGGCATTCACATTCATGTTATATTCTTATTCATTTTCTTCCTGAAGAAGAGACTGTCAACATAAGCCAGTGGTGAGTCTATATATAACTAAAACTATAAGACAGTTAATTGGGAGAATCTTTTATGGTTTCACTTCTATTTTCTAAAAAATTCAGTACCCATTTTCTTCATTTCTAACATATTTTTAAATGTATATGTTTTGCTGTTATCCCTAAAGGCATCATGAAATCAGCAGCACATTTTTCAAAATATTTAAAGTCAGAACTTTATTGATTTACGTTAATCTGAGAATGTACATAGAGTATCATAGTTTATGTAATAAGAAACCCCACTTTAGTGGAAAAAACATGAATATGAATATATACAAGTACACGCTACTTAAAGGTATCAATTTTTCCAGTGATAGTAAAATACCACTTTCACATTATGTTTCACACTCATACAAAACAATTAACAATAACCTTTAAAACAAAATGTTAAAAAATTAGCTTCAAAGCAAGCAGTATTATGACAAGTAGGAAAAGAGTTCAGCTTCATTTGGGCTGCATCCATGCTTCTGAACGCAACAATATAGAATTTTGGATCACTGTTGTTAACACTCACATGCTCCAAATGTACACCTTGCACACACATTCATACACACACTCTCATTCTCATTCTCTCTGCCCTCCTCTTCTCTCCATATATAGACATATATTTAATATGAAAGATACAGAGTATATGGTAAATAGTCAATATAACTGGTTGGGAAATTTTATAAAAGACATAAAAATCATGAAAATACTTACTTCATCAGCCACCATACACCTGGAAAAATATAAAAATAAAAGCAAATTAATGTCTTAATTACCAAAGTCAACCATTTATAAAGTTCTGATTAAGTAGTTTCCCACAAAATAGTTTAGAAATGTTAAAGTCCTAAGCCAGACAGGTGTTTATAAGGGTGCATGAGAATATGGGCCACTGATTTTAAGGCTCTCCAGCTGCCAATGGCATATGGCTACGTGGAAGTGCCAGAGTTTCAGATGTGCTGCTTCCCACTGCCCACCCATGGCAATATGCAGAGGCCCCTCGAAAATGTGAGCGAAATGAGAAGTGATTGTACCAATGACTTCTCTCCTCACCAACAAGCCTTAAAATTGGTCTTTCCTAGAGATCAGAAGAATGTTGTAATAAGTGCATTAGTATGTTGCACATACAATTGTATGTGCTATATTATGTATCCTAATCCTATTTTCAGGCTGAATTTTGGTTTCTACTGTTATTTTACTAAATTTTCTTTCTTTATTCTCTTATTAATCTATAGAAATAAATTCTATCCACCGAGAGGAGGAGTGTATAGCTCAGTAGTAGAGCACATGCTTAGCATGCACGAGGTTCCAGGTTCAATCCCCAGGACTTCCATCAATCAATCAATCAATCAACAACCCTAATTATCTCCCATCCTCAAGAAAAAAAAATTTAAAAAAAAGTAGATTCTATCCATCGAAAATTGAGAATGGGGGCATAAAGTGAGGTTCTAAGTAGAAGAAAAAAGCAAAGAATAGCAGATATGGTCAGGATCACAAGGGGTCCCGTAGAGACAGTGAATACATCATAAGGAGAAAAACTAATCTCTTAACTAAGAGGATTTCTAAGCAACCTAAAAAACCAAAACCAAAACAAAACAAAAAACCCCCAAAAAACTGGAGTATTAGCAAAATCATAAAGGAATCAAGTCTCTATTTGTATTTTTCCTTTTTTCATTCCCAATGGCCTTAACATTATACAATGTTATATGGTTTCTTTTAACATAACACACAAGTGAAGAATTTGGTAATAAATATATTATCAAGGAATGCGTTACAGGGAAAATAGAATTTCATTCTTAAAATGAAAAAAGATGCCAGGTATATAAGTATTTTCATGGAAAAGTAAAATACAAATACTTTAACTGAAATTTAAAATATATGCAAGAGTAAAAAGTTTATTACATTTTTTGCTAACAAGCCTAAAAACTAGAAAACGAAAAAGCAATACTTTGAAAAACACGATTTATTTCCAGGAAGATTCATATGTATACCTGCTTTTTCATTTTAAAATACAACTCAAATTTGGTAAAGATGTCACTTGAAGTATATATTATTTATTAAGTGCCTTCTATGTACCTAGCCCTATTCTAAGTGCTAAGGATATAGCAGTGAATTTAAAAAAGTCTTCCTCATCGAGGGTGACAGGAAGAATTCCTGACAATAAACAAACATATGATTCAAGTAGTGCTATGTTCTATTAAAAAAATTAAAAGATGTTAAGGTGGAATAGGGGGTGTAAGGGAGGATCTATTTCATAAAGTGGTCAGGAATAATCTTTACCATTAGGCAATTCAAACAGATTTGAACAAGTCACAAGTTTAACGAGGAAGGCAATCATGAGAAAATCTGGAGGAAGAGTATTCTCAACAAACTGATGAGCAAGTGTAAGGGCCTTGAGATAAGATGGTTATCACATAGTTAAGTAAGAACAAGGAAGCTAATGTGATTAAAGTGCACAGATTCATGGTAATTGGTAGAAAATAAGGTTGGAAGGTGCCTGGAGATCTGACCATGGAGAGCTTTGTAAGCAATGGCACAAAGTCTGGATTTTCTTAGAATCCTTTGGAGGTAATCAGTATTTTACCTTTTAAATAGACTACTCTGGTTTCTAGAGAATAAACTGTAGAGGGCAAGAGCAGACGCATGGAGAGCATTCAGGAGGCACCTGCAGTAGACCAGGAGAGAAACATACATGGGTCCGTGGTAGAGGTGGAGGTGGTGAGAAGTGGTCAGTTTAGAGTTTAGGTACGTTTTGAAAGTATAGCCAATAAGGTTTGCTGACCAACTAGGATGTGGATGTAAAATGAGAGAGAGAAGTCAAAAATGAATCTTAAGATATTGCCTTAAGCAATTAACTGTGAAAAACGGTGGTGATGCATTTACTGAAATAGGACAGGCTAAGAGAATAGATTTGGAGATGACAATCAAAAGTTCAGTTTGGACATGTAACCTTTGTGATATCCATGGGATATCCAAGTCCAACTGTTGAGTGGGCCACTAGATCTGTGAGTCTGAGGAATGGTAGGGAATGGAGATACAATACAGCTGAGAGTCATTAGAATGTAATGGCACTGGAATGATCCAGGGCTTAAGGGATACTTGACTATGGTTTGTTCTTCTCTATGCCCAGTTCCAAGTTCCTTAACTTTCTTAAGTTAAGCAGCCGCTTTGACCTGCAGGCTGCGAGATAAGGTTTATAACTCTAGTGAAGTAACAGCAGAGGGAATTTAGCATAGAGCTAAATTGCCCTGTGGGTGGCTAACAGAAAAGCATCAGAGCCCCAGGCAATAACAGAGAGCTGTGAATCCCTGGAATAGTTTGGCTTTAAAGTACTGGAAAACCCGAGTGGTAAGATTACCTTTGAGCCCTCAGGATATGCTGGATTTTCCTAACATAAGACAGGTGGGTCTTCCCAACTTTGGAAACCAGGACAGTTCAAGTACATCCTTTAGGTATCTCTAGTGGGGCTGACTGTCCTTCAGCTTTAGGCATTTGCTCTATCCTGACCTCTGGGATTCCTTCTGTTAAGGATAGTTCAGCAACCAGACCTGATTTCCAATGAGCCATCACAGAAAAATAGGGCTACCAATATTAAGAGGCCCCAGCATGTGAGTATTTTCTTTTTTATTTTTTAGGCTGTTTTTTGGGAGGAGGGGGGAATTAGATTTATTTATTTATTTAATTATTTTTTTAAATGGAAGTACTGGATTTCGAACCCAGGACCTCATGCATGCTAAACACATGTCCTACAACTGAGCTATATCCTCCCCACTGGAGGCCTCGACATCTGAAAGAGCAAAATACAAGTGAATAATAAGAACACATATCTGGTGAAAGAGAAGTTCTAGAAAACACCTGCACAAAAACTGTTGCAGTAATTACATAAACTCTAATGCAACACACACATACACACACACACACACACACACACACACACTCTTGAATGATTTTCAAACTGAGTAGATGAAATTTTTTTAAACAGACGATCATTATTGACCCTTGAATAAGTAAACTGGAAGATAAAGTGCAAAGATTATCTCAAAGCACATAGAATAAACAGAAATAGTAAAGAAAAAGGAAAAAAAAAAAAAAGACCTGAAGGATAGATCCAGAAAACTAGTATGTGAAAAACAGGTGTTCAAAAGGAGAAAAGACACACTGTCAGCAGACAGAGAGACCTTTAAATTAGAGGGCCCACGAAAGCATGGGTCCTTGACGCTGGTGTGAGGGAACTGGCAGCAGAGGCAGAGGGACAAAGTGAATGGCGTTTTTATTGCTCAGAAGAGGAAAAGGAAAGAAAGGGCTTGAGTGGGGAAGAGGAAGAAAGGCACTCGAGTGAGAAGGCACTGGGAGCAGTCAGCCAAGATGGCCAGTAGACACAGCTCCAGCTGTGGCTTGGGCCACATGGGCTTCTGCCATCACGTCCTCATTCTGGGTGTGCTGGAGTCAACTGCCTTTCTCTTTGTACTGGTTGCTGTCATGGCAGTTGTCAACAATCAAGGTGCTGGGGTGGGGGTGTCATTTAGCAAGCTAAAGTATTACAAGGACCATATAGTGAGGCTCCAGGTCCACTGGAAGTCAAATTCTCTGCCATCTTTGGCTTCACAGGTTCTAACCAGTTCTTGTTTCTTCTCTTTGCAGCTGCCTTCTGAGACTTAGATAAAAGTAATCGGTTTCTATTCGAGGGAGGGGCAGGGATATGATCCTGGGGGGCAACAGCCTTGGGAACAAAAATTAATTTTAATCAGAATGCTGGCAATCTAATGGACCCAGTGTCCCCCAGAGAAAACCATCTGAAGCCTGGGAGACTTTAGCTTTTCTATAAACAAGAGGCAGAGGTTGAGGGGGACCTTTGTTTCTGCAGAATTCAAAGGTATTGTTATGTATATTCCTTGAGAAGGAACCAAGACCGTTCCCCAAGGCTGTACTACTGTTTCTCCACTATTCCTTCCTGCATTCCTTCCCTTCCCTGACTAACAACTGTTTAAATCTCTCCTTTGGAATTCAGGGAAAGTCAAGGAGGCTGAATAAAGCCTATTTCTTACAAAGAAGAAATAGGGGGAAAGATTTGTACCAGGGAGGACCACAGGGTCCTGCTCAGTATCAACACCATATGAAGGAGAGACAACAATTAAGTAAATAATAAAAGAAAATTTCTCTAGGCTGAAGAAACATCTCTGTTGGATAACTGAAAAGGGTAATTGAGACAGGAAGGAAGGGGGCAGGAAACAGCCATTGAAGGAATGTTACAGCAATTAGCACCAAAATGGTGGAAAAAATCAACTTCCAATAGACGTTGAGGCCTAAGTGGCAGGAGATTTGACCTCCAGTGGACCTTGCACTTCATTATACATACTGTAGTGTACTAGCATGGTGACCGACACACCCACAGGCTCCATGACAGCTCCGAAGCTAACCATGAAAGGTCAAAGAGAGGGCAGTGGCCCAATTCCTAGGAGTCCCCAGCTCCTCCCCAAAGTAGTTGGAATGGTCCTCTCACTTGTGAGCATATAAAATCCAGCAACACAGCAACTTTCAGTCACTCTCTCTTTCTTGCCTTCTGAGATGGCCTGCACTCTGTCTAAGGAGTGCATACCTCTCTGAATAAACTGACTTTTACTTAGCTATGGCTTGCTCTTGAATTCTTTCCTGTGTGAAGACAAGGACCTTCACTTGGCAGGGCGTGTCCCAGGGACTCAACCAAGACCTGGAACTGAGACCTGGGACAGGGCCATCCTCACATGCCCCCTTTTTTCCTGTATCAATTGTGAAGGAAAAGCCCAGCTGGGCTAACAAGCTAAGTCACAAATCTAAGTGTGGTAAGTGTTGGTTTACTGATCTAAATTCTGCCGGGCTAACTCGTAAATCTGAAGTTTAGTGTCAGTTTACTGGGCTAACAAGCTAACTGGTAAATCCAAGCTCAACAAGTGTCAGTAACGTGATCTGTTCCGAACTGATAAGCTCCAGTGTACTGATTCCTTGCTTTTTGTTGTTTAAGCCTTATTGGCTAATAGCCCCATACTTGTAATTAACCCTATAAAACCTCATGTGCACGTCTTGGAGGTGCTCAGAGCTTTGGAGCAGAAGCCCCTCTGAGCCCGCCGGCGTAATAAATCTGAGTACTCCAACCCTCCGAGTGGTGCTTGTTTCTTGGCTGGCCTGTCATTTCCGTAACATAGTAAGCACCTTTCAGACTGAACTGAAGAGAAAAGACAAACATCTATTCATATCCTTATAAAATTCATTAACCTTTTTTTAAATTGAAGTATAGTCAGTTACATTGTGTCGATTTCTGGTGTACAGCACATAAAATTCATTAATCTTAGAAATAAAGAGAAAACCTTTTAAATGTTCAGACAGAAAGAACAATTATCCATAAAGGGAAAAAGCAAAACTGTCATTGTATTTTTATTATCAACACCAGAAGCTAAAAAACAATGGAAGTTAATCTAGACTACTTGAAAGAAAAGCAGAACTCATGGATCTTATATCCAGATGAGATATACATTATTCATAAGGGATGGAAAAAAACTATCTGAGGCTAACATCTTCAAGATTATACCGTTCTAGCAAACCATCTGAGGAAAAGTACTTAAGAAAAATAACCAAACAATAAAAACACCTTAACATAGTTTTATGATAGGAGATGAAAAGGAAACCTGTTAAGCAATTAATTCAATGAATGATGTTATTCGAAATGAGGACTCTAGAAGCAGAAGGGACACATTCTGAAAATCTGAATGCGCAAAATTGAAGGGAGGTAACAAAGGAGAGGGGGTGTTAAAATTATTCTAAAACAGAATACCAAATAGGTGATATTTAAAGTCAGGAGACTAAAGGAGATTACCAAAGGAGAAGAGAAGACTAAGCCCTGAAGCACTCCAACAATTAGAGGTCACGAAAAGGAGAAGGATCCAGCAAAGGAAACTGAAGAGTGTCCAGTAACATAAAAAGACACAAAAAGAATACAGTGCCCTAGAAATCAAGTAAAGAAATTGTTTTGAGAAGGAGAAAATGAGCAACTGTATCAAATGCTGCTGAGAACTCCAGAGAAGTGAGGTCTAAGAATTGATCCTTTGTTTTGGCAAGAGATCGTTCATAACTCTGACAAGAGAAACTCTGATAGGACAGTAGGGAACAAAAGCCTCACCTGAATGGATTCAAGAGAGAATGGGAGGAGAGGAAGGGGAGAGAGTGAGTATAGATTATTGTCTTAAGGAATTATCCTCTAAGGAGAGCAAAGAAATATGGTAGTACCTGGCAGGAAAACTAGAGCCCAGAGAAGATTTTTAAAAGATAGACTAGTATAACATAACCCAATAAATATCTTATTGACTCTATGAGTGTAATATCTAGCAGGAAGATATAAATGTGGATCAGGAACTTGGGAATCAAGTCAATACAATAATGAAAGAGAAAGTAGCTATGCATGATGATGACAACAGAAGAAGAAATGAATGGGGTTCAGTGTAAACTGCAAAAAGTGGGGGAAATTTTTTCATGACTAGGACCTTGGGAAACATTCTTACTTAGAAAGCAAAGGAGGTGGGTGGGTATAGCTCAGTGGCAGAGCACATGCTTAGCATGCCTGAGATCTTGGGTTCAATCCCCAGTACCTCCACTGAAAAAAAGAAAGAAAGAAAGAAAAAGAAAACAAAGGAAATGAACCAGAAGTATTCAAGGAGGAAGAGAATAAGAATCAGGGTCTAAGAAGTCCAGGGGAAGCACATTCGCAACAGGGTAAAGAGTTAATGGTGTCAAATGCAAGATGTTGCAAAGGATGATGGCTAAAAGGCCACCAAACTAAGTTATCAGGAGCTCACTTGTCAGCATTATGCAAAAGTGGTTAAGAGGATTTTGGATAGTAAAAAAGGGAGGCAACAAATACAGAGGAAGCAGAAAGGAATTTTGGTAGCAAAATAAATAAATAAAAATAGGGCAGTAACTATATAACATGTTGGAAACCTGAATGGTGAGCATGAAGTCAACAGCGAGAAAGAAAACAAGAAAGATGACGGATGGAGATCTGAATGTGCTACCGAAGACATAAAAAAGGGAAATACGGCTAATCTGATTTCTCACTTCATGGAAATTTTACACCACATTTGAATGAAACTAAAGTCTACTTTGTAAATGAAGGACTGCCCATAATCACATTATATCCATGGAAATAAAAACAGCTTTTTCTCCTACTGGGAAATGGCAAATACAATTGAAGTTATAGGGATTTTAACCTACAGCTGAAAAGAAAACTTCCTTCAATGAAGAATATCCACTGAATTTGCCAAACCTGGTTTGGTGTGCCAACAGCTATACAATTTTATCTGAATTTTACAAGCAGTTCAGTTTTCCATTTTTACAAAAAATAAATAATACTCTCTGTTCCAAATTCATTGTTAACTGCTTGAAACATATATCCAGCTTGGCTGCAGACATCAAAAAGCAACTTTTCATTTCACGGAGTTGTTTCCAAAACCTTGAGGCTCCTTACATAAATCATCCACTTACGGTATCAAGACATACACACTCTGGCATTTGCAGCAGCCATATCTATGGACACACATACTTAGTGTTTGCTATTTTTAACCCCAATTCTTATACAGATATAAAAGAGAAAACTGAACAGCATTATACTCTACAGAGAATCATTTTACACATCAGCTAAATTTCTAAGCCAAGACTCACTGAACTGAACAATTTGTGTTTAACCTGAAGCTCTTTTCCAATTTCTTCATATTAAAAACTACCTTTTCTGTAATTAACACCCATAACTCTTATGAATAAATCATGTTCATAAAAAGAAAACAGAAAAACTCTCCAAGAAAATTAGTTTGGATTATACTGAAAAGCTAATGAGGTGAACGTATATAAGACAAATGCTCTAAATCTGTTTTAAATCTTAAGTACAGAACTCAGGACTCAGTATCTGAAAACAGGATTTGCTTAATCAATTACCATGGATGCTTTGGTCTCAGAAGTGGGCTATTACCCAGGAAGAATACTGACCTTTTGGATATTTACATGTAATCATCTATTAGCAGGAATCAACAATTTAATATACAAATGGTTGATAACATACTACCATACCACTCTTTAGTATGGTATATTTGACCAATGCTAATTTAATGTTACTTTAATGAACTCCACCCACTGTCTCCTACAGACCAAACTGCAGGGCCGTAAGTTCAGAGGACTAAGTCATAGTATTTTTCCAGGCACAGTGCTGTCTTAAAATATCTTCCACATAACTATAAAAGTTCAATATGATAAAGTGGCCTTTATTTTATTTGTTTAGCTTTAATATTATTTAGTTTTGAAACTGGGGATACATTCATATGCATATGATTCAAGAGGTACAAAAGCAGAAAATCTTTCTCCAGGCCCTGTTCCTCAAGCGTGTCACAGATACTGGCTGCTCTGGAGGCAATAAAAAAACCAATCTCTTGTGTAGACTTCTGGAAATACTCTCTGCAAGTACAAGTTACTATGTGTGTGTGCGCACGTGCATGTTTATATAGTATTCATATAGATAGATGTCACAAATAATAACAGAAGATTTACCCCTTTCCTGATCTTGTGTAAAATCCCAAAAGTGCACAATATAACACTGTAACATGATACTAACATGCAACATGAAAAAGAAAAAGGAAAAATATTGAGGTTGAGAATCAGAACAAAAAACCCCTTGCTTTGGCAAATGGCAAATATATACGGTCAGGAAATCTTCAGCTTTAGCTCTCATCTAGCTTGACCTCTTCATAATGTCTGGGACTGAACACCCACTTCCTGGAAAAGCTCTCCTGGACCCCCCAGCTGCTCCTGATGCTCCTCTTAGCTCTCTTCTCCGCCTCAATCTCTGGTGCCTCCTCTTCTGCTCACCCTCTTCAGTGACTAATCTTTAGTTAACTTCTCTTGTAACTTTCTAAAGCTATCATCCATTCTCATACTTTACGTATGACACATTTACAAGCCCTAAATCTGCACCTAAGGCTTTTAGCATGTGCTCCGGATAGATCCACATTTAAAACCTCTTTTTGAACTTTTCCCCCTGGATATCCTGAAATTATTATGACATAAAGTGCATGTTTATGTTGAAACTAAAGCTAATTAGTTTAAGCTAGATTTAAAAAACAAAAATAAAAACCTCTATAGGAAATATTTAAACAATTGATTCAAGTCTGTGATTCTTACCCTTGGGTCAGAAATGTCTGTTAAAAACTATAAAACAACACTATTTTTCTTGGTTGCATACCAAATCAGTCTGCTCCATTTCTGTAAAAGCGTAAGCACTGATCTTATTTGCAAGCAAATAATTAAATATATCCTAGACCTCTATATCCAGCTTCTTAGTCTATTCTGCTTTATGAAATGTCTAAGCCAAGTAAGCTGAGCTGTGATAAATTGAGATAAGCTAGTACTTTGTAAGTGGAAAGATACCATAAAAGCTTTATTGTTCTTATAGTGGTGATGATAGGTTCTGTTCAATAAAATCCAAATAATTATATACACTCTAAGTAAATATTGGCAAAGGATAAAGGGGAGTGACAGAGGACAGTAGCTTCTAATTTAGCCGTAAAAAATGGAAGGAAATGTGACTTACTTTAAAAACTGGTTTTACAAACACTGTTTCCATGAGGATGCAGTGCAAGAAAAGAAACTCAACTCAAAATGGCTTAATCACTAAAGAGAATTAATATATCACATAATATATAAGAAGAAATCCAGGGATGGGATACTTCCAGGTGATTAAGTAGGTAACACACTCATGTCATCTTTCTGTTGTGTCATCCTAACTAGCTCTAGATAACATAACCTTACCCACCAATGTTCAGAAGCTCATGGAAGGTACACCCAAAGGATTCTAGAGTCTGTTGATAGGGAAGAAAAAGACTTCATGTGAAATGACTCACATCTGCTGTGTATGTTATGACTTTGAAAAACAAGTTAAAATAACACTTAGTGTTTTCTTTTGTTTTAGTTCTTTTCACCCATTATGAAACACCAATCACATACAGCAAGGACATAAAAGCCTGGTAATAATTTCAAGGTACATGAGAGATGTGGGGTATTATAAACAAATCCTTTGTGTATACCAAAACCCAAACGTTTTCAAAAGAACTACATTTTCTGTTCATGAGCTGTAAAAAAAATTAAACAAGTCCCTAATGCTTGCTAATATCTTGAAAATATTATGCTTCAGTAGTCTGACTTCATTAGCACAAAATTGCCCTATAACTTTTACTAATAAAGAGCAAAACAGGAAATAATCTCTGCATCCTCCTAGATGGTTTTACAAAAAAGATGTATCTCAGCTGTTTTGAGAAAATTATTATTGTTTTCTGGGTGTATAATAATTCCCACTGGGCCATTATATCACACATTAGCTTTTACATAATTATTTATAAAAGTGAAGGTCAAAAAAGTTGATTATTCCTGCAGCAATTAGTGGAGAATTTTTAGGGCTTAATTAGATAATAACATCAGAATATTTTGGAGTTAAAAACAAAAATATAGTTCATATAGAAAGCAACGAAGAAGTAAGTCAGGTCTGCTTGATCTAGTCTAACGTCATTTTATAAGAAGTAAACATGATTCACAGTATTAAAATTACTTAATAAAGACAGGTGCACCATTATACTTAAATGTTGATAGGTAGATGGAGGAATAAGTTAAATAGTTTTATTACAAACTGAGAGCTCTCTCAGAATACAGTAGGACAATAATCTTTTGTTTATAAATTCCTCTTTGCCTAGTTTTTGGATTTATTGAATTACATGTTAATAAAGCCTGGGCACTTCTATTACAGTCTCTATCTTGTGGAAATGTAGCCATGAATTAGGGCAAATGTATATCAAAAACTATTTTCAATTTCAATAACAACCAAGCACATGTTATTCATTTGGTCATTCAACAAATATACCTTTGAGCACAGGCACAGTGCTAGGCTCTTAGTCTGAACAAAAGACAAACATATAAGCAAATAAGTGTACTAAATGGTACTGATGTTATGGTAGAAGTCCTTTCAGGGTAAAAACTATAACACAAGAGGGGAGAGTAGTCACTTCTTTCCAAATGTGCAATAAAGGTTACATTGAGAAAGACATGGTGAAATATTAAAATATTGGCCGGGTTCAAAATTAATGCCTCAAGCAAGTCCTCATGTCTGAGTAATCATCAAACTCATGTCAAAGGAAAATATTCTCCAAAAGCCTTATTGTTAATTTAAAAAAATTTATGTTAAGTAAGTACAGACCCAAAACTAGGTATAAATTATTTATAGATTTTATAAAGTATTTTAAAAATGAGAACACATTTACAAAATTAAGACTAAACCACAAAATAAGAACAATCGATTTAACAATATTAATTTAATATGATAGACAGAGTCATTTTGCAGAAACTAAATTGATGCTTTGGGGCTTTATGGTGAAAAGAAACAGCCTCTTGTCCATTTAATATTTAAACTATCCATATCCTGTATTTACTTTTTCAGCAAGAGGGAATTGAGTCTAGCTGCACAAAATAAAAAGCCAAATGCTAATGGTCAAAATAGACCGGACTGTTTTCCCCCTTGCTACCCACTCCTGTCACTTAACAGGAGGCTTGGAGTTGGGTAGTCCACGCTGGAGTGGCAGCCAGGATGTCAGAGCCACACCTCTGCAATCTTCTTGTCCTTCCTTCCTGGTAGGTTAAAAGATAGCTGTCACAGTTCCAGGTTTGGCATCATTGTTTGATGCAGGAAGGAAGGAAGAGGACAAAAGGGCATGTGCCAATTTGAGCTGACCATATTTTAACAAGTTTTCCCAGAATCACTACCCAGCAAACTTCTACTAATGTCTCATTGGCCACGCTGTGTCACATAACCACTCCTAGTTGAAATGCAGCTTAGGAAAGCAGGGTTTTAGCTGGTCATCTAGACCAGACTCCCAAGGTTATGTCAGTGAGGGAAAAAGGGACTTGGGGAAAGAAACATCAGGCTCTGCCACAAATTCCAAACCCAATTTTAAGAAGTGATTTGGAAACACTGTGGACACCTCTATCACGTAAAGATCAAGTCAACTCTGAGGTGCTATTGAAATCTGTATCAAACAGTCATATAATAACTATGGCTGTAAGAAAGAGAAAAACTCTATTTCATACTATCAGAGTTACTGATAAGTTAAAGTTTGGAAGCTAAAAAAATCACCTCCATCATGAGTATGATGCTCTGTGTTCATGCACCCCTATGGGCCAGGTCATATCTCAATCAATCCACTTTTCTCTATTGTAACTGTTGTCAAATCCTTTATTCATTCAGCATTCCACAAGAAGTATTTGGTGTGGGTGTGGAGGGAAGGAGAGATGCCTCATATAACCCTAAATGCAAAAGACAGTACCAAATATACACACATCTGATTTTAAAGTAGTTATTCAGAAAATCCAGAATATTCTTATAGTACTGTTCTTTGGATTATACTCTAAAGGAAAATTCAGACTTAACAATAAACAGAAAGAATTCTGACTCCTTTAAAATAAGAGTTTGCACATTAGTGCCCATGGGCCAAATCCAGCCTACCAATTATTTCTGAAAATAAACTTTTATTGGAATACAGACCTGCTCATTCATTTACTATTGTTAATGGCTGTTCTTGTGCAACAAGAACAAAACTGAGTAATAGTGACAAGAGACTGTATGACATGCGAAGTCTAAAATATTTATTATCTGGCCCTTTATATAGAAATCCCTGTCTTAGAACATATCCATGAGGACCTAGAGGAAGTTTCTGGTGCAACGCCAACGGGTTTTGAGTTTGCCTTGTTATGTAAAACTTTCCTATTAAGACTGGATATAGAAACAAAATGTGGAATTATCAGAATATAGTGAACACCCAGAGCCCATACCAACAGATGGAATTTTATAAGAATAAGTTCAAAGCACTATGCTTGAGTATAAAAGCGGAATTGTAATTGAGGAAATACAAAATAATAGTTGAAAAAGAAATCAGATCCCATACATATAAAGAGCTACAATGATGTTATAGAGATAGCCGATTAGAGAAAAGTGGTCTCAAACTGATAGCATCTTGTGTTTCAATGTCTGTCAACAAATACTGAGGTAACATTATCACAATCAAGGTAATTAACATATCCATCATCTCCCACAGTTACCATTTTTTGTGTGTATGTGGTGTGTGTGTAAATCACACCTGAGATTTACTCTTAGCAAATTTCAATATATGTTAACTACAGTCACCATACTGTACATTAGGTATCCAGAACTTATTCATGTTACAACCCTTGATCAACATCTCCCCTTTTCCCCCACCCCCACAGCCCTTGATACCACTATTGTATTGTTACCATGTTTGACTTTCTTTTTAGATTCCATATATAAGTGAGTCACGTAATATTTGTCTTTTTGCATCTAGCTTATTTTGCTTAGCCTAATGTCTTTCAGGTTTGTCTATGTTGTCGTAAATGGCAGGACTGACTTCTTTTTTAAGGCTGAATAATATTCCATTGTATACAGATATAATATTTTATCTATTTATCCATCAACAAAGTGCTAGCTTATCTTGGCTACTATGAATAATGATGCAATGAAGATGGGAATACAAAAATCTCTTATAGATAGTAATTTCATTTCCTTTGGATATATACCCAGAAGTGGGATAACTGGATCATACAGTAGCTCTATTTTTAATTTTTTGGAAGAACCTCCATACTATTTCTCATAATGGCTGTATCAATTTACAATGCCACCAATAGTGTGCAAGGGTTCCCCTTTTCCCACATCCTTACCAACATTTGTTATCTTTTGACTTTTTGATAACAGCATTCCTAACAGACGTGAAGTGATATCTCATTGTGATTTTTATTTTTATATCCCTGTGGATTAGTGACGTTGAGTACCTTTTCATACACCTGTTGGCTATTTGTATGTCTTCTTTAGAAAAATGCCTACTCAAGTCTTTTGCCCATTTTTTTGATCATGTTATTTGCTTTTTTGCTATTGAGTTGTATGTGTTCCTTATATTACTGGGAAATTAACCCCTGAATAGATATACACTTTGCAAATATTTTCTCCCATTCCATAGGTTTTTCTCATTTTGTTGATGGTTTTCTTTGCTGTGCAGATGCTGTCCCTCTTATTTATTTTTGCTTTTGCTGTTAAATACAAAATATCATTGGCTTCCCCAATGTCTAGGAGCTTACCCCCTATGTTTTCTTCTAGGAGTGTCAGTTTCAGATCTTATATTTAAGTTTTTAACCCATTTTCAGTTGACTTTTGTATATGAGGTAAGATAAGGACCCAATTTCATTCCTTTCAGTGTGGACATCTTGTTTTCCCAATACAAATTACTGAAGAGATTGTCTTTTCCCTACTGTGTATTCTTGGTGCCTCTGTTGAAGATTAGGTGAATGCATATGCATGACTTTATTTCTGGGCTCTCTATTCTTTTCCATTGGTCTATATGTATGTTTTTATGCCAGCACCATACTTTTTTGATTATTACAGTTTTGTAATATATAACTGATTCTTGAACAACATGGGTTTCAACTGTATGGCCACTTAAACATGGGTTTTTTCCAATAGTAAGTATTCCAGTACTACACAATTTGAGGTTGGCTGATTTGAATACACAGATGTGGAGGAACAATGGATGTAGAGGGCAAGTTACAAGCATTTTTGACTGTGTGCCCCAAGCCCTGTGTTGTTCAAGGGTCAACTGTTGCTTGAAATCAATAAGGGTGATGCCTCCAGCCTTGCTCTTCTTTCTTAAGATTGCTTTGGCTATTCAAGGTCTTTTGTGGTTCCATATGAATTTTAGGATTTTTTTTTCTATTTCTAAGGAAAATGCCATTGGAATTTTGATAGAGATTGCCTTTAATTGGTAAATTTCTTTGGGTAATATGGACATTTCAACAATTCTTCCAGTCCATGAACATCGGATATATTTCCATTTATTTGTATCTTCTTTAATTTCTTTCATCAATGTTTTATAGCTTTCAGTGTACAGATCTTTTACTTCATTGTTTAAATTTATTCCTATTTTATACTTTTTGATACTACTGTAAATGGGATTGTTTTCTTAACTTTATCTTTCTGATAGTAGTGTATAGGAACACAACTTAATTTTGTATACTGATCTTGTTTCCTACAACTTTACTAAATTTGTTTCTTGGTTTTAACAGTTTTATGATGTAGTCTTCAGGGTTTTTTATACACAAGTTCACGCCATCTACAGACAACATTTTACTTCTCCCTTTTACTACTTCTTCTCGAATTGCTCTGTCTAAGACTTTCAGTACTATGTTGAATAGAAGTGCAACAGTAAAAACACTACATTTCTGATCTATATGCATATTTGCATAAAAATTTATAGTCCTCAGGAGGATGTAGAATAAAATGGTTCCCGTGGCTACTTCTGAGAAGAAGAACTGGGGGATTAGGGCTTGAAGAGCAAGTGAAAGTGAAAAGAGAAAATTTTCACTGTATATTCTTTGTGCCTCTTTAGTGTTGTCCCATGTACATTTATTACCATTAAAGTAAATAAATAAAATTTTTTTAAAACCCTTATCTTTTCCAGAATCATCTTCAGATCTAAGCATAGGCCCTTCTCAAATGAAAGAGGTCTCCTCTGGAAATGAAACAACCAACCAATGCAACTGAAACAAGCCAAAAATTCAGTAAGGATACCCAATGCATTAGCTGGTTTTCATCACATTAGGAGAAATACTTTAATTGATTAGTTAGGTCCATAAATATCAGTTATTTTACATAAAACAAAAAAATCCAAGAAGATCACTGAAAGATGTGAAAAATTAAGAGATTATTTTCTTTTGAAAAAGAAGAGTACAGGTAAAGGGAGGCAATGAAATGTATAGCACAGAACTTGATATACTTAACACCAGAAAACAAGAATCAAAAACCGAGAGATGAATTTAAGAATAAGCATGTAAAATGTGGAGGGCAAATGGCCGTGATGCTTAATGATGTAGCTCTCAAAAGATACCAAAAGTATTTATGTGCAAGATGTGAAGAAACAGACACTTCTGCTACATATGAAAACAATGACCCTAAGTATAAACGTCTTCTCTGTTTTGTGTGTGTTTAGGGGGAGGGCAGGTAGGCAAAAAGGTTAAATGCTAACTTCAGGGTCACTCTTGATCTAGGGCTGTAAAACAGCAGAACACCATATTGAAAGCACAACAACCAACATGTTGCAAGAGTGCAGCAGGAGACAAGCAAGGGAAGTCCACTATATTCCACGTATATAATTACTTACTAATGAAAACAATGATGATTTTAAGCATCAAAAAAAAAAATTCAGATTAACACTGGATTCTTGGCCCAAGAAATTAATAAAGATTTTTGTAAAATTTAATTTTTTGTTGAGGGGGGAGGTAATTAGGTTTATTTATTTATTTTCAGAGGAGGTACTGGGGATTGAACCTAGGACCTCATGCATGCTAAGCATGCATTCTACCACTTGCGCTATACCGTCCCCTCTTAATAAAGATTTCTGATTAAAGAAAAGTTTTGAGAAGGAGCAGAGCTACACAAGCATGTTCAAATGCTATCTTTAGACTAGAAATCTTTCTTATTTCTTTATCAGAGTACATCCATTTAAAAATGACAATAAACAGATTTTCTTTAGAAGACATAAACCCACAGGACAGAAGGAGAAAACAGCAAGCAAATTTCAGAAGGTGGAAAGCAGATGAACAACTGAAAAATGTCTTGGGAAATCTGACAAGTAGAGAGCCCTACTTCATCAGAACATAAAGCTGAAAAGCAACTTGATGGGTACTGAAGAACCCCTAAAGAGCTTAGAGTGGCAGAACAAGGTAATTCTGCAGGTAGGGTGAAGATAGGGAAGAAAACAGGATGATTGGTTAAAAATTTATGAAACAATGAGACTCCCAGATCCCCTACTGGATACAATGTCCTCCCATACCCTATCAAAACTCTGAGTTTATCCTCAAGAGGGGAAACAAGTATATCACTAAACAGAGATAGATCACTAGGCATTAAGAGTAGCTAATAATATAAAAGACAGAATTAAAAATACACAGAAAAAAAGCAAGTTGAAAGAAATAGTGACTTCTTTAAAAGAAGAGAACTCAAGAAAAGTCATCCTAAGTAGCCTCAGAGAAGAGATCTCACCCATGAATCAAGAACAAAATGCTAGTAAGAGGAAATACTGAGAGAACAAAAAATAATTCTTGGGAATTAAATACGTAATAGCAGAGATTAAAAGCTCAATAGAAGAACTGGAAGATAGAGTTGAGGAAAATTCTCACAAAGGAGGGCAAAAAGACAATGGACTGAAAAACAGGAAAAAAGATTAAAAACATTAGAAGACCAATTCAAGACATCTATTATCTGGGGGGAAGGTATAGCTCAGTGGTAGAGCACATGCTTATTAGCATGCACGAGGTTCTGGGTTCAATCCCCAGGACCTCCATTAAAATAAGTAAATAAAGAAATAAACCTAATTACCCCCTCTTTAAAAATTAAAATAAAAATTAAAAAATCTATTTAAAAAAAAGATGTCCAATATCTGAATAATATGGGGAGGGGGAGAAAATAATAATGTGGGGGGAAAAGGAAAAAGAAAAAAAACAATGTGGAGAAAACAAGGATATAAATAATGTTAATAATTCTTTCAAAATTCCTCAGCTAAAAGAAATGAGTTTCCAGTGCCTAGCACAAACTATGAAATAATCCAATAGATAATATCTAAATTGCAAAATAAAAAAGTTGCAACATAAGCACATTATTATTAGAGCTATGGTATGAATAACCAAAGACTTAAAGAGTTATAAGGAATAGTTCTAGAGGATTGGAAACTCTGTAGAGAAAGGCAGGGGGACAGTAGGATAAGGCTATTTTTCATAAGGAGTCTCATAGCACAAATTTTTGATAAAAATTAAATCAAGACCTTTCTAGTAGGTAGAAACAAATTAGCTTCAAAGCAATTGTCTAGAAAGATTCATTTCTTAATTAAGAGAACTATGGTTTCTTAGTGACATGAATATATCACTGGAAATGTGCCTTTTCACTATTTTAAATTCAAATAATCTGCTTTAAGGACACTAATGAACAATTATTCCATCGAGAGTTTAATTCAATTTAGTTCAACATATTAATTGAGCTCCTAATATGTGCTAAGCTCTTAAGATAAAGAGACAAAAACATCCTAAGATGAAAAGGTCTAGAGCTTCTAGTCCAAATTAAAATGTGTGAACATTTATTAAAATAAATAAAAGACTGTCATAAAAAATAGGAGGTGAGCTTATTCTAGAGGGTATACACGGGGCAATGGGAAGAAGCTATAGAAGAAAAATTTCAGCTCACTACCAGTCTTCCCATAATAAGAATAAACCAATTTCAAGACTTGCTTTAGAGCTACAATAACCAAAACAATGTGGTATGTGCATCAGGACAAGTATATGAATTAACAGAACAGAACAGAGTCAAGAAATAAACCCACACATACACAATCAATTGATTTTCAACAAAGGGACCAAGGGGAGAGGACAGTCTTTTCAACAAATGGAGCTAGAATAACTGGACATGAATATGCAAAAGCAAGACAACCCCCTCAACCTGTATCTCACACCATATACAAAAATTAAGTATATAGAACTATATGTAAGAGCTAAAACCATTATATTTGTGGAAGAGAACATAGGAAAAAATATCTTTGTGGCTTTGAATTATGCTTTTTCTTAGACAAGACAGAAAAAGAAGAAACTATTGAAAAATTGATAAGTTGAACTTCATCAAAATCAGTATCTGTTCTTCAAAAGACACTGATAAAACAACCCACAGGCTAGGAGAATATGTAATAGCTGCTAAAAACTTATTTCCAGAATATATAAATAACTTATAATTCAATAATAAGATAATCCATTTTTTAAATGGGTGAAAGATTTGAAGAGACACTTCACCAACAAAAATGTACAGATGACCAGTAAGCACATAAAAATGTGCTCAACATCCTTTGTCATCTGAGAATCATAAACTAAAACCACAATAAGATATTATTACATACTTACTAGAATGACTAAAATTAGAAAGATGTATAATGCCAAATGTTGGCAAGGATGCAGAGCAACTAGAACCCTCTTATATTTGCTGGTAGGAATGGAAAATAAACAGCCACTTTAAAAAACAACATATTAGTCTCTAAAAAAGTCAAACATACGTTTATCATATGTCCTAGAAATACCACTCCTAAGTATTTACACAAGAGAAAAAAAAAAAAACCATGTCCACACAAAGATCTGCATGTGAATGTTTACGGTAGCTTTCTCCATAATCATGAAAAATGATAAACAATCCAAAATGCCCCTCAACATGACACTGGCTAAACAAATTTTGGCACACCCATACAATGGAATATTACTCATAAAAAAAAAAAAAAAGGAACGACACATTTAACAAACTGATCTCAAAAATACTAGGTTAGTGAAAGAAGCCACAAACAAAATGCTACACATTTTATGATTCCATTTATATGAAAGTCTAGAAAACACAAACCTACAGGGACAGTGTTGCCAAGAGTTAGATGTTGTGGGAAGGGACTGATTACAAAGGGTCGCAAGGAAACTTCCTAGGGTGATAGAAGTCTTCTCCATCTTGATTTTAGTGGTGATCACACAACTGTATAAATTTGTCCAAACACATGTAACTGCACACTTTAAAAGGGTGAATTTTACTACATGTAAATACACTTCAATAAACCTATCTTTAAAAGGTATTGTAATAAACAAACCATTATTACTAGAGATATAGATGTCAGTGTGATTCAAATTATAAAGCTAATGAAAGTCAATATGTTCTATGTACTTGTGATTTTTAAGATGAGATAGTCCCCTTGTCTTAATTAAAAAATAAAAGGAGAATTTTAGAGTGAAGAAATACAAAGCTATCAGCAAGTTAAGATATAAATCTCAATTACTCAATTGGGATTTTTTTAATTGTCAAAATAATCCCAAATAGATCATAATTTTAAAAATAAGAATTTAAGTATTGCTAAAGGAATTTTAAAAATAAGCATTCATTCAAACATATGAAACATTATATAAAAAATGGGGGTTTTTAGTGCTCTCAGCAAGTTGTAAGAATGATACTGTTTTTCTTGCTGTAAAATTTTAAATCAAGATAAGCAATCAACATAAAACCCAAATGTAAGAACTAGTGTAAAAGGAGATTGTATCAGAAAGATTTTTCTGACAACACTAAGAAAGCATGGATCTAAAGTTTGGTAAACTTAGTCATTTTAAGAGGTAAAGGTAGCTGACAAGCTGAAATGATAGCATTTACAGATGCCAGGCATTTTCAATAGGAGGTAATCCTGGACACCGAGGTAGATCTTAACCTTTAAACCAACTATCCTTCCATCCCTTCCCCTCCTCCAGGCCTCAGTTAGCCCAAAGAGGAACATCTGAAAAGTAGGAAAGTCTTATCTGAAAAACTTTATCCAAGTCAGAAAGGAGCAAATGAAAAAGTGTAGAGTTGTAACTGAAGGGCTATGTCTTCAAGAGAAGGGCAATTTCCTGTTCTAGAGGCAGGCAAGGATGTTCTGTGTCACTGTTTCAAGTGTAGGGGAGCTGGGGGATGCTCTCTGACTTGAAACAGCCACAGCTATTTGGAATCAGGAGTAAGGTCACCCTAGACTGCTGTGCTCACTTATCCCTGCCCCAAGGAGAAATCCTTGAATGAAACAGCAGACTCTGCATATTTTACAGTTGGAGACCCTATCAAGTGCTAGGGTTGGTGGTCCAACCTGAATACCCAGGGCTGGAATTCTGGCAGGTCTAAGTAAACTGAGGCAGACCACAGGGTATTCTATGGGGATGAGGAGGAATGAATGCCTTGAGATGGACATTAGAGTTAAATGAGCAGTAAATCAAAGACGGAACACACAGCACTTTCAGAAAGCACCCAAGAAAGGCTCATCCTATGATGGCAGCTTAAAATTCTCAAACTCCAATTGAAAACACTAGATGAATCTGGCACGTAAAGACAATTTGGGGCAGAAAATTGATACAAGGCAACCTCATGAGGGAACACATTTTAATGCTTCAACATTGACAAATGGATGTGAGTCCCCCGTTTAATAATCTGTGGAGATACTCTGGCGAGAGGAACAAAGCCTGATAGCTGCCCCCCAAAATGAAAAAGGCTATGAGTAAACGAAGAGAAGACCGAAC
This sequence comes from Camelus ferus, assembly GCF_009834535.1. Classification (NCBI taxonomy): domain Eukaryota; kingdom Metazoa; phylum Chordata; class Mammalia; order Artiodactyla; family Camelidae; genus Camelus; species Camelus ferus. The sequence goes on from NC_045700.1 coordinate 17,318,831, forward strand.
GGTGTCAAGGCTGAGGAGGTAAATTACAGTAGAATTAGGATTAGACAGCAAAGCCAGAATCAGATGGCTTGTCCTAAAATACTGGCTTGTGGGCAAGTGGAGAGATCATTGAAGAGCTAACTATGGGAACATATCCATTAGCTAAAATGGTCCAATGGTACATCTCAAACATAGAGCCAGAAGTGAATGTTGCAGGGGACAGAGGTTGCTTTGCAGCTCAGGTATCAGAATTAAAGCCTGTTACCCTTTACCCTTTGATGTCATCCTGCAGGCTACTGGGAAACCTGAAGAGACATAGGTTAAGGTATATAAGCCCAGCACTTTCCATTTAATATCAAGTACACTTCACAGGCCAAACTACATATTTGTTCAAAAAGTAGAACAGAAATTAGTTCCAACCTCATTATCCATAAAGAAGCTGAACAGTCAAGGGGTAGGTCACATATGCATTCTTAAAACCACACACAAGACTTTTGAAAATGAAAGCTGATTTCATGCTTACTTTCATAATAATTTAATGTTTGTAATTTCCTTGGCAATAGCCCCTAGTTAAATTTTAGTCAAACCTAACAGAAAAGCTATGCAAAAGAATGTTCATAGCAGTATCCTTCATATTTAGCAGACTAAAACTGGAAACAATATGAATACTTATCAACAGTACAACAGAGACATCAATTGTGGCATATCCTTAAAACAGAATTCTACACAGCAGTGACAATGAGCAAACTACAACTACACAATACGACAGGATAAACTTCACAAACATAATGCTCAGTGAAGGAAACCAAAGGTAAATAAGTACATCATGTACGATTCTACTTAAATAATGTTCAGAAACACAACGAAACAAAAAAACTATAAAATGGTGTTCCAAGTCAGAACAGGAGGAGGGGACACAAGACAGCATACCCTGGACTCTTTGAGTTCAGGCAACACAGAATTCTTCACCTTTGTGAAAAACAGCTATTCACTTCCTTTTACTAAAGATATATTTCAGTAAAAAGTTTACTTTAAAAAATCAGTGAGAAAATTCCTAAAAGGATCTTTTTTTAAAGTTTAGGATCATTTTTAATACAAACCAAAGACATTTTCATATGTCGATTTTATCCATTTTGATTCTCACAAAGAACATTTTATTATTTCAAATTATGGAACAATGCTTTTATACCCATTAATTTTAATCAATGTGTTTATGAGCACCATTTTTATTTTTAAAAAGCACATAGTACAGAAGAGCTTATAATAAAGAGCAATTGTCCCCACCTTCATCCCTCCTCATGCCCTAGTCCCAATACCACTCCTGAAAGGCAACACTGATAATATTAAGTAATATACTTTTTTTTTTTTTGCAATCTCATTATCCATCAACTCCAGATATTATCTATTGACTTCTATGGAAACAGAAAATTACAAACTCATATCCTTTTACTCTAGCTTCACTAGAAAAGTATCTCTGAGGTCTGAGCACTAGGATCCAGTCAGTAATTGTTAATGAAGAACTTTTAAAAACAGGAGACTGACTTTTGAAAGTGCCCCAAGGGATTTGAATGCATTTCCAATGTTGATAAAGGATGAGGCAATTAGAGAAAGGAAAGGTTGGAATATATTTACACTGCTATTACTATTAGACTTACAACAAAACCATAATTATTATTTTGTACCTTGCATTCAAAAAGTTGAGTTTCTGCCCAAGTTGTTTGCTAAGAAAGAGAAATGACTTTATCGACAAATGGCTGAAAGTTTTGTTTGGAAAGTTTTAAGGACTATTAACATGTAACCTTATGTCTAAAATGTTTGTCAGAGGAAATGGCATTTATTAAAATGTCTTTTATAGAAAACAGTCTATTCATTTAAAAATGTACACTGTTTGCCATAGGAAGTTGATTTGAACATCCATATAATAATTTATTCATAATAACCTCACTGATCTAGCTGTAATTAATTCAAACTATTTATAAAAAAATAGTACTGATTCATATAAAATCAGGAACATGACTAAAGAGACATTTCCTCTTTGCAAGTAAAATAAAATGACTAACAGACTAACTTGGAAACAAAACGCAGAATCTTGATTCATTACCAGAGATTTGGCTTCCCACTAAAGAAAATGTGGCTCACTTCCAGCACCCTCCGACCTCACCTTCTCCTTCTCTGCCACATGATAATAGTCATAAGAATGATTCCACTACTCCTCACATTTGTAAATTCATAAAAGATATCTCAACTTCTAGTTCTAGTCCCATGAGCTTTGGACCACTGGTTCTCAAATTTGATTACACTCTGGAATCACCTGGCAAACTTAAGACAACAAACAAACAGATACCTTGGTCCCACCCTCAAAGATTTTGATTTAACGGTATGATGCAGTTTGATGAAGTTTGGGCAACAAGATTTTGAAAGCCTGCCTGCTGATTACAATATGCAACAAAGTGACTGTACTTCAATTAAAAAATATATATATTTATATATATATATGCAACAAAGTTTGAGAACCACTATAAAGAATGAAGATTTTAGTATAGCAGTCATGTCTGTCCTTTCTAACTTCTGTCACATCTACTTTTTTTTTTTTTTAACATTTCTTAGGTTGATAAAATTTAAGTTATAGTCTATGACCATCATTAAGACGTTCATACTTTGGATATAAAGTCAATTCTTTCTTTTAAAAAATGAAAATCAATACACAACATATCCAATATCAGGGTTTATATGAACACTGTTTAGAGCAGAAATAAGAAGTGTGCTCGGGTAACGTTTCCTTCTCTTCCATGCTACCTCAAGGTCAGAAGACATCTCCTGGCTTCTATTCAATTAATTTCTCAAAATCATATTAGTTTCAGTCTCCCTAATATATAGACACTAACTTCCTTACCTAGTCATTTTGCTTTTTCTGAACTTTCCAACCATCTTTCTTATCTTTATTGATATAATAAACATGCTGCTTTACCATACTCCCAATATTATCTTGTCTCTTTTTAATTCCACTTTGTCAATTTTCATTGCAGTCTTCTTGGATACAACTAAATCCTTACTTTAATATGGTCTCATTGTTCTTCTTGCCTGCTGAACAAATGTCATCTGGAGCTTACAATCACTGCACTTTGGGGTCAGTTTCACTGGTCACTGTATTCTCTCTTGGTTTTCATCCCTGTTTTGATAAACAAAATCCTCCACTATCTCAGAGAGATAAATGTCATTTATCTCTTCATTTATCATTATACATTTGCATATATGAAAATGACTTTATTTTGACCTCACATTTTGGATAGTTTGCTTGGGTATAGAAAGAACTGTAGGTTAAAATTCCTTTTTCAAAACGGTGATAAACTTGTACCCACTACCTTGTAGTATCCATGCACCGCTGCCTTCTAGCATCCATATGTGCTAATTTGTAGACTTTCATTTCTTTTCTCTAGAAGCTTTCTGAGATCTTTATAACCCTGATACTTCGAAATTTCTCAAGAATGTATTTCCTTCATTCTACATGGTACTCAAAGAGACCTTTTACTCTGGAAATTCATGCCTTTCTTCACATTTCACATAAACATCCTACATATTGCAAACTTAAGTGCTAGGTACTGTTTCAAGTTCTAGGATGGTAGTAATGTATAAAAACAACAAAAATTCTGCCATCACAGGGCTAAAATTTTAGTGTGGGAAACAGACACTAAACAAAATTAATTAAATATATAGTACATTAGATAACCGTAAGTGCTAAGGGTAAAAAATACAGCAAGGCAGTGGAATAAGAAATAATAGGGAAGTAGGCATGAAAATTTGGACAGGTTGGCCAAGAAAAGCCTTAAACAGAAAGTGAATTTTGGATAAAGACCTAATGTAAGTAAGGAAGCTGGGGCATGGGGCGGGGGAGGGCATTCCAGGCAAAGGGAAAATAAGTAAAAAGTTCTGAGACACATGCATGTCTGGAGGTCCAGGGGAGCAAAGTGAGCTGAGGGAAGGAGAGGAGGAGGTCTGAGGTTAGAGGAGTATGAAGGAGCAAGGTTCTGTAGGATCTAGTGAGTCCTGGTAAGGCCTCTGGTGCTTACTCTGAGTGTGATGAGAAATCCTCATTAGGGAAATCTGAACAGAGGAGTGACAGGATCCCACTAATGTTAAATAGGGTCCTTCCGACTGTTCTATTGAGAATGTATTATAGGAGGAAAAGACCATTTGAAGAAAACAGTTGGAAGCCTACTTAATAATCTCAGGTTGAGATGATGGTGGCTTGAAAGTGGTGGTAGCAGTGAGGGCAGTGGCCAGAAGATCAAATTCTGTGTCTATTTTGAAGGTAAAATTGACAGAATATTCTGATGTGGTGGATCTACAGTATGAAAGAAAGGAGTCAAGAATCAACCCAAAGTTACTGGCTTGAGGAAATGAAAGAATGAAGACATCAATAACTGAGATGAGGTGGATTAAGAGAGAAGCCAGCCTTTCGTAGCATGTATCAGAAGTTTGGTTTACCCTTATTAAGTCTGAGATCTCTAATAAACATCTAAGTAGGATGTCGTACAGGCAAGTAGATATGCAGGTCTGCAGAGCAGGGAAGAAGTCTGGTCTGGAGTTACAAATGTGGAAGCCATTAGCGTACACATAATATTTAAAATGTAGAGACTTGATGAAATCTCCTAGGAAAGGCATAAAAAAGGAGAGAGAAAAGGTCCAAGGACTACACTCTAGGACAGTATCATTTAGAAGGACAAACCATGAGTAAAAAGCTGCAGAAGACTGTAAGAAGCAGTCACGGAAGTGACCTCCAGTTATGGTGGTGTGAAGTGGTCAACAATTTCTTTCCACACAAAACAATTATTAAACTGGACAAAATTTTGGAAAAAGGAAGGAAGGAAGGAAGAGAGAGAGAGAAAGAAAGAAAAAGAAAGAAAAAGGAAGGAAGGAAGGAAGGAAGGAAGGAAGGAAGGAAGGAAGAAAGGAAGAAAGGAAGAAAGGAAGAAAGGAAGAAAGGAAGAAAGGAAGAAAGGAAGAAAGAAAGAAAGAAAGAAAGAAAGAAAGAAAGAAAGAAAGAAAGAAAGAAGGAAGAGGACCAGAAATAACTATTTCAGGGCTGTAGATTGATGCAGAAAACAAATTGAGAACATTTATTCTTAAAAGTCATACTAAAGCTTCAGGTAAGAACAGCAGAAGTCTGTGGCCTTTTTGCCTGAGGCTGGTCTCATCTGCATGACCCTCCACACCCCCAAGTTCTATTGGCAAGAACAGTAGTTTCCTTGTTTTTAATTGGATAAAATACATAACATAAAATCTACCAACCTAAGTGTGCCAGTTTAAGTGTACAATGTTAAGTATATTCATATTGTTGTGCAACCAATCTCTAGAACTCTTCATCTTGCAAAACTGACACTCTATACCTATTATACAAAAGCTCTCCATCCCCCCGTCCCTCTAGTCATTAGCACCACCACTTTATGTTCTGTCTCTATGAATCTGACTACTCTAAGAACAACAGTTTTACTGATAGGCTGGCAGTGAAAACCAGAGGGTTTGGATTCAATTAGAAGGAAAGGACAAAAGAACCCTTTAAAAGTAGAGTAAAATAAATCAGACTTACATAGCGATTAAAGTTTGAAAAGCAACAGAGGGGGATATAAAATAACATACCAGAAGAACATTTTTTAACTTTTCATTGTGTAACAAATACACTGGAATTAGCATTAGATGCCAGCCCTGTTAATACTTAAGTAAGAACATGTTGACATTCTGCCTTGAAAGTATATTATCCTATTAATAAAAAATACAAGTGGAAAAAAAAGTAGTAGACTTACATGGAAATGTACAGAGAAAATCTGCAGCTCTGCTCATCCAAGATTGTGGTCTCAGCTGGACAAGCAGTAGACAAACCAAAAATTTAATGGGGAATCCTAGAAATTAAAGTCACAAAATGGCTAAGTTCTCCACGCAGTCCCTGTCTGATTAGGAAACTACAGACACATGCATTGGGGGACTTGAGAGAGCCTGGTGAAAAGTGAAAACCAAAGAAGGCTTGAGAAATGACTGCAATTTTGAATGAGTACCTCAACCCACACACAGATCAACAGGCAAAAGGTGGAAGGAAGCCTTAAAAATTCAAGATGTTCAAGCACAATCTCTACCCAAATCATTGGCTGATAACTACACTACATACAGAAAGACAACACCTAGGAATCTAAGCTAAAAAAAAGAAAAATAAGAATAAGAACATCATTGGCTGCAAACTGTGGGGAAGAATATAAAATAGAATCCAGATCTGCTACAATTTATTATCTAAAATGTACAGTTTTCAATAAAAAATAACTAGACATTCAAATAAACAGGGAGGAAAAAAATCAGTTAATAAAAACTGAGTGGGCCCAAATGTTGAATTTAGCAGACAAATAAGTCAATGAAGCTATTATAAGGATGTTCAAAGAATTAAAGGAAACTATTATGACTATTATTCAGTTAGGAAATCTTAATAAAAATACAGAAATTATAAAAAATGGAAATTCTAGAATGAAAAAATAATAACTAAAGTTAAAATTTCCTTGAGGGGCTTGTGGCAGGCATAATTCTGAGGTGATTCCCCAAGACTGCCTCCCCCCCACGTATACATCCTGCATAAACAGAGGAGTGATCAAAGACTTCATAAATGTTAGCAATGAGAAGGAATTATGGCATTAGCCTCAAAGATGGAGTTGGCAGACTAATGATTTATAAGTCTCAACTGGAAGCTAGAAGAATGCCAATACCATCACTGGCCAAAAAGTACCTTGGATATGGACCAAAGAGCTTACAAAAAAGAGCTTACATGGAAAACTTTATAAAGTGTGTGGTAGGGGGCATCAAAATTTTATGTAAAATGTTTGCATATCTGTAAACAAACACATGAGTAACAGCTAACTGTGACAGACTATATAGTCTAAAAATGACTGCATCAGTACCTCTCATTACACACATGTTCTTGCAAAGTGATGTTGATTCCCCTCTTGAAATTAGGTTGGTCTATGACTACAGACAAAGTAACACTAGGTGACTTCTGAAGCTGTCACAAAAGGTGATACAGCTTCCATCTAATCCTCTTGGGATGCTTGTTCCTGGATTTCAGTTGCCATGACATGAAGAAGTGGAGGTCCCAACTAAAAGCTGGGATCAACTGGCTGACATGTGACTAAGAAAGCCCTCAAGAAGACTGCTGCCCTGCCACTGTCTGATTGCAACTGCATGAGAGACCCTGAGTGAAAACTACCTAGCTGGGCCCAGCCAAGCCTCTGAATCATTAGAGACAATAAAACAGCAACTGCTATTTCAAGCCATTAAGCTTTGTGGCAACTTATTATGTAGCAACAGATAATCGGAATATAACGATCAGAGCATCTAATTTGTGCCAGGCATTGTGCTCTGCGATTATCATTTTATTTCATCTATACAAGTATTTAAGGAGTAAATGTTTTTATTATCCACTTTTTGTAAAGTGCAAAATGAGATTTAAAAGAGGCTGAATAAGGCTACAATAAGTGGTAGAGGTGACACTGAAACAAAGACCTTTCACTCCTAAGTTGGAGTTTGGGGGCACTAGAAATCTTCTGCAGTAACAACAGTAACTCACTTATTCAGAGCTTACATGCCAGTCACTTTTTGAAGCATGCCACATGTACCAACTCTTCGAATCTTCACAAACACAATGTAAGGGAACAAAATTTGCCACTCCAAAATGTCTCTTTGGCATGAGGATTAATTTAGGCTGCTTATTTTTAAGGAACGTAAGACTCAGGAAGACTTTCTTTTTACCTTCCCCTTAGCTGCCTAAAGAATTTTAGGTAAAGGGCCTGCTTCTGGAATAGAACTGTCACCTGAGGTACCTGCAAAGAATACGTGTTAGGTGGGCTGGGAGAAACACCGGCAGGGCCTATAGTTCAGAGTCCACTCTGTGTCCCACTGTCTCTGTCCATCCCAGCAAATATTTGTTTATCAAATGTGCTTTTTCATCTCCATGTGCATTGCCTTCCTCCCCTTTGAAATCCCAAACCACCACCCCCAACATCCTCTTTTCTCTTTAGCCGAAGATAAGGGTTCCAGCCATTCTGGTGAGTTACTCAGCTTTCCTGGGTCTCTCCTATGTATACATGCTATTAAACTTTTGTTTGATTTTCTCCTGTCAATCTGCCTGATGTCAACTTAATTCTTAGACCAGCCAGAAGAACCCAGAAGGTTAGAGAAAAATTTCTTCCTCCCAATAGCCTTATGATGTAAAAAAATATTATTTTCCTTCTATAGATTAGGAAGTTGAGGCACAAAGAGCTCAAGGAACTTGCTCAAAGTCAAACAGCTAATAAGTGGAAGAGCCACCATTTAAACGGAAGCAATAAAGCTCCAGAGGCTTCTCATATTGCTTCTACATTTTCTTAAAAAGTATAGAAAGAGTTCCAGTCAAAATGAAGTAAAAGAGACTAGATTTATCCTCCTACTTAAATCAACCAACAAAACAAAACAAAACAAAAACCCACACACAAAATAATCATTTTTAAGTCACTGAACATGGGGCCACAAAGGGGAGTAATCCCTGAAAGACACAAGTCAAAGGATGTTAGCCCTGCAAGTGCCAAAGTTGCTGCTGGGGAAAGCTTCCAAGAGGATCCCAGGCAGAAGCCAGGAGTTTCCACAGCCTCCCTGTGTTGGAAAGGTTCTGGGAGTCTAGGGAGACCAAGGAGATTAAACTCCACAAGGCAGAGTATCAAAGAGGATGAAGGTGCCCAGAGAGAATTCCAGACATCTACAGAGGATTCCCTCTTTAGCCAAGTACTGATCAGGGCATGCCTGGGAGCAAACTACCTGAGATCAGGGAAAGAATCATTTGAGAGGTTGAGGGGAACAATGTCCCAAGCCAGGAACACTTTCTGCTTATAATTCACAAGACTTTTGTACGCAGAAGGGTTTTGCTCCTTAAGTCAGCCCTAGACTGAAACACTGCTTTGGTCCTTCCTACTTGACAAAACTTTAAAAAATAGACCTAAAAGAATCAAACCATTTCCAATTAAAGTCGTTGTGTCCCAGAAGAAAGCACAACAACATTCATAAGAATATAAAAATATCCAGCACCAACATGCCTCTGTCTAGGAGTACAGGGGGAAGTGTCTTTTGCTAATATTTCATTGCTTAGAATTCTGTCACATGGCTTTATTTTTATCCATAAGGAAGGTAGGGAAATGTAGTCCAGCTGTCTACCCAAGAAGAAGAAGAAATGAATTTGAGGTGAACAGCTAACAATCTTGTCACAGCCATTCTGTTAAAGCACTATCTATGACAATCTATTTTCAGAAGAGAGATGGAGGTGCTTTGGGACAGATTGTGTCAAGAGTTAATCTTATGAGTGAGGAGGTTCTCATTCATCCTGGGGGATACCAGCCACCTAAAGCTTTGGTGACTTTTCCAAGAAAGCCACACTCTGACTCATCTGAATCAGTGAAACACTGCATTGTTTAATGCCCGAAGTGTTTTGCATGGGTGGAAGATACAGAAGTGAGGTAAATAGCCTATTCCTAGAGAACCTCAAACCATCACTCTACTGATTGCTTCTGGGTCTCCTTCTGATTCAGTAATCCCCACTTCTAACATCAGGACACCCTTCAAACTTCCCCCTAACTTATAAAACGGGGGACCAGAGGGAGAAGGATTGGGAAGGACATCAGTAAACTCAGTATTTTTAAATTGAGATGTAATTCACATAACATTAAGATTTGTGCTTTTAAACTGTGCAATTCAGGGGTTTTTAGAATAATCACAATATTGTGCAACTACCACAATTTTTTTTTTAAAAACATGAAACCCAAGCTGAACAGAAGCCACAGACCTTGAGAGAAGAAACCAGGGTTCTACTTTGTTAAACTCCTTCTGCCTCATTCTTCTCTCAATTAAAACGTAAGACTATTCTCATATACACGAGGTATTTTGGGCTGCAGTGCCATCAATATGCTAATAAAACTTATCTCTTCATCTCATTTTAATGAGATTTAACATTTTCGGCTTATTCTGTTATTCTAACAATCTATCCAGAGCAAAGTTTGAAGCTCAAATCAAAGGAGAAGCATGCCCAGAGGCAAATGAATATTACTACAAATTCCTGTTATAAATGTCCTATTATTCTGTTCAAGAAAGACCTTGAGAGAAGAAACCAGGATCCTTTGCTTCACCAAGGAATTATGTTTACCTCTTTGATTAATAATAATAGTAAAAAGTTATTTTACATTTCTACCTACCATTTAAAATCTGAGAAAAATAAAGATCTTAAAAATAAGAACTGAATAAAGAAAAAAGTTTGCATCCAGTTTCAGAAGCAAAACCTATCTGGAAATTCTCCTGAATAAGAAAAACTTTTTACAATGTAGTCATCGTTAGCAGGATCTAGTCACAATGACAACATAATCTTCTGGGGTACCAACTCTGAAAAACAACTTCAAAAAAGGAATCTGCAGGCTGATTTATGTATACTTATTTGATAGTGGCCATAAAACCTTTTAAGTAAAAATAGAAAGAATTTCAAGTAACAAATCTTTAGTGGATACATCCCAAACATTAAAGTTTTAAAACTTAGGCTCTCAAGACGTTTTTTCCCCCTTTGTCTTTATTATTCTCATAGGCACACCACCACTTCCAGTAACATTTCTCATTGTACAAAGTCACTTGAAACAGAAAAGGAATACATCAGAATATTCAAAGGGTGGGAAGATGATCAGTGAGGGGTGGGAAGAGTCCTAGGTATTGAGATTTTTAAAATTCTCTTCTTGACCTGGCTAAGATTTGCTATTCCAAAATGTTTTATAAATGCAGCCATAAGAAGTCCCTACTCCAGTGATAATTTTTATTTTCCTGTCTACTGCTTAAATAGTAAATTGACCAAATGGCTAGCAACTTTTGAACTTAAAATTTTCCATTCATCCAGAAGCACCTGTATCAATTAAGTAATATTTCTAACTTCCTGCTTAATGACTTTTTTACATAAAACAAATGGAAGTAAGTTTAGTTCCATAAGGTCCCTGTTATCTGAGTAAGGTGTATTTCTCATTTTCTTCAAAGGTTTTAGATGTTGAATTTAATAAATTATGCTCCTTGGCTCCAGTAAGGTTTCTTAAGGCTGAATTCATTTAAGTACACTATTTTTGCCTTAAAAGAAATACATTTATATAACACATATAAATCATATCTAATACAGACTATAATCCCATAGAGCTATGCTGTCCATTATAGTAGGCAGCAGCCAAATTAAATCTAAATTAATTAAAATTAAATAAAATTTAAAAATTCAGTCCTGTCACACTAGCCACATTTTAGGTTCTCAAAAGCCATAGTAGCTAGCAGGTACTATAATGAACAGCCACAGATACAGGACAGTTTCTTCATCACAGGAAGTTCTATTAGATAGTGATATAGGCTTGAACATGATCAGTGAGGCTGATGTTCCCATTAGGGATGAGGGCGAAAAATCTGTGTGATTACCTTCATCACCCCTGGATAGAATAGAAATTACACTATCAGTAAGAATGGGAGGTTTGATCTCTGCAAGCAAGTAAGTGGTAGACAAAATGCCTATCAATTAATTTTGGAGACAAGTTCATAAAGCAGGTTTTCTATTATACATAATCAGTATTAATATTATAGTAGATTATGGCATTAGAGTTCAGTACTACAAGTATGAGTCTAAAGCTGTGAGCTCATAAACTGAAAATACCACACTAAGCTAACAGTACACCTCTGAAATAAATAAGGGCTGTTTGGCACTGGGGTACAATTAAAAGACATTAGTTCTGATAGCAAACTATTCAAATAGGGGTTCTGCCACTTTCTGGCTGAGAAACATCAAATTCACTGAGCCTACGTTATTTATGAGTAAAGCCTAGACAACAGTGTATGTTTCTCAAAAGATTTGTTTAGAAGGATTAAATAACTTAAAACATGTAAATCATTTAGCAGAGTCTCCAGGCAAATTGAGAATTCAATAGACATCCTAGCCTGGAAAAGACTGAATTAGATGTGAATTCAAATTAGAAGGCAAATGTAATATAAAGTAGAATAAAAACATTAATTACCTTATTCAGTCTCCAGATAGATAAACTTAACACATACATATGAATAAACTGCTGTGCCACTAACACACACCGACTACTGGGTGAAAACATAAATGCGCCAAGACACTTCCCCCCACAAATCTAAAAAAGGTGTGTTTTCTTCACTTCAAATGATCACAAGTAATACAAAGCTCCTACTTCCCTGCAAATGAGACTCCAAGGGTCACTTTAAAAACTTGTTCCCAAAGGGTACATCCAGTTACAGAAATAATCTACGCCTATGATTCCACATAACAAAGATGAGTACACACATAGCATTTAAAAACCTGTGATGTGCATTAAAAAAAATTCCAGTTGGGGGATAGGGCTTGGGGGATCTACTTGGGTTGGTAAACCATTGAAGTTGATGGGTACATGAAGGTTAATCATATTCCTCTTTCAATACACACACATCTGAAAAGATCTCTATTACACATCTAAAACAGTGTAATGTGATCATGCACATAACTAGAAATTTTTTAATGGGTCACTTGTAATATTCTTATCTTTCCAGAAATTGCATTACCCCTACTTTTCTTTCTATTTTTCCACAAAGTATCAGAAAATTCTTCTTGATTGACATAGGATTGGTCTCCGATACTGACTTTAGAGTTATAAGCGTAGGAACTAAGTTTAATTCAGAGAAAAGAAAGTGCTTTGACCTTGAAAGGAAAAGTTTCAAACCAATTCATTTATAAAATCATGAGCTTCTACATGTTAAAGTCTGCTGCATCCGCGGAAGATGCCAGTATCCACAACTCTCCTAATTTTAGGAAGCAAAAGAGACAAGAAAAAAGTGTTGACTCAAAGATGTGCTACAGTCAATTTCAACAGAGAAGTAACATCAATTCTTGAAACCAAATTGAGCTGTTATCATTTTTACCTAAATTTACCCCCAAAAAAGTGATTCTCAAAAGAAAACAGGGTTTAGTTTGCTTAACACTTTTCCTCTATGAAAAGTATAAGACCTGAGGTAACACACTGAGCCAAGTAAGTTCTCACCTCCTTTTGTTCTTCTTCCTCCTTAACAGCCCAGAGCCCTCAAACGTTTTCAGAGCCAGGGTAGAAATGGCAGTGATGGCTTTTAGGGCAAGTGGAGGTACAGGATGCATGTCACATTGTTCTCCTCAGAGAAGAGATTGCAAACTGGCAGTCAGGCTTACAGGAGGATTTGCTTTGGCCCCAGAGAGCTCTTTGGAAATTCACATTAGTTGTATTATGTAAAAACCAGAATATTTCACACACACACATACACACACAAATCTTTAAGAAACTGAGAAATCTGGCATTGTTGGATGGGTCCTCTGACATGACAATAATTGGCCAAACCCAAGTATCCCCCTGAGACATGACATATGTGTCACTTTGCAATCAACCTGCCACACTGGAATATGTTACTTGCCTGACCCCCTGCAAGTTGGTTTCATGAAAAATTGAGGAAGGTTCCGAAGAGGATCTATGGGAAGAAAGGTAACTAGTACATGTGCTGATATGACAGCTGGGATAGGCCAGTCATCTAACTTCTGTGGTACAAGGATCTTTCTATCATTTAATATTTTAAAAGCTGATGAGGAGAGCACTAAATGGGAGCATTAAACAGGAAGATGTGCTGAGATACCAGCCCTGCTTCAAAAGAAAACTCTACAAACTACTCCAATGCCATTTAATTAGAAGCTTTTATATGAAAACGAATATACGTATGTATATGCATGACTGGGGGACATTGTGCTGTACACCAGAGATTGCAGAGATTGACACATTATAATTGAGTGTACTTCAATTAAAAAAAAAAAAGAAGAAGCTTTTGTAGCTTAGGCAGGCAGAACCAGCTCAGAAACAATCTCAGCCTGAGTGCAAACTAGCACCAAGAGGAACCAAAAATGGAGTGGGAGGAGTTATTCAGTCCACCAGAGAGCAGGAGAAGAGAATACAAGAAGGTCAGAAGGGGAATGGTATCTCCTGGTTGCTGGTGCACAGTAGGTATGATGTAATGGTTCCTGCATGCATGGATAAGTGTTTTCAGTCTTTTGATGAATAAAATGAATCTTAAGCACACTTATCAAAGGACACCCATGCGAAATATCTTAGATTCAGAAATCCTTAATTCTTGTTGCTTTTTAAAGTTCATGTAAACATTTCCCCCTTAACTGGTGGTTACCTAATTCTGTCTGTTACCCATCTGTTCCTATGAGAAACTTAATGAAACCTATATCCAAGAGTACAAGTCTGAGTTATTAAACATTTATATTCAACTTCACATACATATTCAGTTTCATGTTCTGCAAATTGATTCAATCCACCAAAGGGGAAAAAAATGGAATTCAGAAAAACATGAAATATCATTGCTGCATTTATTCACCAAATTCCCTCTGGAATAGACAGTCTGATTACATCTGAGAATGATGATGAACTGTTACTTGACCTGAATTTTTAGACTTTAAAAGGCTTTCATGAAATGATTTCTAAATGAAGAAAAATTAAAGTTAAAATTAAAATTTCCAACGGGTAACCTGATATAATTTTAAAATAAGGTAATTAAAAAGTAAGTTAATAAGGAAACAGCATATTCACTCTGGGAGTATTTAGCCTACCACATCATCAATATTGAGTAGCAAAATAAGGTTGATGTCTCCACCAAACAGATATGCTGCAGACCAAGTAGCTGAGAATCTAAATTAGACACTTGAAGAGATAGATGCAAGACTGGGACACTGTGCTGTACACCAGAAACTGACACATTGTAACTGACTTTACTTCAATTTAAAGAAAAGATGCTTGAAGAGAAATATCAATTAAATATTAAATATCTGACAACTCAGAGGAGAGTCACTAGGATAGTGAAGAATCTGAAAAACACAAAGCACAAAGAATGGATGAATAAATTACTGTAAGAGAAAAAAATGTTTGGAGAGGCAAGGATCAGGCATCAGAGCAATCTTCAAATACACATACAGGCCTTGCAAACACAGTTTTACTAAGTTGTTGAAACGGGAGGCAGCACAGTGTGGTGGAAAGAACAGTAAACTGTGAGTTAGGAACCTGCGGTTCATGTGTGGACCCTGCCACTAAACGTTGTGTTTCAGATCATAGCTGAATCACTAACCTCTGTGGATGGATCTCAGTTATCTCTTCTGTGAAATAGACAGTAATAGTATATAAAGATCCTTCAGTTTTAGAATTTGATGATTCGGTGATCTGAAAAGTTACTGCATATAAAAACTCTTAGAAAAAGTTTAGATTCTTTAAAGGTGATGCTATCACTATTACTGTAGATAATCGGTTTTCATTTCCGTTAAAGTAGATGAATTTTAGGAGGTCTGTCTCTCTTGGTCCAAATCTTCTTCCTATGCCTTAGTTTGTGTTTCTAGCTATGCCTTGTCCTGGACTCAGCTTGAGACTGTGCTAAGTGGCTTTCATTTCCCATATAAACAACTGAACAGAGTTATTACTTCATTTTCCCCCTTGTACTATGCAGTCACAGCTTTCCGCCTTAAGATTCCCAAATATTAAAGAAAAAAAAATTTCCAAATACCAAGCCTCCTGTCCCATCCTCTTCAGGAGTTAGACTCCCAGATGACTTTCATGAGCACTTCTAGCCTGCAGGTGGTCATTCTTTCAGGTGTTATCAAACAGATCAGTTAAAGATAATGAACACAAGCAAAGCACTCTGATAGGCTGATATACATGATATATTAACCACCTCTAACTTCCCAATATCAACCTGAATTCACCTGCATCTGTACCATGCTCATTTCCTTCCCTCCTTGGAGGTGTCCCACCCTGTCTCAGAACCTTCAATACTGATTATCCTTTCTGTCATCTTACCTTCTACTTCTGTCTTTGCTGGATCATTTTCATAAGCATTTACACATGCTAAGCATTACCCATCGTAGGATCAAACAAGAATGCTTCCCGGGTCCTTACTTTGCCTCTCTAGATGCATAGACAAGCTTCCAGCCTCATTTTGTGCCTCTCTCCCTCACTGTCGCCCCTTGAGACCCACTGACCTTTTTACAGTTTCTTTAAGCCCTGGCTCTGGAAACAAATGCATGCTGGCTCCTCCTTTCATACTAGTAAGTGTAGGAAAATCACTTCACCTCTGTACTTTAGTTTTCTGGCTTGTAAAGTGGAGACAATAATTTTTAAAGTGAGAGTACCAACTATACACACACACACACACACACACACATACACACACACACAGAATTTATACTTTAAACAACAAAGAGTTAAATTTTCAGTTAACTATAATAAAGTTATATATAAAAAGTTTGCAGATAATCCAGGCATCTTACCCTTCCATTCTCTCTTACTACCTGCTGCTTGGTTATCACTCACTAGTGCCACCATTAATGCTTAGCAACTATCACAGATGGTTGGAAGATCAATGCAAGTTCTATTTGCCAAATGCTCTAGTTACTGCAACATTTTATTCAAAAAGCAAGACAAAATGTGTTTAAAATAATCTAGAATAATAGTGGATTCTTCTTCTATATGGTATTTCCCTAAACACTGTGTTCGCTTTGCTCAAATGAGCCCGTGAACATTCCCTATCTTAATAAATGCATATTTGTCCTTCAAAACCTGGCTTAGACATTAGTTCCCTGAGAAACATTCTCCAACCACCTTTGTTCCATGCTTTCATCTTCACTCAGTATCCCCTCCATACCTTGAACACCCTTCTACTGCGACCTCTAACACAACCTAATAAAATGTTTTATGTATGTTCTACTATGAGGCAGTGTATTTCTTGAAGATAAGACAATGCCTTACCCATTTCTGCATTTCAAGGGCCTCTCTCTGTGCCCAATGCATTCAATGGATATTTGAAATGACTTCAGAAAATAAACAGGGTATTTGGGCCCTGTTTGAGAAACATAGGCTGTGAAATGTCACTACAATTGGGAATTCATTCTGGAAATTAGTTTTCACCTACAGAAATAACTTTTTATCATTAAGATAAAAAGACAGAATTAAAAATTCTCATAGATCTGACAGACATACTTGCAAACAATGATTTGGTGGCGAGAGCAAAGATCAGTTTGCATAAACAGCTTGAATTCTACTCCTATCTGTAATATTCAGCATTGAGAAAACCATCAACATATCTGTCTGTATACAGTAGAAGTAACACCTAAAATGAGATCATAGAAATCAAAGTGTAAATGATGAAAAATAAAGACGCTACATGAATCCAAGCAATGATCACCATATATACAAGTATAATTTAAAATTAAACCTCTAAGGTGCCTGCTAATCAAATCAACTTTTCATTGACTAAGAAAAGGCTCAGGAAGAAAGGCAAACCAATAGTTTTCTACATGTACAACATAGCCTAATTAAAATTTTATCTGACACACACACAAAGATAAACATACATACATATCTAAATCTATGTATATGACAGAAGTTAAAGTAACTCAAAATACTTTCATGCTTCTTCTTTACCAAAGCAAGAAGCTCATAAAAATATTGGTTATTTGATATTTTAGTGATATGATGAGGTATGAACAGTCTAAGATCAAAAACGACCTGATCATAAGGAGAGTTTTTTTAATCATTATCAAATTAAGAACGTGATTAATAATTTTAAATTTATTTTAAAAATAACCTTAATAATCATAACAGAAATCAGTTTAAATAAAAGCTCATTTTGAGAAGATGAAGAGACAAATTGCTTGTTAGATTTTTGTTTTTTAACAAAGTCTGAGACAGGACTGCAATGCAACAGAAATCACATATATGACACATCTGTAAACAGCAAAACACCCCTCCATAAAAGATTTATGTACAAAGGTAGATAGATAACGGCTATACCACAATAAAAATGGAGAATAGAGGTTTTGTCTAAATTCAACTTCCAACTCTGTCATTAGGTGGGCAAGTTAATTTATGTCTCAAACAAACAGCTTTCTCTTCAAAAACATTGGGATAAAACCACCACCGCTGCAGAGAACTTACAATTAAAAATCATACCAAAAAGTGTTTTCTTAAGGGCCTGTTTCACAGCAAGAGCTGCCCTTTTGCTATTTTCAAATGAAGTTTACATTCTTGTCAACAAAATAGAAACGTTTTAAAGTACTGGTTGAGAGTCTCAGTTTGGACAAAGAATCTTGGTTAAAAGAGGAATGAGGATTCCAATAAAACAATAAGGCCTAGTTTAGCAAGTGGTAAAAGAACCTAGGAAGCATTCATTAAAAATCAAACAACAAGATCTCCATACAAACCAAATCTAATTTCTGAAATCCTACCAAAGCAACATTTTGGATAATACAACAAATATATTTAAGAATATTTAATGATACTTATTTTGGTGGTCTCCTCCCTTTGTGAGATTAAATCAAACATTTGCTCTCCCAGTGACCAGTTTTAACTGTTGCCAGAAACAGAAACTACTAATCAATGTACCATGCTTCTCATTTGTCACTGTCAGTAAAACAGCATGAGCTGTTGACAGAGACCCAGAATACTACTTGCTAAAAGATGTTTAACCGTGTTTATACAGGATTTAACAAATATTCTAAAATACTCTAAAAGTAAGTGTGTTCTCTTGATTTTACTTAGAAAAAAAAAAACTGATAGAGAAGTGAATTACTTGAAATACTGAATCAAACTTTTTGTCCTATGAACAATGATTTTTTTTAAATGATTAAAAAAAAACGTTCCTTCACTTTTTTTTAACAGGAAGTTTTCACCAAGGCAATGAAAGTAAGTATAGAGATTTCTTTAATGAATACAGCTCCATTAAGCAGCCTGCTGGAATGTGGCGTAAAGAGAAATGGCACATATTGGCTTTTGCAAGTGTGGGTGTCCTGGTATTCTTGGGATTTTTCACCCACTTACATGAGTCAGTTTTATATAACACTGTAACATATAATTTCCCTCCTACTCACAAGCTAACACTTCGGAGATAACATCTCACCATGAGTTATTTAAGGAAAATGGTAACTTGGAACATTTTAATATTTTATAAAATGTGCAAACAATCAAATTATTACTATGTCAGCAACAAGCGCCTTGGCTTCCAAAGAAGCATTCCAGGGTGTTTCAGGACCACAAGGGTTTAGGGAACATGTTAAGAAAATATGTAAATTGTTCTACCGTAATCAGATATCATAACTTTATTTTAAAATCTAGGCATTTTACCAAATATCAGTTATTTTTATACATTAAGAAAATCCAGTAATTAGGGAGTGATTTAGTAATTACATTCTCACTGCAGAATTACTTTCATGGCTACTAAAGACAGTTAAGTAGAGGTTTCAAGAAAAGTACGGTTGATTTAGTTTTCTCCACACTACATCAAATATTCCACTTCTGAAGGACAACTGGAAGGGTATATATGTGAAGTGAAATCAGACTACTACAAATATAAAGGGAATGTCTAGACCTTTTTTGTTGTTTATGCTAAAATTCTTTTGTTTATAGCACTACTGGAAAACAGTGATTCTATGACTCGAGTTTGGAAATCTTAGTTATATTGAGATACTTTCTATTAAATTATTTATCATGGTGAGATAACTTATTTTTCTTTCATTAGAAGGAAGGAGTCTCCCAAAGGAAAGCAAGAAAAGCAGTTAGGAATGAAGGATGCAATTTAAAATAGCAAACAGATACAGGAATGAATCTCTACCCTTGGAAACTCATGGTATTCTAAATAGAAGCACTTCTTATCTGATGGGAAACTAATTTAAAATAAAAAATACTGTAGTTGATGACCTCATGGTACATGAGTCATTTCCACCTTACACATCTACTCAAATTAGACATGACCGTTTTAAAGCCCCACAGATGTTACACACAGCTTGGGATTATCTCAGGGTGCTCACACTGATGCTATATGACTTTTTAAAAATTTCCAGTCTTGAACCATAAGATGTCAGAATCTACAGTATAACAGAATGCCATGTCAGGACTTCACTGTAACATGAAGCTGCAATATTCTCACGGAAGGCAGGGTAATAGAAGAGGAAAAGCAGCTGCCTTAGAGTCAAGTAGAAATAGGTCGAAGCCTCAGCTACATCGTTTATTAGCTTCTAAGCACTGTACTTCAGACGGACTATCCTGAGAGCAGAGCAAACAGTAAGCTGTTGGTAAATCTGCTAGAAACAAACCTCTTTGAACTTTAGCTTCTTAATAGATAAAAGAAAGTTAGTAATAAGTATATACCTCAAAGGGTGGCCTTACATATGTAAAGCTCCTAGCACATGATATGTGCTTTTGAAAATCAAATTCATGTGCCCTAAGAAAGGATATGACTTGACACTTGATACTACTAATACAGAAATATATTTTTTTTAAATTGAAGTACAGTTGATTTACAATGTTGTGTTAGTTCGATGTGTGCAGCAAAGTGATTCAGATATATGTATCTTTTCCATTATAGGTTATAAAAGATAAGTAATACATTTTTTTTATTGTGGTCAAATATATATAACATAAAATTTACCATGTTAACCATTTTAAGTGAATAATTCAGTGATATTAAGTACAGTCACATTGTTGTATAAACATCACCACTCACTACCCATCTCCTGAACTTTGTCATCCCACACTGAAATTCTGTACCCATTAAAATCAACTCCCCATTACCTCCCTCCTCTCCCCAGTCCCTGGCAATCACTATTCTACTTTCTGTCTCTATGAATTTGACTATCCTAGGTACCTCATATAAGTGGAATCACATCATTTTTTTGTTCTTCAGTTATACATTAAATGTCAAATAATCCAATGGCATTATACTTGGTAAAAGAAAATCATATTTCAGAAAAAAACTAAAATAAGTAACTGTATACATATCAACATTATAAAAATGTTTTTATATGTTCAAAATATTTGGGCTAAAAAAGTACATTCATTTACTAATCAATTTTATGGAGTAAATGGGAAACTATCACGAGTACTCACATAATAGTAAGTACTAAGTAGCAGTAGAGACATAAACAGATCCAGGAAGTGTACATTAGCTTTGTCTCAAGACAGTTGGTAATACCCTAAACTATAGAGGAAATGTAATATGGAAGTATCACATTAAAATTTTTTTTCAGTACTGAAATCATCACAAATTCAGGTTTAATTGTACTTTTAGTCAATACAGGACAGTATAATTTTGAAGATTCTACTAAACACAATCCAAGCACAATTTTTTCCCAATTTTTTCAACTACAAAAATATTTATCACATTAAATTTTTAAATATTTTCTTATAATATTGTACCATACCGTATCACTAGGTAAGCCAACAGCGTTATTTTGGTGCCTACAAATAGATAATGGCGTCAAGGTATTTGTCTTATCAGAGCCAAAGTCAATGTCAAAGATTTCTGGCACTATGACAACACCGTGACATTCTTTCCTGTTGGCCCCCAGGTGGCAGTGTGGCTCAGAGCAGTAGACCTCACTTTGTCAGCAACAGAGCTCCCAATACAAAAACATGCCCGGTTAAAAAGGAACCTTAACTTGCCTGATAGACAAATGTACTTACAGAAATAAACAATGAAAAATTAGTTTCAATCCAGTTTTTGTAAAAAGTATGAATTCTTTGGATTCTGCCATGTGTTTGACTCAACCCAACTCTAGCCCTGAATGTCCTCTAACAAAATAATAATACTGAAATACTTTCAATAATACCTGTGCTTTGGTTTCTATACAGTTCAGGTACCATGATAAACTTAAGATTCAACATCTAAGTGCCAGATATTATTTGTTCTAAGATAGAAACCTTTTTTTAAAAAGGCTTGGGAGATATATATGTATATCAACAAGGTATCATAGACCCAGTACTGGGATACAACTCAAAAGGTTATGACCCTGGTCCAAACACACACCACTCACACCCTCCATTCACACAGCAGGACTTACAGAAAGATATTGGCCATCTGCCTCTGCCTTAGTGAGCAGGTAGGAACAGTGGGATTTCTCTTCTGCAGACCAAAAGGGCTGTTTTATTTTGGTGGTCTCCTCCCTTTGTGAGATTAAATCAACCATTTGCTCTCCCAGTGACCAGTTTTAACTGCTGCCAGAATCAGTAACTATTAATCAATGTAATATTCTTCTCATTTTGTCACTATTCCTCAAAGTCTACTCTTTCAGTAAAAAAGAAGACTTGCTACTGATAAAAACCTGCTATTCCTCTATGTACAATAGTCTAAGCAGGTCTAATCTTTGAGTTTATACTCACACATGAATTGTTCACCTAACTGTGAGGTCTCAGCGACTGTGTCTTCACTGCTAGAGAGTAGGCTCTTCTTGCCCTCCATCTACCTTCCTGTCTGCAGTCATTCTGAAAGCCTGAGGTTTCCAGAGAGAATTCATCTACTCATGAATATTTAAATAAGTAATTCATAATAATTAAACCAAACACTTTTTGAGTATCTCTTTGAACTGGGCATCATGTTGTCATCCCCAACTTCATGGAGTTTTAAGAATATGCCCATTATCCAACAATCACACTCCTGGGCATATACCCAGATGGAACCTTAATTCAGGAATATAGGTGCACCTCAGTGCTGCTATGAACACTATTTACAACAGCCAAGACATGGAAATAACCTAAATGTCTATCGACAGATAACTGGATAAAGAAGTTGTGGTATATTTGTATAATGGAATACTACTCAGCCATAAAAAAGAATAAAATAATGCCATTTGCAATAAGATGGATGGACCTAGAAAATGTCATTCTAAGTGAAATAAGCCAGAAAGAGAAAGAAAAATACCATATGATATCACCTACATGTGGAATCTTAAAAAAAAAAAAAAAGACAAATGAACTTATTTTTAAAACAGAAACAGACTCACAGACATAGAAAACAAACTTATGGTTATGGGAGGGGAAATGGGTGGGAAGGGATAAATTGGGAGTTCAAGATTTGCAGATACTAACTAATACATATAAAACAGATAAACAACAAGTTTGTACTATATAGCACAGGGAACTATATTCAGTACCTTGTATTAACTTATGGTGAAAAAGAATATGAAAATGAATATATGTATGTTTCTACATGACTGAAGCATTGTGCTGCATACCAGAAACTAACACAACATTGTAAACTGACTATACTTCAATTAAAATAAAAAAGAATATGCCCATGAGCATGATGGTAGGATGGGTGGAAAAGATGGACCATGAGACCAGCTATGGCCAAGAAACATGCTGCTTATGCTCCACACCAGTGTTAAGTGCATAGCCCCCTACTAGGCACTACAAAGATAGTTTCTGGAAAAGCAGGCATTAACTTTGCTCCATTAGGTTATTTTGATGATTCATAAAAAATACAAAGTGCTAGTGGGTATTCAAATTCATCATAGAATGTCCCTTTATATTAAAAATAAACTGTAGCTCAACCAAGGAAATATTTTAAAGGTTAATAAGGCAAGTTTACAAATGAAAATACTATAATAATCCTATAGATGTGCTGATCTAAAAGTTTAAGAGCCCATGAAATGCAATGTGTCGACCCTGTTTAGACATAATTCAAAAAAACCAAGAGTGCAAAGCCACTTTGTAGTAAGTGGGGAGATTTAATAGATACACAGATCCTCCTCAACTTATGTTGGGTTTACATCTCAATAAATCCATTGGAAGTTGAAAATGCATTTAGAACACCTAATGTACTGTACCTCATAGTTTAGCCTAGCCTAACAGTGTACTCGGAACACTTACATCAGCCTACAGTGGGGCAAAATCATCTAACACAAGCCTATTTTATAATAAACTTTTTAATAGCTCATGTAATTAATTGAATGCTGTACTGAAAGACACAAGGGTTGGATGGGTACACAATGGTTATGAGTATAGCAGTGGGTTACCCCTGTGATTATGCAGCTGACTGGGAGCTGGAGCAGCAGCTCCAGAAAGGTTTGTACAGCATTCCATAGCCTGGAAAAAGACCAAAATTCAGGTATCACTTTCACATCATTGTAAAGATGAAAAATCATAAGTTGAACCATCGTAAGTCAGGGAACAGTATCTGTAATAGGGAATTAATTATCTTTCATTTATTAGCTGTTACAATAACACTGTAATTATTTTTAAGTCCTTATTTGTTAGAGATTAAACAGAAGTATTTATGAATAAAATATAATTTCTTGTATTTACTTCAAAATATTCCAGAAAAAGAAAAGTATATTTGTAGGCCAGGAGAATAAAATAGCCAATAACTGGCAAAATGCTCAGAATTATTAAAGCTGGGGGATTACTGCATGGAGGTTCCTTATACTATTCTATTTTAAAATAATTTGAAAACTGCCATAGTATAATGTTTGGATAAAATAAAAGTGTAGCTCTGCACTTTGTAAACTTTCATTCTAGTATAAAACCTTGGGTAACTGTGCTACAAAACTCAATGGAGAGATAATCTGAAAATCCAAAAAATATTTAGCTTTCCATACTTCTTTTTTGTTTGTTTAACATTTTTTATTGATTTATAATCATTTTACAATGTTGTGTCAAATTCCAGTATAGAGCACAATTTTTCAGTTATACATGAACATATATATATTCATTGTCACATTTTTTTCTCCGTGAGCTACCATAATCTCCATACTTCTAATGACTTAAATTTCTCTTACTGTTTTAAACACTTACCATCATATTTACTTATAAACCATCATTGTTTTTAATTAGTGATTTTAACTTCAGTGTTAATTTTCATTTTACTTCCTGTGAAATATGTGCGTATACACATATGTGTGTGTGTGTATGATGGCTATGTATATATAACATGAAAATTACCCAAAATGGAACTTCAGAGGCAAAAGGTAAGACAAATTCTCTAGAAGAAGTTTTCCAAAGTCCAAGTAATTGTACCGATTATTTTCCATTTGCTACCTCCTACAGATTACTCCTTGCCAGGTTCAGAGTTCAATCAGTGGGGGTACCAGCTGGAGATTATGCAGTGGGAGGAGGAAGGTCTGGAAGTGGCTGGGTCCCTCCAGAACAGTGGGTACTCCCTGTGGCCTGTCCTCCTCAGCTTCAGTGCTCACGAGGCTCCTGTAATAACTATTTTCTCCCCTTGTCTTAGACATGGGAGTGATCATGACTAGCTACTTACTATGTCTTGCTGGTCCTACTTGACGGCTCAAACTAATTGTTGGCTCTTTCAACTTTACTCACACCTCCTAACAGTCCCTCAATAGAATCTCTTAAATTGAACCATGTGGGTAAAATTCTACTTTATGACAGAAGTGACTAAGGAAGGAGTGCAGCATAGCTCATTTTACTATGCTATGCTTTATTGCACTTCCCAGATATTGCATTTTTTACAAAATGAAGTTTGTGGCAACCCTACATCAGACAAGTCTACTGGCACTGTATTTCCAACAGCACTCGCTCACTTTGTGACTCTACCACATTTTTAGTAATTCTCACAATACTTCAAACTTTTTCATTATTATTTTATTTGTTATGGTGATCACTGGCCAGTGACCTTTGATGTTACTATTGTAACTGTTCTGGGGTGCCAGGAACCACGTCATATAAGAGAGTGAACTTAATCAATACACAATGAGGTGTTCTGACTGTTCCACCAACTGTCTCTCTCTCTCTCTCCCCTCAGGTCTCGCTATACACTGAGACATAACAATATTGACAACAGGTCAATTAATAACCCTACAAAGGCCTCCTAAGTGTTCAAATGGAAGAAAGAGTCACATGTCATTCACTTTAAATCAAAAGCTAGAAATGATTAAACAGTGAGGAAGGCACGTCGAAAGCCAAGACAAGCTGAAAGTATACCTATTGATATATGCATCAATAACACTTTTTAACATAGCTCAGTCTCTGTATAGATACTGTTGTAAGGCCCTCACTGCCTGGAAAGGGGGCAAAGCAATGACGACGTTCTACAACTCAAATTAAGTTGAGCTACTACTGGGAATGTCAAGATTTCACTTCTCATGAATTAGATGACTCAAGCTGTACGAAAATAATAAGTAAATTTTGTAACTTATTTCTTCAAAATTTTTATACCATATTCCAAGGTTTGTTCATTCTTTCATCTAGTTAGCCTTATTTTATTAAGTTGAGATAAGCATGGAGATATACACTGTAATATTAAAATAATTTAACAAAGAAACTTCTTGTAGCAAAACTACCAGGTATTTTAATATTTTTGTTCACTGATGTAAAAATTCTATTTATATTCAGTCAAACAAGTAGGAATTACAATACTATAAAAAACAGTGTATCTAAATGGCTAATATAACAAAAACTCTTCAACAGTGAAAGAAACAACATTGTCATTAAGTGATACCTTCAGAGAATACAAAAAGTACTACAAAATCATCTCTTACTCTTTTGGTAAAAGCCTTTAACACCACAGTCTTCTCTTCCCCCATGCAGACAAAGAACTAAATCAAATTGTTCTGCCCGAATTTCCAGAAGGAATAAAATAGTTAATTTCAGAAAACCATCTATACAAAGAGTATTAACTAATGATAAAGGTACCAATGACAGTGTACAATGCTAAGCCTAGTAATTCATTCAGTGACAGGCATCTTACATCTTATTAGATGTGAATAAGTAAATGGCATACATAGTAAACCTTGTTCAACCATCCATTAAAAATTACACATATTAATAAGTTTGTCAATTATTTTTAGCCATGTATATCCACAGGAACACATATCCAGACATAAACACATACATATAAATAATCACTTACTAAATACCTAAATAATGTATCTAACACTGAGCTTAGTGGAACACATATTCAAAATTTAACACATGGCTATTTTTCATCTTTGAAAACTAGACAAAATGAGGATGGATTACCAAAAATATTAAACACTAAAAACAATAACAACAACTACAACAACAACAACCGAGTGTATCTGGAAAGAACACTTTTAGCTACACATCGCAGGGAAACAAAACAAAAGAGGAGGACACAGTTCCAATGTAGGGGGTGGGGAGAGGATTGAGTTGCCAAGAATCCCTTCTTTAAATCAACACAAGACGCAAGGTAGACTGGCAGCCAGAGGATCCCTGGGTCCAGTCTGGCTTCAAGAAGAAGCAGAGGCCAGGCTCAATGACAAAGCCCAAATTGGGCAAGCACAGTGAGGCCAGGATAGGTGTCTTGCTACCCTGCTATGTTGATTTCTTTTGACTCAGGTAATATAATCAAAAGAAATAAATTCATACAACAATAGCATCACAAACATGATATCATAAAACTCCTAGAAGAGAACACAGAAAAAATACTCATTGACATAAATGGTAGCAATGTTTTCTTGGATCAATATCCTAAGGGAAAAGAAATAAAAGCAAAAAGAAATAAACGGGACCTAATTAAACTTAAAAGCTTTTGCACAGCATGGAAACCATCAACAAAACAAAAAGACAATCTACAGGATGGGAGAAAATACTTGCAAATGTTGTGTCTCAAAAGGGGTTAATATCTAAAATATACAAACAACTCATATAACTCTATATAAAAAAAAATTCCAATCTAAAAATGGACAGAAGACTTGAATAGACATTTCTCCAAAGACAACATGCAGATGGCTAACAGGCACATGGAAAGATTTTCAACATCACTAATTATTAAAGTAATATAAACCAAACCACAATGAGGTATCACCTCACACCTTTCAGAATGGCCATCACTAACGAGTCTACAAATAACAAATACTAGAGAGGATGTGGAGAAAAGGAAACCCTCATACACTGTTGGTGGGAATGTAATTATGCCACCATGGAAAACAGTATGGAGGTGACTTAGAAAACTAAAAATACAAGTATCATATGATCTAGCAATTCACTTCTGAGAATATATCTGGAAAAAACAAAAACACTAATTAAAAAAGATACATGCACCCCAACGTTCATAGCAGCACCATTTACAATAGCTAAGACATGGAAGCAACTCAAGTGCCCATCAACAAATGATTGGTTTAAGATGTGATACACACAAACTCTCTCTCTCTCTCTGTCACTCACACACACATACATACAATGTAATACCACTCAGCCATAAAAGAATGAAATACTACCAGTTGCAGTAATGTGGATGGACCTAGAGAATATTATGCTTAGTGAAATATATCAGAGAAAGACAAAGACTGTATGATATCATTTATATGTGGAATCTAAAAAAATAACACAAATGAACTTATATACAGAACGGACTCACAGATATGGAAAACAAACTTGTTACCAAAGGGGGCAAGGACCAATTAGGGGTATTGGATTAACAGATACAAACTACTATACATAAAATAGGTAAGCAAGAAGGATCTACTGTATCTAACTTTGGAATTTAAAAACTCATCTAAAGGAAGTATCTCAAAAATGTTAAAAATAGATTATTAAAGGTATGCTAGCAAAATATGGTCAGAAAACAAAGAGTTATTGGGATATTAATTACACAAGACTAAATTTAGAGTACAAAAGGAAAGAATTAAGTAGTTTTATAAGGATATCTTATAATGATAAAGAATATAATCCTAAATGAAAATTTAACAGTAAGATTTCTGCTCCCAGTACCGTGGTGGTTTAGATATTCTAAGAACTCTACCTTTTGAAAACACCTAGAAATACTAAATTAGATAAAATACTATCTTTTAAAATGCAAAGCTGTGCTGAAGAAAAATAAGAAAAATTTACAATGACCAGAAACAAGAGAAAGTCAAACCAAGAGTAACAGATGAGTGATACAGCCACAAATCACAAGGAAGGCTTCTGCAGACACCATCAATAGGGAACCAAAAAAGACTTAAACAGCAAAGCAGAGCAATCGGAGTACGATCTTAGATTTACACAAAGTAGACCATGGAAATGAGATTCCTCAACAAAACATGAGCCTAAGAAAGCTACAACATAAGTGAATACGGAAAAGGGGTGACAACAGAAAGATACATGGCAAAGTAAAACCAACGGGAAACAATATATTTACAATTGTATGGTCTATTGCTTTGTCGCAAGGGCGCCTAGGTCATTTGTGGGAAAGAACAGACTTTCTTACAGATGGTGCTGGAATAACAGATATCAGGATGAAAGAAATCTGAACCTAGAACTCTTATCTTATTCCATCTATAAAAATTTGAGATGAATCATATATCAGAACAGAAAAGCTGTAACTATAAAGCTTCCAATATAAAACATAGGAGATCTTATTTGTGATCTTGGGGAAGGAAGAGACTCATTGGTGACAACATAAAAAGCATTAGCCACATAAGAAAAGCTGGATAAGTTGGATTTTATCAAAATTTAAAATTTCTGTTCATCAAAGGATTATAGTAAGAAAAACTAAGATGTAAGCTACAGACTGGGAAAAATACTCCTTATATATAGCTGGCAAAGGTCCTGTACACAGAATATAAAAAATAACTCCTCCAAATCAATAATAAAACATGGGCAAGACATTAACATAAGATAAACATCTCATACAGACAGATCACCACAGGGAAAGATTCCAATATCATTAGTCATTAGGAAAATATGAGTTAAAATACAATGAGCTACCACTTGAAGATGCATTCATTTTGGATGACTAGAATAATAAAAGCTGACAATATCAAAAGTCAAAGACTTGAAGCGTCTAGAACTCTCATATATAGCCTGATGGGATGGAAAAAAAGGTGGACAGTATTCTTAAAAGTTAAACAGACACCTACCCTAAAACCTAGCAAAAGAATTGAAAACATGCCCAAAACAGGACTTGTCCAAGAATGCTAGTACTATCTTTATTCATAAGACCCCTAAACTAGAACCAGCCCAAATGTCCGTCAGCAAGTGAATGAACAAAATGACTGTCCTATATTCAGAGATCAAAACAACACATATGAATCTCAAAAACAAGTTGAACCAAAGAAGTCAGACACAAGTAAACTGTATGACTCTGTTAAAAAAATTTCAAACTTGACATAGTAAGTTATGGTACAGTAAAGGATTATAACCCATAGAATATGTAGGAATCCATGAGTGTATCCTGAGGAAGGATACATAGATGGATGGGCAGAGAGAGAGAGAAAAATTGCTGGGGCAGAAGAAGGGCTCTTCCTTAGAGTACAATGCCAATTAATAAATCAACATTTTAACAACTATCATGGCAAAAATTATTTTGAGCAAGAATCATCCATAAATGCTAAATCCAAGAGGAAAAATTGGATAAAGGGAAGCATATTTGCATGGTCTTAACATCTCATGTTAGTTGTTTGTAAAACAGGCAAGGATTGAGAGAAAAATAGTTCTATATATAAGGTTGAGAAACTACTACACTTTGACTAGCAATCAAAATTAATACTTCCAGTGAGGGTTCACCATTAAAAGTGTCCCTTCAAAAGTGATAACCTGACAAGGACAAGACCTTGATCTTACTTATGTTCTAATTCAGAAAGGGCTGCATAATCTAAATCCTGCCATGAAAACAGTAAAAGAAACTGAGAAACATTCTATTAAATAAACAGGCCTCTATTCTTCAAAAAACAAACAAACAAACAAACAAACAAAAAACTAGCATCATGAAAGACTGAGGAAAGTGTCTTACACTAAAGGAAAGAAAGAGGTATTACTAAATGCAAACAGTGATCAGAGACTGGATCTTCTGTTAAAAGGAAAAAAAACGCTCTAAGGATATTACTGGTACAACTGACAACAGGTATGTAGATTAAAGAATGGTATACAAGTTAAATTTCCTGAATTTGATAACTGTACTGTGGCTATGTTAGAGGCTATCCTTGCTCTTAAAATCTGCGTACTATACTGAAATGTTGTAGGTTAAGGAGCATGACATATGTAACATTCTCTCAAGTGAGTCAGAAAAAAAATACTAAAAGCATGTGTGTGTATGTGTGTGTTTGTGTGTGTGTGTGTGTGTAAACAGAGAGACACACACAAAGGGAGGGAACGAATTAAAAAATAAAGGAAAAATGGTAAAATGGTAAAAATTAGTTACACTAGATAAAAGGTATATGGAAGTAACTTCTATACTTCTCTTATTAATTTTCCTATAAGCTGAAATTCTTTCAAAATAGAAAGTTCAAAAAAACTGAGCAATTGTTTATTAAAAAGTACATTCTGGTGATAGAAGTCAGATCAGAAGTTGCCTAATTCAGGGGATGCAACTGATTAAAAAAGAGGCCTGTTCTGGGCAATGGGTGTATTCTATAATTTGACTGGTGTTTGAAAACACAGGGGTATACATATATCAGAATTCACTGAACTGCATACCTAAAACTTGTGCATTTCATTAAATTTAATTATACATAAATTTTTTAAAAAGCCAGTAAGGAAACTTAACATTTGGGATGAGGAAAAAATTAATGACCAAAATTCATAATCATAATCTTATCTAAAAATGAATTTGAGATTTTGAATTTATCCTGCCTATGTGACCTGGGAAACCTTAAACCAAGGACTTAATTTTGCAAATCCTCCCTAGAAGGTTTTACCCACTACTTAGGTCTCTAAAGATTCCCAGAGATCAAGATTACCTAATTATTAAAACAAAATTTTTTGTACACCAGAAATTGACAGAACATTATAAACTGACTGTAACTCAATTAAAAAAAATTTTAATTAGCAAATACTTTGGGAGATAAGCCATCATAAACAATAATAAAAAGCAAAATTAGCCTCCAGTGGACTTCAGATATGTAAAGTAAGAATGTTCTAAATATTTACAGAAGTAAGAAGTGTAATTAAAACATGTCAAGAAATAAGATACCATCAACATAACCAGGCAGGTAGAAATTGGATATTTCAGGACTTAAAAATACACTATCTGACATTAAGAACAGAAAATAAAATGTTCCTATTCTCCAATTTCAAGAAAGGAAAGGACTGACTGTTCTTTGGCGTTAGTCAGCTAATCTCTAAACTATACTCTGAAATTCAGCAAATCTTTGAACACTTCTGCTTTTTAAGGTCTGTAGACTTCCCCCAAACCAGATACAATACTAATTGCTTTGTTTAAAGAGCCCATGTCTAACATGCACAATTCTCCCTTGCTTAGCGAGTAATAAATTCAGCTTGTTTCAGACATTTTGCATGGGTTTTGGTTTCAAGTATTTTGAGTGAAGGTCTCTACCTTAAGTGAAGTCAGCAGATTAATTTAACAGCAAAAGATAGTATTAGTAAATGAGAATACTCAACTTGTAAACAAAAATATTCAACTGAAGCACAGAAATTTAAAAAAATTAGAAAATACAGAAAAGAAGATGAGACATATGGCACACTAAGAAAAGGTCTAACACAGATATAACTGAAGGCAAAGAGGATTAAGAATGACCAAAAATAATACCTGAAGAGATAACAACTGAGAATTATCTAGAACTAATGAGTGAAATCAACCCAGATTTAGAGGTATTAGAAGTATAAATGCAAAGCAAACCACACTCAAGCATAATGTAGTAATATTTTGAACAGCTGAACAAAGAGAAACAGCAAGAGGAGGGGAAAATAATATATACCACCACCAAAACTATTAAGTACCTAGCAATAAATTTAATGATATATGTGAAAGAACTACACATTGGAAACTATAAAACCTACTTGAAAAAGAAATTAAATAAGGGGAGGAATAATTTAGATGAAAGTAAATGGAGAGTAATTAGAGAAATGGAAGAACAAGTCACATTTATGGATTAAAGTACTCTAAATTATAAAGATACCCATTCTCTCCAAACTAATTTATAGATACAAAACAATCCCATTCACAATTTCAGTGACTTTTTTTGTGAAAATTGACACATGAGTTCTACAATTTATAGGAAATGCAAAGAGTCAACAACACCCAAGGTAATTCTGAAAAAACAAAGCTGGAATGTTAATGTTATCTTACACTAAAATATCTATTATAAAGTTATAGTAATTAGGAAGTACTTGGGGGGAGGATGCTGCTCAGGGGAAAAGTGTGTGCTTAGCATGCACAAGGTCCTGAGTTCAATCCCCAGTAACTCTATTAGAATAAATAAATAAGTGAACCTAATCACCTTCCTTCCCCCACCCCCTCATAAAAAGAAAAAAGAAAAAATACTAAAAAAAAAAAAAAAAAAAAAAAAAAAGTTACTGACACAAAGGCTGGCAATCAGGCAAATAGAACAGAGAACTTACAACTACACTATCCCATATAGTAGAGACTAAACATATGTGGCTATTTAAATTTGAACAGATTAAAATTAGTTAAAATTAAAAATTCAGTCCTTAGCAGCACTAGCCACATTTCAAAACCTCAGGAGCCTCAAGTAGCTAAAAACTACTGAATTGAATAATACATACATGAACATCTCCATCATGGCAGAAAGTTCTATTAGACAATACTTATCTAGAAAGATACAAACAAAATTACTTGATTTATGACAAAAGTGACACTCTAGTGCAGTGAGGGAAAAGCTGGTCTTTTCAATAAACTGTGATGGATCAATCATACGTCCATATACAATAGTAAACAAATAAATAAATAACCCATCAGTCCACCATCACCCCTACATCATACCATATACAAAAAATCAATTCCAAGTAGATTGTAGACTGAAATGTGAAAATAAAACAAAAAAAATTTATAAGAAAACACAGGAAATCATCTTCACAACTCTGGAGTAGAAAATAATTTCTAAAATAGGATGTGAAAAGTGCCAGCCATAAAAGACCAATACCAATAAAGAGTATTTAACACAACACTAAAACTGAGAACTTCTGCTTATCAAAGGGCACCATTCAAACAGTGAAAAGGCAAGCCATAGGCTGAGAACACTCATTTACAACACATATACCTGACAAAAGACTCACCCAGAACATAAATCTGATAAAAGACAATGATAAGAAAAAGGCAGGCAGCAACTTTATAGAAAAACGAATAAGACATGGATATCCAACAAAAGAGGATATCCAACTGGCTAATAAGAATATGAAAAGGTGTTAAATTTCATTTGTCATCAGAAAAATGTAAATGAAAATTCAATGGATACCACTATATACCCACCAGAATACCTAAAATGTACTTAAAGATAAGCAATATGAAGTATTGGTGAGGACGTGGAACAACTGGAAATCTTACACACTGTTGATACAAGCATAAAATGGTACATCCACTTTGAAAAATGTTTGACTAAGTTATAAGTTGAATTGTGTCCTCCAAAATTCATATGTTGAAATCTTACCACCAATCATCTCAGAATGTGACTTGATTTGGAAACACGGTCTTGCCAACGTAATCAGTGAAAATCAGGTCATTAGGTGTGCCCAAATCCAGTATGACTGATGTCCTTATAAAAAGGGAATTATTTTGACACAGAGGGAAGATGACATGCAAAGACACTGGAAGAAGATAGCCATCTAGAAGCCAAGGAGAGAGACCTGGAATAGAGCCTTCCCCCACATCCCCAAGAAAGAGCCAACACCTTGATTTTGGAATTCTAGCCTTCAGAACTGTGAGACAATAAATTTTGGTTGTTTAACCCACCCAGTTATGGTACTTCATTATGACAGCCCTGGCAAACTCATACAGGCAGCATTTATTTAGTAGAGTATATGCATATCCATGACTCAACAATTCTTCCGATAAATGCGCAACAGAAATGTGTATATATGTTTACCAAAAGATTTGTGTAAGAATGTTCACAGTACTGTTATTTGTAAGAGCCCCAAACTAGAAAAAATCCAACTGCTCATCAACAGTAGAGTAAATAAATAAATTATGGTATTATTTACACAATGGAATTTTATATAGCAACGAGAATGAACCAATTAGAACTATATGCAACACTATGGAAGGATCTCACAAGGATGTTGAGTCAAAGAAGTATATGTGAATAATTATAATGATATAGTTGAACATGTTAAAGTAATCTGTCCTGTGAGACATCATGGTATTACCTTTGGAAAGGAGGGAGGCAGTAGTGATTGGGAGGGGGCAAAAAGAAGGTTTTTGGAATGTGGGTGATGTTCTATTTCTTAATTTTGATGATGACTATACTGTGAAAAATCTTCAAGTTGTATGCTTATCATCTACACACTTTTTTCCATGTATGTTATACATCATTTTTAACAAGTCCTCTAAAAACTAAATAGGTGAGTTAACAGATCAGGACAGCTGAATCATAAACTGTAAAAGAGATCTTTAAAAACAGCCATAATGTAGCAAAAATAGACACAGAAAATAAGAGATATTAATGGAAGCATAGGATAAAGTGAAAAGGTCAAGAATGAGTCTAATTGGAATTGCAGAAGATAACAAAAAGAATGGGTGAGAATCAATATTTGAAGAGTAAGAATTTTCCAGAATCAAGATGACACAAATTCCAGATTTAAAATGTACAGTAATCCCAAGCAGAATAAACAAAAAGAAAACCATATAGAATAAATTATAGTGAAACCACAGAACTCCAAAGACAGAAAACTTAAAAATCAGATACAGATAAAATACTGTGGAGGGTGTAGAGAAAAGGGGACCCTCCTATACTGTTGGTGGGAATGTAGTTTAGTGTAGCGATTATGGAAAACAGTACGGAGACTCCTTAAAAAATTAAAAATAGACTTACCACATATCCAGCAATACCATTCCTGGGCATATATCTGAAGGAAACTATTCTGCAGAGACACCTGCATCCACCCCAATGTTCAGAGTAGCACTATTTACAATAGCCAAGACATGGAAGCAACCCAAATGTCCATCGAAAGATGAATGGATAAAGAAGTTGTGGTATATATACACAATGGAATACTACTCAGCCATAAAAAAGAATTAAATAATACGATTTGCACTAACATGAGTGGATCTAGACATTATAATACTAAGTGAAGTAAGCTAGAAAGAGAAAGACAAATACCATATATCACTTACACATGGCATCTTAAAACAAAAAGACAAATGAACTTATTTACAAAACAGAAACAGACTCACATAGAAAACAAACTTATGGTTATCAGGGGGGCAGAGAGAGTGGGGACAGAAAAAATGGAGAGTTTGAGATTTGCAGACACTAACTAGTATATATCAAATAGGTAAACAACAAGGTCCTACTGTTGAACAGGGAACTATATTCAATATCTTGTATTAGCTTATAATGAAAAAGCACAGGAAATGGCATATATATATATATATGTGTATATACATATACATATAACTGAATCACTATGCTTTACACCAGAAACTAACATAACATTGTAAACTGACTATACTTCAATTTAAAAATAATAAATAAATAATAAAATCAGATACAATAAAAAGATGATCAACAAAGGAATGAAAATTACAGATTCCATTTGTTTTGGAAAATTTTTCAACTCACAGAGAAGCCAAAAAAGAGTAATACAATGAACACACTTATACCACACAAATGTTAATATTAACATGCTGTTAATATTTTGAATAACCCAAAGGTTCCCCAAACATATACATGTCCTTCCCTTTTGGGAAAATGTAGAAAGTAGGCTGTAGATAGCAGGATTCTAAATCCCAAAATTCTTTATCATGTATTTCCCAGGAACAAGAACATTCTTCTACTCAACTACAACACCACTACCACATCTAAGATAATCAACATCCACTCAACAATATCACTCTAACAGAGTCCAGATAAAATTTTCCCCACTAACCCAAAAATGTCCTCTAAAACTTTTCTTTTTACTTATCCAGGATCTAACAAGGTTTATGGACAAGTTTCAGATGTTCTAGCTCTTAGGTCTCTCTCAATTTAGAACATTCTCACCACTTCCCTTGGTTTTTCATGACATTTAATCATTTAAAGAGATCAGGTCAGTTGTTCTGAAAAAATGACCCACATGTTGAACTCATTTGACTGTCTCCTCGTGATTATCAGGTCAAGCATTTCCAGGAAGAACACCACTCAGGAATGTTGTATACCTCTTGTGTATCACATTATACCTGTAGCTGTACCGCTGTTGGCAATACGAAACTTGACCATTTTGTGTAATTTTTCCCTTTGTAATCAGTAAGTCACTTGAAGGGGTAACATTTTGAGACTTGGGAGCACACTTTTAAAGGCAACTATGAAAGCCAGAAGACAGTAGAATACAACCTTCAGAGGGCTAAGAAAAAATTGGTTATTAAAGTAGAGCTGTAATGCCAACTAAAATATCTTTCAAGAATGCAGGCAAAATAAGACATATCCTGAAATTATCTCATGATCCAGTAAAAAGAAATTAATGAGAAGACTATGCATACACAAAAAGAATTTTTTCAGAGTGTTGTTTTTCATACACTTGCTAGGGAGTTAACATCTTAGCATGTCTAGAAGAAAGTACCTTACCTGCCATCTCTTCTGAGGGCAAATGTGATGCCATCTTTCTGGAAAGGAAGCAGCTTTGCTCTTAGTTTGTCAGGCAAAAAATCCAGCTGTTTGCAAGATTCACTTGTCAAACAAGCAACCTGAGGTGTAAGAGGCTTTCTTATGTTATGACCTTTGGGCATGATGATCCTAAAAACAAAAAATAAATCACAAGACAGAGAGGTAGGTGAAATAGATATTACTAGGTGTATTAGAGAATTAAACATAAATAATAATATTAAAATACTTATCAGTAGCCTTGATATATGGTCTACATAGATACTACCTGGTTGAATCATGTGTCCAGAATAAGCTATTACGAAAATTCAAAGTACTGAGTCCAAAAGCAATTATTTAATGCAATTCCCAGAAACTAGCATTCTCTATTTCATTTGTATTTCTAATTGAGCCATAATGTAGCCACATCCCTGTTTTAAGTAATAAATGTATTATTGAAAAGTTATGGGGGAAGGGTATAACTCAGTGGTAGAGTGCATGTCTAGCATGCATGAAGTCCTGGGTTCAAGCCCCAGAACCCCCATTTAAAAAAAAAGAAAAAAGAAAAGTTATAAATCAACTAGATCTTTATAAAGTAAATAATTTTTTAATTAAGAGATGTATTTATTATAGAAAGATGAATCCTTTTATAATTAATCCTTTCATAGGATTATATTTTCGTATTATAGTAGATATATTTATATAGTAGATATAATAAGGGAAAATTGCACTTTAAAAAAATAAAATGCAAAGACATTAACTCCAAATTTGAAATAATTAAATTAGCTCATTATTAAATGAGATATTTTTAAATATTAAAATGACTTCTTGAGATGGAGAAGATGGCGGAGTAGAAGGACGCTCGCAGGTCACCCTCTCCACAAATACACCAAGACCCACATCTACAGAACCACTCAGCCAACCAGAGCACCTGTGGAACTCCGACAGAACATCGCCCTCTTCAAAAGATAAAGATGCCAAAAATCTGGTAGGAGAAAAGGAAAAAAGAAAGAACAAAAGGCAAAGCAGCGCGGGACGGGTCCCGCGGGGAGGGAGCGGCAAAGGAGGACTGGCGCTCGCTCGCTGGGTCTCCCCTCTCCAACTGAGAGGCCAGCTGGACGGAGGGGGAGCCTCCGAGGCTCGGATCTGTACAGAGCAGCCCTTGACTAACAGAACTAAGTTAAACGGGCACAGAGCGTCCCCCCGACACCCAGCCTGAGACGCGGGCCGGCAGCCGCGGGCAAGGCCAGGCTGCACAAGCCGGGCAGAGGACGGAAGTGGCTGCACGGAGGCAGCCCCGGGGGAACGCAAGGGGTTGCGCGCCGTGGCTGTGGGCGCACAGGGCAGAACAACCTGGGCCCTCCATAAAACAGCAAGGTTGATGTGCTCTCGGGGGAAGGGTGCACACCCCCATCTCTGAAAACCTGCGGAAGTTTTCGGGGGAAGAGAGGCGGGGCTCAGGCACAGCCGCCATATCCTCCACGCTGAGCACTCAGGCGGGGGCGGGGGCGAAACCTGCATCCACACCAAAGGGCTTAGCAGCCTCAAAGGCCAGACTGAGACTGGCCTGCAGCCCGGGGCAGATAGGATCCTTCCATCCTGGTCCCTCAGAGAACTTGCTCCACAAAGACAAACAAGGAGATGGGTTCTGGCTCGGAGCAGGGACAGGGCTGTCCCTCGGTCTACCCCGAGCCCACCTGCGGAGCGCCGACCAGGGCGAACGGCGCAGCCGCACAGAGAGCGGAGCTACCGGCGGCGCAGGTAGAGGGAGAGCGCCCCCCCCCCCGCCGCCTTTCAGGCAGGAACACAGCCCCTGACCGAGGTGCTGGGAGGGGGCACGACCCGCCCTCCTACCCGGCCAGTCTGCAACATCTGACTGCGGCATCCGGAGGGGCAGCGACCCGCCCGCCCACAGCAGAGAGCTGCACCTGACCCAGTGTTGGGAGGAGGCGCGATCTGCTTGCCGACAGGTGCTGGGAGCAGCACAGAAGAGGGCGCCAACGGAGGTCCTCTGAAAACAGCAAGTTGAGCTTCCAAAACAGGACGAAGACAGAAAGACTTCACATTAAAAGCACACAGACTCCAGGAGAACACCGACAACCCCCCCCCTTTTTTTAATCTGTTTTTACCTGTTCTATTTTCTATTACTCTCTTAATCTGTACTTCTTAATTCATTTCTATTTCTCTTCGGTTTTGATGTCCTGCTATTGATTAGACACAGGTTTCAAATACATCTATTCTCCCCCCCCCCCTTTTTTTGTAAAGGTTTTAAAAGGACGTCTCAACCCGATTAATACTCTGCTTCAACTCACTCTTCTATTATTCATTATACACTGTTTTCAAACCCTCTTTCTCCCTTCTTTTAAAATTCTTTCTCTCTCTCTCTTATTTTTTTTTCTTTTTTTCCTAAGTTTTATTCCTAAATAGGCATCAGATAGATAAAATCCTTAAGGACCAAAATAAACAACTGATACTCCATAAACCACAGTGCCAAAGAGGTATGAGCAAGATGAAGAAGCAGAAAAACCTTTCCCAATTAAAAGAACAAGAGAAATCCCCTGAAAGAAAGATCAACGAAATAGACATCGATAGCCTACTAGATCAAGATTTCAAAAAAGGAGTGATCGAATTGCTGAAGGAATTAAAAGAGATAGTGTTTAGAGATATAAAATATGTCAAAAATGAAATTGAAGCTATAAAGAAGAGCCAAGTAGAATGGGTAAACTCATTGACAGAGATGAGGAATGATCTGATAGCTGTGCAAAGCCGACTAGATAATGCAGAGGAACGAATTAGTGATCTGGAAGACAGGGCAATAGAAAGCACCCATTCAGAAGAACTACAAGAGAAGCAAATAAAAAATAATGAAAATAGCATAAGGGACCTATGGGATAATATAAAGCGTCCCAATCTTTGCATAATAGGGGTCCCAGAAGGAGAAGAAAGATCAAAGGGGATTGAAAAGGTTTTTGAAGAAATCATGACTGAAAACTTCCCAAACTTAAAGAAGGAATCAGATCTCCAAGTACAGGAAGCTCAGAGGGTCCCAAACAGGAAGAACCCAAATAGACCCACACCAAGACATATCATAATCAAGATGGCCAGAGTCAAGGATAAAGAAATGATTCTAAAGGCAGCAAGAGAAAAACAAAGAGTAAGTTACAAGGGAACCCCCATAAGGCTCTCAGCTAATTTCTCTACACAAACACTACAGGCCAGAAGGGAGTGGCAAGATATATTCAAAGCCCTGAATGAAAAAAAGATGCAGCCTAGGATCCTTTATCCAGCAAGGCTATCCTTGAGGATAGAAGGAGAAATAGTTTCACAGACAAAAAAAAAAGCTGCAGGAGTTTAGCAACACTAAACCCATGCTAAAAGAAATATTGAAAGGGCTATTCTAAATAGAAAAGCAGCAGGATGCTACAGAAATGAGAAACACACAACTGGAAAGGTGATAACTCATGAATTACAAATAAAGTAAACATGAAATTATAAAAGAAGACATATAAATCACTGAGAGTGGGAGAGGGAGGCAGGGAAATATAGAATATTTTTTTCTTTCTTTTTTAAATTTTTTTAACAGTAGGATGGGTTTGAGATCATGTTACTATCAGTTTAATAAAAACAGTTATAGTAATGGGTTGGTAGATTTACAAAAAAGGGTAACCACAAGCCAAAAATTTACAAAGGAGTCACAAAAATTAAATAAAATCCATGATAATACAAAGGAAAATTACCAAACCACAAAAGGAAGAAGAAAGGAACAAAGAGGATATACCAATTCAACTGCAAAGATAAGTTCAAAATGGCAATAAACATACATCTATCATTAATTACTGTAAATGTTAATGGACTAAATGCTCCAGTCAAAAGACACAGAGTGGCAGACTGGATAATAAAGCAAGAACCTTCAATATGCTGCATACAAGAGACCCACTTTAGGGAGAAGGACACATATAGATTGAAAGTGAAAGGATGGAAAAGGATATTCCATGCAAATGGAAAAGCCAAAAAAAGCAGGTGTTGCAGTACTGATTTCAGACAAAATAGACTTTAAAACAAAGGCCATAAAGAAAGATAAAGAAGGACATTTTATAATGATTAAAGGAGTGATACAAGATGAGGATATTACACTCGTTAATATATATGCACCCAATATAGGAGCA
Organism: Camelus ferus; assembly: GCF_009834535.1. Classification (NCBI taxonomy): domain Eukaryota; kingdom Metazoa; phylum Chordata; class Mammalia; order Artiodactyla; family Camelidae; genus Camelus; species Camelus ferus. Next base: position 17,360,300 of record NC_045700.1, read on the forward strand.
CCTAAGTACATACAAGAATTACTAACAGAGATAAAGGGGGATATTGATGGGAATACAATCATAGTTGGAGATTTTAACACTGCATTAACATCACTAGACAGATCTTCCAGACAGAAAATAAACAAGGCAACAGAGAAATTAAATACTACAATAGAAAAACTAGATTTGCTGGGTATTTTCAGAGCATTACACCCCCCAAAAATAGGATATACATTCTTTTCAAGTGCACATGGAACATTTTCCAGGATCGATCATGTACTTGGGCACAAAAGAAACCTCAACAATTTTAAGAAGATAGAAATTATCTCAAGCATCTTTACTGACCACAATGCCATGAAACTGGAAATCAACAACAGAGAAACAAAGGAGAAAAAAAGGAAAGCATGGAGATTAAACAATATGTTTTTGAAAAAACAATGGATCAATGAGGAAATCAAAGCTGAAATTAAAAAATACCTTGAGACAAATGATAATGAAAGCACAACCACTCAAAACCTATGGGACACAGCAAAGGCAGTGCTAAGAGGGAAGTTTATAGCGATACAGGCCTTCCTCAAAAAAGAAGAACAATCTCAAAGAAACAATTTAACCCACCACCTGAATGAATTAGAAAAAGAACAAAAAGCCCCAAAAAGCAGCAGAAGGAAGGAAATAATAAAGATCAGAGAGGAATTAAATACAATAGAGATTAACAAGACCATAGAAAAAATCAACCAAACCAAAAGCCGGTTTTTTGAAAAAGTAAATAAAATTGACAAACCTCTGGCCAAACTCACAAAGAAGAAAAAAGAGCACAAATTAGCAAAATAAGAAAGGAAAATGGAGAAATTACAACAAACAAAATAGAAATACAGAATATCATACGAGAATATTATGAAAAACTATATGGAACCAAACTGGATAACCTAGAGGAGATGGACAAGTTTCTGGAAACATACTGTCCACCAAAACTGAATCAAGAAGAATCTGAACACTTCAACAATCCGATCACTAGAAAGGAAATAGAAATAGCAATTAAAAACCTCCCTACGAATAAAAGTCCAGGACCGGATGGCTTCACCGGGGAATTCTACCAAACATACAAAGAAGAACTCATACCAGTCCTTCTCAAACTCTTCCAGACGATTGAAAAGGAGGGAATACTCCCAAACTCATTCTATGAAGCCACCATCACCCTGATACCAAAACCAGGCAAAGACACTACAAAAAAAGAGAATTATAGGCCAATATCACTGATGAACATAGACGCCAAAATCCTCACCAAAATTTTAGCAAATAGAATCCAACAACACATAAAAAAGATTATACATCATGACCAAGTGGGGTTCATCCCAGGGACACAAGGCTGGTTCAACATACACAAATCAATCAGTGTAATACATCACATCAACAAGAGAAAGGACAAAAACCACATGATCATCTCAATCGATGCAGAAAAAGCATTTGATAAAATTCAACACCCATTTATGATAAAAACTCTCGCCAAAGTGGGTATAGAGGGAACATATCTCAACATAATAAAAGCTATCTATGACAAACCTACAGCCAGCATAGTACTCAACGGTGAAAAACTCAAAGCTTCCCACTAAAATCTGGGACAAGACTAGGATGCCCACTATCACCACTCCTATTCAACATAGTCCTGGAAGTCCTAGCCACAGCAGTCAGGCAAGAAAAAGAAATAAAAGGGATCCAAATTGGAAAAGAAGAGGTAAAAGTGTCATTATATGCTGATGACATGTTACTATATATAGAAAACCCTAAAAGGTCCACACAAAAGCTACTAGAGCTGATTGAAGAATTCAGCAAGGTAGCAGGTTACAAAATTAACGTTCAAAAATCAGTTGCATTTCTTTACACTAACGATAAATCAACAGAAGAAGAAAGTAAAGAAACAATCCCCTTTAAAATAGCACCCAAAGTAATAAAATATCTAGGAATAAATCTAACCAAGGAGGTGAAAGAATTATACACAGAAAACTATAAACCATTGATGAAGGAAATTAAAGAAGACTAAAAAAATGGAAAGATAGCCCATGCTCTTGGATTGGAAGAATCAATATTGCTAAAATGGTCACACTGCCCAAGGCAATCTACAGATTTAATGCAATCCCTATCAAATTACCCAGGACATATTTCACAGAACTAGAAAAAGTCATAATAAAATTCATATGGAACCATCAAAGACCTAGAATTGCTAAAGCAATACTGAAGAGAAAGAAAGAGGCTAGAGGAATAACTCTCCCAGACTTCAGACAATACTATAGAGCTACAGTCATCAAGACAGCATGGTATTGGTACCAAAACAGACATATAGACCAATGGAACAGAATAGAGAGCCCAGAAATGAACCCACAAACTTTTGGTCAACTCATCTTTGACAAAGGAGGCAAGAATATACATTGGAATAAAGACAGTCTCTTCAGCAAATGATGTTGGGAAAACTGGACAGCAGCATGTAAAACAATGAAGCTAGAACACTCCCTTACACCATATACAAAAATCAACTCAAAATGGATTAAAGACTTAAACATAAGACAAGATACAATAAACCTCCTAGAGGAAAACATAGGCAAAACATTATCTGACATACATTTCAAAAATTTTCTCCTAGAAGAAATAAAAGCAATAATAAACAAATGGGACCTAATGAAACTTACAAGCTTCTGCACAGCAAAGGAAACCATAAGTAAAACAAAAAGACAACCTACGGAATGGGAGAAAATTTTTGCAAGTGAAACCGACAAAGGCTTGATCTCCAGAATATATAAGCAGCTCATACGACTCAATAAGAAAAAAATAAACAACCCAATCCAAAAATGGGCAGAAGACCTAAACAAGCAATTCTCCATGGAAGACATACAAATGATCAAAAAGCACATGAAAAAATGCTCAATATCACTAATTATCAGAGAAATGCAAATCAAAACTACAATGAGGTATCACCTCACACCAGTCAGAATGGCCGTCATTCAAAAATCCACAAATGACAAATAATGGAGAGGCTGTGGAGAAAGGGGAACCCTCCTACACTGCTGGTGGGAATGCATTTGGTGCAGCCACTATGGAAAACAGTGTGGAGATTCCTCAAAAGACTAGGAATAGACTTACCATATGACCCAGGAATCCCACTCCTGGGCTTGTATCCAGAAGGAACCCTACTTCAGGATGACACCTGCACCCCAGTGTTCATAGCAGCACTATTTACAATAGCCAAAACATGGCAACAGCCTAAATGTCCATCAACAGGTGACTGGATAAAGAAGAGGTGGTATATTTATACAATGGAATACTACTCAGCCATAAAATCCGACAACATAATGCCATTTGCAGCAACATGGATGCTCCTCGAGAATGTCATTCTAAGTGAAGTAAGCCAGAAAGAGAAAGAAAAATACCATATGAGATCGCTCATATGTGGAATCTAAAAAACAAAAACAAAAACAAACAAACAAACAAAAACAAAGCGTAAATAAAGGACAGAAATAGACTCACAGACAGAGAATACAGACTTGTGGTTACCAGGGGGGTGGAGGGTGGGAAGGGATAGACTGGGATTTCAAAATTGTAGAATAGACTACACTGTATAGCACAGGGAAATATACACAAAATGTTATGATAACTCACAGAGAAAAAAATGTGACAATGAGTGTGTATATGTCCATGAATAACTGAAAAATTGTGCTGAACACTGGAATTTGACACAACATTGTAAAATGATTATAAATCAATAAAAAATGTTAAAAAAAAATAAAATAAAACGACTTCTTTAATCACTTGAATCCATAGCATAAACTCTGCCTGATTAGCACTTTCCTCACCAGTTTCCACAGATATAATTTTAATATTTTACCACATAAAAGTTTCCTGTATCTGTAAATTCTTGGAACTCAGCAAGAAAAAGGCCCAATTAAATCAGTGAACTCTAAAGCTTTCCTAATAACACTTTGTATTTAGATTGAAACTTTGATCTGTTTACATATAATCTTATTTCATTTTTAAAACAAATTTGCTTTCTTCCTCCATTATTTGCAGAATGATAAAACTTCAGCCTCCCTCACTCCCAAAAAAGTGATCAACCTCTGTGTCCAATGTTTAAGACTCTCAGGAATTCAGCAAGTATTTATTAATAACAAATAGGTACTACATGCTACAATCTGGAGAAACAGGAATCACATCCCTACAGAGCTTATATTCTTGAGGGAGCAACTGGAAATAAATAAACAAGAAGATTGATTATAGTATGGTACAAATGTCATGAAGGAACTTAAGAGGGTAATGGCCACTTTAGGGAGGCCGACCAGGAAAGGCCTCTCTGAGGTGATACTTGGTCTACCGTCTGAAAGGATGTGAAAGAGCAGCCAGGTTCAAAGTTGAGAGAAGAGCACTCCAGGCAGACAGCATAAGTGCAAAGACCCTGTGTTGAGGAAGGGCTTGGTGTTTTCTAGAAACAGAGAGGACAATGTGATTAAACCAAGGAAGAGTGAGACAAGCAAGAGTCAAATCACAAAAGGGTTGGTAAGTCCTTTGGACTCTACTCCAAGAATAAAGGGAAGCCAGACCAGAAGCAGGAGGGGGGTTTTCTCTTATTTACTGTGAGACCCTGGTCAGGCAGGCTCCTGGAAGTAAAATTCAGAGAAGTGTGAGGTTCTCCCAGTGACTGGGTTCCCCTGTAGTTTTAAACTCAGAATTGTCTGCACTGAGCCTCCAGCAGTTTGTCAACCCCAGTTTAGGTTTTCCTCCCCCATCACTGGTTCTCAGAGATGGTTCAGCTTGAGTTTCTACTCTGCGCTTCTACAATGTAGAAAAGGAATGGTGAGAGGGAACATCTTTACCTTGTATCTAATCTTAGTAGGAAATTTTCAAGTTTTGCATCATTAAGAATGATGTACTGCTCTGATGCATAGGACATTTCCCACAGAGGGCCCTTCTCCAAGGTGGAGAAATGTAACTAACCGACCTAAAAATACGAATAGAAAGACACTATGAGGCATTAGAGGAGAGAATAGCTTCCAGGCCAAGGCTCAAGATAGAATCCCAGAAGAAGAAATAAGTGATGAGGAGACAGGTGATTTATCTGAGAACGAGTTTAGAGGAATAATGGCAAAGATGTTCAGAGAACTCAAGAGGAGTATAGATGCACAGAGCAAAGTTTTTTAGCAAAGAGCTGAAAAATATAAAGATTGCTCAAACAGAGTTGAAGAATAAAATTACTGAAATGAATAACACACTAGAAGGAACCAAGAACAGACTAAATGCAGAAGGACGGATCAATGAGCTAGAAGACAGATGAGTGGAAATCACTACTGCAGAACAGAAAAAAGAAAGAAGAAAGAAAAGAAATGAGGATAGTTTAAGAGAACTCTGGGACAACATGAAGTGCACATATATTTGCATTACAGGGGTCCCAGAAAGAGAAGAGAGAAGGAAAGAACCCGAGAAAATAATATCCAAGACACGGAAACAACCCAAATGTCCATCAAGAATGACTAGATAAAGAAGATGTGGTACATATATATAATGGAATACTATTTAGCCATAAAAAGAATAAAATAATGCCACTGGCAGCAACATGGGTGGACCTGGAGATCATCATTCAAAGTGAATTAAGCCTGAAAGAAAAAGAAAAATGTCATATGCTATCGCTCATATGTGGACTCTTAAAAAAAAAAAAGAAAAAAAGGACACAAATGAGCTACTTATTACTTAGATGATTGATTTCTTGAATATGCGTAAACACATTTGATTGTCCTTTACGATTGGATTACTGCATTCTGTTGATTCTTATTTTGTGGTTGGTTTTATTCCTTTGATAACTATGTAAGTTTAAAAAGCTAAAGCTCTAAACTGTTCTTAGAAACAATGAACAGTACATACATGTAAATTTAAAATGGTTCTATCTCTCAAGGAGTTGCTCTTTCTAGAACAACCTTTGTTTACTGCCCCCCAAAAAAGAATGAAGGGAAGCCAATGGAGCTGTGCTGTCATATACACTATTAGCTAGATGTAGTTATTTAAATTTAACTACAATTAAAAATTCAGTTCCTTAGTTGCATCAACCGTGTTTCAAGTACCTAATGATATAGTGGCTATTATACCAAATGGTCCATATGTAGAACATTTCAGTCTTCACTGCAGGTTACTGGAGAGTTTTAAGCAGGGGAGTGACACAATCTGACTTACATTTCAAAAACTATCAGAGGAGGACAAAGTTATCAATAGAAAGATAGGGAATGAATATTCCTATAGGACCTGACCAGTCCAAAAAGTCCCCACTGTCTCAGTAGGCAACTGGATTTAGAGGTGACTTATGACTCAGGACTGTCTGATAAGGTCCTAATAAGCACCAATGAGTCGACATCCCTGGTACCTTCTCGACAACAACCTATAAAACAACAACAATAAAACCCTGAGTAAAGAATAGAATAGACAATGGTTCAAAAGGAGGAAGGTGTAAAAGCAAGAAACCTATTATCAGGCTGCAACAGACAAGGCAAGAATCATGTCTAGCAGTGGAACTGGAGAGATTGGGGAAATGTCTCAGTGGTAAAGCAAACAGAACTTGCTGATGGAGTACATGTGGAGAATGAAGCAAATGTGAAATCACTATGTATATGTGAGATCACATCATTTAAGAGTGAAGGAGTTGTGCAATTTACTGAGACATTGAAGACTAAGGAACAAATGGACTGGGGAGAAAAAAAAATCAACAGATCTTTTAAGAATATATAAAGTTTGAGATGGCTATAAGATATGAAGTCTAAATGTCAAACAGACTTGGAAATACATGAGTCTGAAACTCTAGAAAGAGAACAAGGGTGAATACACACATTTGGGTATTGACATGGGACAGTCAATCTGTATCATTTTTTGAAGCTACCCAACATCTGGTATCCCTGCTATGTTTAGAAACTTCCTCACATTACAAATATAAGTGTGAGTCAGATGTCACCTTCCAATAGTAAAGCTGGAAATACCAGATTCTTGCTTTCCCAGTCTGCCTTACAGCTACTGAGCTTGCTAATCAGATAAATCCGTTCTAGACTTTTATCTAGAAAGTGAAAATTCAAAGAGCTAGGATTAAGTGAAATCCATTCTGGCCAGGGTAGAAGCAGCAGAAAGAACCATGTCCACTTTCCAGAAGTAATAGGGGCTCAGAAGCACTTTTCAGGGCAAGTGGTATGAGGGATATCATATTTTAGTGAGGAACATTGGCAAGAAGCTAAGAAAAATACAGAAAAACTATTTCCCTATCTATTATCTTTGCTTCTTTTTACATTGTAAAAAATTTTAACAAATATTCCAAGAAAAAAATGTGTCTGCTAAGTTGAGGTCACATTGCAACTTACGTGATTTATTTTATGAGGACTGAATCAGATACTATATTTGTAAAAATAAACAATGCAACTAAAGCTATCTAAAGAAAAATTTGTTTTAATAAAATCATAAGAGAAAAAAATAACTGTTTAAATATGAAGATGAAAGAAGTCTAAAACAGTATGAGACTATTCAGAAAAATTTTCAGTTGAACTAAAAACTATGGTGTGGTTGGCTCACTGATGATTCAAATAGGTACCTGGATATATAAAGAACTTGAAAATACGTAGTGGTACAATTTAATTGACAGAAAATGAAAGTTTTAGTTAATACTCAAAATAGTCATTTTTAAATGCCCTTTCCCATTTATACTATTTTTCTAAAGTCTAAAAATTTTGTTATATTAAAAAAAAAAAAACTCATGTAGGTCAGCCATACAGGTTTATCTGCTGCAAAAGGTCCATTGTAACCAACATTACATTAATAACAAGAGACTCAGGCTTACTCTTCTTTCTCAAGTATCAAGAAACTAACAGTTATAATAAACATGTCTCTCTAATCATGAAAACTGTAGAGGATTTAGTTCAGAGATTAAGCAAAAAACATTTTGTTCAATGTATATATACTAGTTTACTTTTAGTAAGGTTGGAGGGGCTATTAAGATGGAATGAGCAATATATAACTATTAATACCATGTTATTAAAATTATTAACCCAACAACTATTGGTTAGGGAAATTTAGTGGAAGCAAATCTAGCAGAACTCATTTTCTAATCAATTCTTTTGAAAAGCAACACCTGAGAACAGAATAAAGAAATGTTTTTATTCTTAATCTTTTAGGATCCTTTAACCTCAAGATGGCATTTCTGTAATCAATTGGGAACAAAGTAAATTCAATTGGAATTTACTAATGCATTCTTAAGTAAGTGGTGGAACTGTGTTGAGGAGAATCAGATATTGTTAAAATATACTGCCAAGAGGTTTATTGTGGAAATAAGCAAATGGCTGGTCAGAGAAATTTTGCACTTTGAAGAGATAATTTTGTTATTTTTATTTTTTAAATGAAGAATTTATTGGATGGAATTTACAGCAGAAGAGACAAAGAGAGAATAAAACAGAAATGACAAAGAGTGAACTAGAAGAGACAATAAATGTAAGTGAAATAAAAATGGCAAACAAAAGAAAAAGATTATCATACTGTATTTTAAATTAATAACTATATGCTGCTTTAAGAAGACACATGTTAAATAGGAGGACTCAAACATTTGATGTAAAAGAATGGAAAAAGACGTATTATGCATACCAAAATACACCTGATAGCTTTATTAACATAAGACAACATATGTTGAAGGCTAAGAAAATTACTAAGGCAACAAAGGGCATTTTATAATAATAAAAAAATTAATTTACTAGAATGATAAACACTGCCTCAAAGTATATAAAAATACAAGTAAAAACAGATAGAAATAAAAGGAAAATTTGAAAGAAACAAAGAATAGCCAAATCTATAACTATAGTGGGACATTTCAATACATCTCTCTCAGCAACTAATTATAAAAGCAGATTAAAAATCTATAAAGATATTCAAGATCTGAAGAACACAATAAACAAACCTGACCCATTTGATGCAATGACAAAAATATTCTTTTCAAGCTCATTCAGTGAAGCTAGCCTAAACCTCATTTGACAAGCTCATTAGAAGAAAAAATATATACAAGCCATTTTCTTACATTCATCAGTAAACAAAATATGAGGAAACCAAATACAGCAGTAAATTAAAAGACTAAGATATCAAGACTAAAATGGGCTTATTTTAGGAATGTAAGGCTAGTTCAATTTTTAAAGCCCGATCAATAACAAGCTGATCCTAAAATTCATGTGGAAAGGCAAGGGCCCCAGAATAGCCAAAACAATCTTGAAAAAGTACAAAGTTAGAGAACTTATACTTCCTTTTTGTAAAACTTACTATGCAGCCATGTAATCAAGACAGTGTAGTACTAGCATAATGACAGACAGATAGATCAATGGAATAGAATTGAGAGTCCAGAAATAAACACTTATATTTATAGTTGGTTGATCTTTGACAAGGGTGTCAACAATTCAATAGGAAATGAATAATCTTTTCAAGAAATGGTGCTGGGACAACTAGATAGCCACATATAAAAGAGTGAAACTAGACCCCTAACTCACACCATACACAAAAAGTAACTCAAAATGATCAAATACTAAAATGTAAGGGCTAAAACTAAAAAACCCTTAAAAGAAAGCATAAGAATAAATCCCTGTGACATTGAGCTATGCAATGGTTTCTTAATACAATACCCAAAATAAAAGCAACAAAAGAAAAAATAGGTAAATTGGTCTTCACCAACATTAAAAACTTTAGTTCTGCAAATAATACCACCAAGAAAATGAGGACAATCCATACAGAGGGAGAAAATATTTGCAGATTACATCTGACAAGGGTCTGATATCCAGAATATATAAAGAACAATTACAACTCAATAATAAAAAGACAACCCAATTTAAATATGGGCAAAAGATCTGAATAGATATGTCTCCAAAGTTACGTAAATGGTCAAGATGCACACACAAAAATGTTTAACATCATTAGTAATACAAAAACTGCAAATCAAAACCACAGTGAGATACCACTTTATACTCATTAAGATGGATAAAATAAAAAAGACAGATAATAACAAATGTTGACAAAAGTGTGGAGAAATTAGAACTCTCAAATATTGCTTGTGGAAATGTATAAAAGTATAACTGTTGTGGAAAACAATATAGCAGTTCATCAAAATGTTGAAGAAAATTACCTTAAGACTTGGAAATTCTGCTCCTAGATATACACTCAAGAAAAATGAAAACAGACATCCACACAAAAATTTGCATACAAATTATCATAGCAGCATTATCCCTAATAGTTAAAAAGTGGGAACAACCCAACTGTCTATCAAGATGAACTGGTAAAGAAAATGTACTATGTCTATACAACGGAATATTATTTGACAATAAAAAGGAATGAAATACTTATACATGCTACAACATGAATGAACCTTGAAAAAATGCTAAGTGACAGAAGCCACTCACAAAGAACTACATATTGTGCATTCATTTATATGTAAGTTGTTGACTAGGCAAATCCATACAGAAAGTAAGTGAGTGGTTGCCTAGGGATGGAATCAGGGGGCTGGGCGGTGGAGTAGAGGAGCAGAGAACAAAGAGAAACTGCTAATGAATATTGGGTTTCTTTCTAGAGTAATGAAAATGTCCTAAAATTAGATCATGATAAGGGATGATCAGAACCCTATGAATATACCAAAGAATTGTGAAATGAGTGAATTTCATGGTTTTATTTTCTAGTGAATTATGTATCAATTAAGCCATTAAACAAGTACATTGTAAAAAAACAATGTAATTCAAGAATAACAAAATAAAGAAAAAAACTGATAGGATAATCTCAATAATGGGGGGAGAAAAGTATTTGATAAAATTCAAAATCCATTCAGAGCAAAGGTTCCATGTTATAGAAAAAATAGGAGAGAACTTACTTCATATTATGAAAGGTTTTTACCAAAAGCCTTGAGCAAACATCATACTTAAGGTAAATTGTTGACAGTTTTTCTTGCAAGGTCAGAAAAAACAAAAATATGCCTACTATCTCAAAATTTATTTAACAGTGGAATCCAATCAGGTGAATAGGGTAAAAGGAAAAGCAGAAAGAAAAAAATTTAATTTACAGATAGCATAGGATTATGTACACAGAGTAAAATTAATCTAGTAGATTTATAGCAAATTTAGTAAGATTAATGCATATATATGATCAATATACACAATGCACCGAATTCTTCTATCTAGGCAAAAATCAGAAAATAAAATGTTAAAATTGATACCATTCTTAACAACATCAAAAAATTCAAATACCAGAAATATCAGAAAGAAATCTAATAAAAAGATATGGAAGACCTATATATGGAAACTACAAAAGATATGTGAGAAAAATTAAAGATTTAAATCAAAGAATTGGTAGTCCTTCTTTGGAACTCATTGTTATACATTGTAACTCATTATAATATCAAGAAACTCTTTAGATGATGTCATGACACTGAAACATGAACACTAGCAAAAATAGACCCAGTTATACTGAAGGTGGGGATAAAAGTACTATTTCTCGAGTACTTATGAAATAATAGTGTCTATTACATGCCAAGAACTTGAACATGGGCTATCTCCTATAATCTTCCTAAGAACTCTAGAAAATAAGTGCTGTGTTCTTGTTCACAGATGACTACACTATGCCATAATGTGTGAGAAACAGGATTCAAATGCAAGTTTGTATGGCTATAAAGCCTACAATGGAGTAAAGTCCCTCACAAAGATTTGAAACACAAACAAAATAAATCAAGCAAACAAACAATTCCTGGCTTGATGTATGTTCTAGGAAGAAGGAGTATACAGTCACTCGGAAAAATAGTTTTACAATTTCATTCAAATAGCTATACATGCAACTACCATGACCTAGCAATTGTACTCCTGGGCATTTACCCTAGAGGAAAGTTACATCAAAACATGTTCACACAAAAATCTAAATATGCATGTTTACTGTAGTTCTATTCATAACAGGCAAAAACTAAAACCAACCCAGCTATCCTCCAATGCGTGAATGGTTAAACAAACTGGTATATATACACATCATGGAATACTATTCAGCAACAAAAAGGCAAAACTGATACGTGCAATAAACTGGATGAATCTCCAGAGAATTATTCTGAGTGAAAAAAGCCAATCTCAAAGGTTATATGTGTTTCATTTCATCTATATAATACTCTTGAAATGATGAAATTATAGAAATGGAGAACAGATTAGTAATTCTAGGGGGTAAGGTGGGGAAGGATAGAAGATGTTTTGACTCTAAAAAGGCAACATGAGGGATCCCTGTGGTATGGAAATGGTCTCTATCTTGATTGTGTCAATATCCTGGCTGTGATTAAGTAGTATAGTTTAACAAGATGTTACCACTGGAGGAAACTGGGTAAATAGTATGCAGGATCTCTTTGCATTATTTCTCACGACAGCATATGAATTTACAATGATCTAAAATTAAAACTGTAACTTTGAAAAATGAAAAAGCAAACACTCTGGCTTAACACATACCAATGAATCTGAAAATATGGGATAATGATGTACAAAAAAATAAAAATCCAAGAAGATCATGCAGCTAGTGGTAGAGGTAAGACATATTATCTGGGTTTTTGCTCCCTTTTCAACACTAGACTAGTTCCAAGAGATGAGAAAGTATAAGGTGCCATGACTGGAGTGCATGGCTGAACTAATGTGGAAATAAAGTTCACAGGAGACATGGCTGTCCAGGAACTAAGAAACTAACATGCATCAGCTGGGCCGTACGTTTGAATGTAGAAGTCAGAATGTACGTGGACATAAAGGCAAGTTCAGGTTGGGGGGAGGTATAGCTCAGTGGTAGAGTGCCTGTTTAGCATGCATGAGGCCCTGAGTTCAATCCCCAGGACCTCCTTTTAAAAAAAGAAAAAAAGTAAAAAAATGCAACTCACCCCCTCTCCAAGACAAGTTCAGGTTATAGCAGGGAAAATGGGGACACAGTTTGCAGAGTGATTAAGATTAAAGGGGACAGTTTATTAAATATGGATTAAGGATCCATATTAGGATTTTAGGGTATCAGAACACCCTAAAAAGTTCTAAGCTAGAAACAAGGCCTACATATGGAAAATTCTTCCTAATACATAGTATCAAGCAAATCTTCTGTTCAATTTAAGAACAAAGTCAGTTAATTTAGATAACTAAATTTTATAAATTCATGATAGTCAAACAAAAACTGTTAGTGCAAATGGTCCTGATTACTATAGCAATTTGGCTACATGGACACACCAAGTAAACACTGTGAAGATAAAATATCTTAAATGCTGGGTAACCTATGATGAAAGATTTGATCACTCACTTCTCCTCCCCTCCCATCCACTGATAATAGGAAGCAGGTGGACAGAGGTGAGGGAGGAGGGCTAGAATCTAGTAACCTCAACAAATATCTTTCCAGAGTTAAGTAAGTACAGAACCACGTATTAACATAAGTAATTCCAAGTTCCTTATTGGAAATAGAAATTTAACTTGAATAAACTGCCAGTTCCCAAAAATGGTGAATATGTTGGTCTACTGGACACCCCTGCTCTAAAGGACATGAATCTGGAGGGGAGGGTATAGCTCAGAGGTAGAGTGCACGCCTAGCATGCATGAGGTCCTGGGTTCAATCCTCAGTACCTCCGTTAAAATGAATAAACCTAATTATTTCTCCTCCAAAAATGAAACAAACAAACAAAAAAAACCATAAAGCACATGGATCCATAAAGCACAGACACACACACACAAAGACAGTTTGATTATGAGTTTGAAGAGGTAGTCAAAGAAGATGTCTCATCTACTCAAATATCTTCAGTGATTACAAAGTCCTTTACTCAATCACAGAAACTCTTCAGATTTGATCTGGACTCGCAAATGTACCTATTTCATATTTTAACATACTCCATGCTTATATGACAGTGTACATTCTGTTTACATGTTTTATGTGATAAAGCTATATTTATGAACTGTCAGTCAGCAAGCTACAATCTAAATTTAATAAATTAAAATCACATTTTGTCAGTAAAACAGAATATTCTAAAATGATAAAAGATCAACTCCAGTAAATTATAAAATTATATATTTTAAAAATCACTTATGGGGCTTTAAAAACTTCCATATGTTAATAGCTAATTACTTTAAAAGCAAGGACACTAGAATCTTTCATTCTAAAGACAACTGTTTTCAGAATAACACAGTAACTTCCACTTATTGAATGATCTCTTTCTCTGAGGCAGTACACTAGAAAATTTAAGAAAATCTCCTACAATTCTCAAAACTCACAAAGATAAGTATTATTATCCTCACATTAAGGACATGGAAAATGAGATTCAGCAGTATTAAATAACTTATCACCAGTACTGGTGATATTGTTAGGCAGTTAGAAATGAGCACTGGGCAGGGGGAGAGGAAGGGGAAAGGAACAACCCATAAAATGATAGTACATCTGCACTCAGGATAAGGGACTCTAGAAACTTTTACTTTCTCTAAATGAGGGCCAGCAAAAGAAGCCAGCTAAAATTAAAACGCAGCAGCTGCGCATAAGAGAAGGACCTGGAGTAACTTGATCCAATGCTCATTATAACGTAATTAACATTACAGTTTGAGCCTCCTCCCTTAGGTTTCTCTGTGTGCTTCTGGGGTAAGAACCTGTCCAAAAGGGGATGGGCGTGCCGGAGCACAAGGAACCTGAGCTGTCAATCAGCCCGATCACTCAAAGAACCTGAGCCGTTAATCAATCAATCACAAAAAACGCCCCTAAGCCAGGATCCAAGACGGAAAAACAAAGGAGTGGCGCCATTTTTCCTCTCTTGAATTGGCCCGCTCCCAAGTGTAAGGAGTGTACTATCTTTCACTACTTTTTACTTTACTAATAAAAATCTTGCTTATATCACGCTTTCTGTCTCTCGTTAAAAATTCTTTTTTTTTTTTCGGGTGACTAAGAACCGAGGTAATTCCTACTTCCCTTTTCCCAGTAACAATATTAAGCCCGGAGCTCTCATTGGTCTAATGTAAAAGTCCAAATTTTTCCATTATGCAACACTGCCACTTAAAATCACTCATTCAACAAATTACATAGTGCCTGTTATGTACTAGGCATTGCAGAAAGTACCGGTACACAAAGATGAATTTGCGCCAATGTAGCCTCACCTCCCAGCTCAATCTGGGGTGGAAATAAGAGCTATAAACAAGTGCAACACAACGCAATAAGCGCTATGAAAGAAGTATATATGAGAATACCTATACAAAAGTGGGTGTGCTGACTCCGTGTAACAAGCAGTCAAAAAAGGCTTCACTTAGGAAAAAAAAATGCTTGCTGCATAGTACACCTTATTTAAATATCTCATGTAACTCTTAAGTTGAACCTTGAAGGAAGAGTGAAGTTAACAGACGGAGAATCAAGGATATTCTAGAGAGAAAGAAGCCGTATTTGCAAAAGCACAAAGTTTCAGAAAATCATAAGCCATTTAGTATAGCTAAAGGAAAAAAATAAAGATGGCTTTGTGACAAGCAGTAAAGAAGTAAACACAAGACAGATTAGGGAGGTTCTCATATGCCATGCTAAGAGTTCAGACTTCATCTTGTAAGAAATCAGGAGCCTTTCCTAGAGTTTAACCAAGTCACTACTCTACAAATATTCCCTGGTCAAATTTGGAAGAATGGATGTCGGGGTAGGGACAACCTTTTAGCAGGCTACCACAAATAGTCCAGGTAATACAATTTATAATCTCTTAGCGTCAGGCTACTACACTTAATTACCTACATGATATTTTGGATATCTTATAGACATTTCTAGCCTAAATGTCCAAAACTAAAGTCTTGATTTCTCCACCAAATTGTGTGTTCCATGACCAATCTCAGTAACAGTACAACCATACATGTTACTCAAACCAGCAACCTGGGTTCATTCTTGATTTCTCCTTCTTCCTTAACCACCAAATTAAATCCACTTGTTATTAATTATTCCCAAAATATATTTCAAATCCATTCATTTCTTTCCAGTTTCACTACCCTCACCCACCTCAAGTCACCACTGCTCAACTGGAAAGCTGCAGTAGTTTCCAACTGGACTTGCCTACATTTTCTTTAGTATTAGTTGGCTTCCTTTAAGCACTTACTAGGAATGACAATTATTTTCATCTGTTTACTCCCTCCAAACAGAAAGCCTTGATAAACTCAAGACCACAGTGTTGTTTACTGTTTATTTTTTTTACTTCAGTCCTCTAGGATCAACCAGGTCAACAGAAACAATATTAACAAAACCTAACCCGCACTTATTATGCCCCAGGCACCATTTCAAGTGTTTTACATGTATTAACTCATTGAAGCCTCACAATGGCCTGTGACTACTTTTATCTCAGTTTTTACAGATAAGGAAAAAGGCACAGATACTTAAGTAATCTGCCCAAGGTCACCCAATGAGTTCAGGGCAGAACCCAGAATCGAACCTAGGCAGCCTGGAGCCCATCCTCTTGACCATTACCCAGTACTTCTCTAAGGATATGCTCAATAAATATATCCTGAACAAATAAACAAATGAGATAAAGAGGGACAGATTTAGGGGTATGTTGAATTTGAAGTACTCTGAGAAGGCTATGAGGTAGAGCAGGGTAAGTAGTTATAAATTAGAGGTAAGCATTCTGAAGTCATCAGGGCCTACAGCAAGCCACCTATAAAATGTAAACCTCTGTATAAAAAGTGATTCTCTAATTTAAAAAATCAGATGTGCTCTTAAAATGTAACCATTTGGATCCAACTCTGTAATAAAAACACGTTGTAACAAAGCACAGGATGCCCCCATTGAACCTTGACTGTACCTATGAAAAATTCTGTATTGTTAATATGAAATGAAATACTTGCCTTTCAGTAGTATTCTGTATCCCTATAAATGTCAAACTTCTATTTTGTTAAAATATAAAAGTGAGGATATTTATTTTTAATTTGACAAAATGACACCCAAATCAACTTAGTAAAATACAAGAAAATGTAGGACTGACAAGAAAATGTCTAAAAAAGTGAAAGCACACTTTACCTGCCAGATATTAAAACATATTATAAAGTTACAGAAATAAAGATAATGGGTATGGTACAAGTCAAAGAAAAGACAAAACAATGAAAGAGAACAGAATCCAAACAAAACCAAGTATATATAGATTGTGAAAATAAATGTAAAAACAAATATAAATTATATACACATTTTATCATCCAATGTTGAATCATCAAAAAGCTTTTGCGAAGCATCAAAAATAAACTCGAAACTAAAAAGGAAAAGACAAATTTCAACATTAAAATAATTTAAACTATGTCACAGAAAAACAGCTTTAAAAAGTTAAATAGACAAATTGCAAAATGAGAGTAAACAAAATACATGAGAGAGTTAAAAACATCAGAAGTAATTTCTTTAAAATTAAGAGACTATGATAGTCTACTCAGAAGAGATTGAACAACAGTACACAAGGAGATGCTCAACATCAACAGAATTCAACTAGATAGAATTAAATGAGGGACTGCTTTTTGCAATCCGATTGGATAGAAGAGAAGATGGGAAATGGGTGCTCTCAAACACCTTCAGTAGAAAAGAAAATGGGAACAACCATTCTGAACAATTTAGAAATTACACAGTATTTGGGGATAAATAATCCTACTTCTAAAAAGTTAGATTTAAGGGGTAATCAGGCAAGCATACAAAAATGGTGCTCATGACAGCACTGCTTTTAAAAGTTAATTGATTCAGCAATCCTCCTTCTGTGTATATATGAAGAAATATTTGCACCGATTTTAATGCTGCATTATTCACAATAGCCAAGAAGTAGAAGCTGCCTAAATGTTCACTGGCAGATGAATGGATAAGTGAAAGACGGTATATGCAAATAATGGAATATTATTCAGCCTTGAAAAGAAGGAAATCCTGTCCCATGCTACAACATGGATGAACCTTGAGGACTTGATGCTATGTGAAACAAACTAGTCACAGAAGGACAAATACTGCAGGATTCCACTTATATGAAGCAACCAAAGTCAAACTTTTAGAAACAGAAAGTCAAATGGTGGTTGCCAGGGGCTGTGGGAGGGGGAAAAGAGGAGCTGTTGTTCAGCAAGTGCAGAGTTTCAGTTTTGCAAGATGAAAGTTCCAGAAATCTGTTGCATGACAAGGTGCATATACTTAATACTACTGTACTATATACTTAAAAATGGTTAAGATGGTGAAGTTTATATATTCTTTACCACAATCAAAAGAAAAGTTAATCAAAAATAATCTAAGTATCCATGAGCTAGGAATTGGTTATATTAAAACATACAATGTAATAACACATAGCCATTAAAAATGATAATCTCTTTGTAAGAGAGAGATCTGTGAGGCTATCCACCAAAATTTAATAGTGGTATCTCTGGGTAACAGGATTACAGATGACCTTTACTTTCTTATGTTTTCCTGTTTTTCAAATACAGTTAAGTATGTGTTATGTGATGCCAAAGGATAGCTCAAAAGACAAAGTGAGTGCCACCATTAATTCCAGAATCCTGGGATGGAATTTCACATTTCTCTGTATGTATCTGGCATATATTGGGGGATTAATGAATATTTCAGAGTCAGGATGAGCACTGGTTAAGAGCTCAGGAATGAGACTGATCTGGATATGAATCTCAGCTCCAAAATTTACTGATCAAGGGTTTAAAATCTTATTGAACTTCACTAAGCTCCAATTTCAAGTATAAAACGTCACAGAACAATACTTGAGGATTGTTGCAGGGAACATGTATTTAAAGCACTTGTCATCATTCCTGACTCAGAAGAAACACACAATAAAATGATGGCCATTGTTACTATTTGTTGACTTGAGCACTGGAAGAGCTCAGACAAAAAAAAAAAAAAAAAAAAAAAAAAAAACTAAGCATCTATAGAAGACTATTATGCTTAATTGTAAGAAATTCCCAACTGTGTTAAAAAGCAAGAGACAAGACTTTGGTGGATGTAGAACAGTGGCCAAAAGGTATGATTTTATTCCTATATCTAAAAGGATTACACTATAAAATTAACCAATTAGTTAGTGCATAAATACCACTCAGGAGTTTTGGGCACAGACTTAGTGCTTCAGTTAAAAAAGAAAAGAAAAGAAAAGAAAAGAAAAAATATGCTTATTTTAGTCCAGAGATAGAATGGAAAATTAACTGGCAAAACACGACAAATGAAGATTTGACTTAAGTTAGAGATTAAAAGAATGAGTAACACGAACATTAATTTTGCTTGGCCTCTATCTTCCTCACTACTTTTGGATAAGGAGACTTTTTGGCACTATTCTTCCCCCAAAGTCTGGTATAGAGCCTAATACAGTAAAAGTGCTCAATAAATATTTACAAGATGAGTCATAAGAGAAAGTCTCAGTGAAACCGCAGGAAAATTTGAGTTAGAATTTGAGGAAATCTCAGTCAAAATGATGGGGAGCTTAAGGATGAAAGCTAACAGGCTTACGGAGGGAAGGATTTTTCTGGTAACACCTGCATCTCCTTTACTCAATGAGTTTCCCAAGGTACCGCAAAGGGAATGTCAACAGCAAAAATACACTGAACTTTGCACCCCAACAGGGGCAGAAACCAGGGTCGAATGTGTTAAGCTTATTAGGCTTTTGGCTCCAAAGTCTTTATAATGATCAGTATTCATCAGTTGGCACCCTGTCAACACTTATTTACTCAAAAAAAAAAAAAAAAAGGGCAATGGGGACCATTCTTAAGTATCAATCCCGAGCCCCACTACTTCTGTAGCTTTTCTTCTTCGAACCAGCCTTTAGAAGTTTCTAAAAGTGGGAGGAGTTACCTCAGAACTTTTGAGTTGCTTGTTTTTAGTCAAACAGAAGAGGTGAAGGCTTTAGAGGCACCCTGCACAAATATGCGGGTGCAACCTAACAGTGAGCAAGTCAAAGGACAAGAAAAGTGGGGCTCTGGGGTTGAAGACTGGGGTGGAGAACGGCGCTCTAGACTTGGGGGCTACCCCCCCATCCCATTTCACCCACTCTTTCGTAAAATGCAATTAAATTCCGTTCCACTTCCTATCTCTTACAAGAAACCCCCAACTTGCCCGCCACATCACGGCACTCCCCGAAGGCCACACCTGGTGCACTCGCTGCAGAATCTCCAACTCCCGCCACAGGTTTGTCATGTGTCCTCCTCAAAGCGGAAGTGACTTCAAAGGGAGAAACTGAAAGTAGGAGAGTTCAAAATACCAGTAATCTAAAACCCCTACAGAGTTCTGAGAAAACACTTCCCGACTACCTTTCTCTCCTACCGCATACTCTCTTCTGTTAGGCGGGCGAAAAGGCTTCACCACTGCGGAGCGACTGGTTCCCCGCCCCAAACTCCAAATCATTGAAAAGCCCTGTCCTTTATTGGCCAACGAGGCGGCATTGGCACCTCCCAGGAACTACAACTCCCGTCAGGCCCCGCGGGAAGCAAACGGAGAAAAGGATACGGCCGAGAACAAAGCACGTTGGGAACTGTAGTCAGCTGCAGGCCGAAAAGGGCAATTACCCCGCCTTTCCCAGCTGAGGCTGGAGAAACCAGGTGTTCGGCTTTAGAACCCGTTATCGCCGAGGGGAGAAGCGAAGCCCTTAAGCAGCATTCCCCCACTTCCCCTCACATGGAGGATGACAATTTTCCTTTATTCCTATAAAGCACTATAAGTACTCCTTGAAGAAATATGGTGTCTTTCCAATACCTCCAGGTCAGTAAAAACTCCCAGAACTCCCCAACCTCAGGCTCCAACTCGTGGGAAAAGGTGGCTCTTTTACAAGTGGGCAAAATGGCTGTCCTCTTACGTTTACCATTGGTCGGGCTTTGCGTCCTTCAAGGGCGGTTACTTACCGCCGATTGGCTCTTTTTCCCTGGAGGGTGGAGAAAGACCTGGCAAGGCGCTCCCGCGGCCCGGGAGGAGATGAAGGGGTGGAGAGAAGGCAGTTTGTTCAGACGTGATTGGATAATGCTCATGTCAATCGGAGGATATACAACCTATGATTTGTCGACTGACCCTCAAAGAGAACGAAGAGGCGGGGCTAGTGCGTGGTGGGAAGGGGCGGGATTCTGCCAGCCGCGGCTGCCGCTGGAGCCGGTGTCCGGGCTGGTGATGGGGTTAATTCCCTTTCGTAAGACTCTTACTTGCACCCACCCAGCCCCGCCGTCGCCCCGCCGCGCCGCGCTCCAGCCGCCTCCTCCTCCTCCTCAGTAACGCGGGTAAGAGATGCCCTCACCTCCCCCCTCCAGCTACCCGGGAATAACGCGCTTCGCTCCCCTCCCCCGCCCGCCAACCGGTAGCGCTAACGGAGAAGGAGGCAGGCAGGGGAGAGATGTGGTGTGTGAGAAGGTGGCCTTCCCCGCCTAGCCGTCGGCGCTCCAGCCGGGGCCCCATCGGGGTGCTGCTGCCGGCAGCACGCCGGAAGGTCGGGTTCCGAGGGAGCCCCGGCTCGCCTGGCCCGCCGCTGCAGCTGCAGCTGCATCCACTACCTTGTGCCCACCGCCCCCACCCGGGGGCCATGTGAAAAGCAAACCCCTCGAGGCCTAGCGGAGGAGGCAAGGGAAGGGTTCCCGAGTCCCAGCCATAGCTGCTGCTGCTGCCCTTGCAGCCCCAGGGACTCGGGAACCAGCCACAGCAGGCCTGCCAGGAGCGGGTGCCGAACGTGTCTCTGCTCTCCCGGGTGGCTGTCGTCGGTGCCCTGGGCTCCCCGGCCCACCCCACGGCCGCGGCCCCCGGCCTCGCACCCCGAGAATTTTTAGAGAGGAAATAAGGCATTCCGAATGGTCGGTGAAATGTTAGGTAGTACATTTTGGCTGTGGTGCTAGAAAAAGCACAATGGGAATATTAAAAAGAAAGTTGAATGACTGTCAGTGCCACGGACCTCGGGGGTCAGATTTACACACGTTATGGTTGAGCCTTAGGCTCTGCCCCCGAAATCCCTGTGTGTTTGAAGTTTTTTGTCGTTGTCTTTTTTGTTGTTGCTAGGTGCAGAGGAGGGTGCTTCCATTCTTTGAGCTTGCTTTTATGCGGAAACTTAAACTGTTGAGGCTCTCATGTCCCGTGTGTAATTGGGACAGCGTGTCAACTAAGTAAACGGGGAAGAGGTGCTTTCTAAAATAGTGAGGTTTAATAAATAGCAGATGATTTTTCTAAAATTTTCCAGAAAAAAATATGTGTATATTTATGTGTGTGTGTATGTGTGTGTGTGTGTGTGTGTATGTATATCTCTAAAGGTATAGTTTGCCTAATTGTAATTCTGAAGAAATCCTTTGCTTTTAGCCTAAATGTCATTGATTACAGGAACTTTTGAATAATGGAAAGATGGTTAAAGTCAAACTGGCAGCCCACCTACTTATAATATTTGAAACAGTAAAATCTGTAGCATGGGAGATTGCCAGTGTGACTAGAGTGATTGGACACACCTCAGTTTAACAAAATTTGACATATTTGGCCGTATTTGAGAGGGAATGCTTCTTCCTTATGTGTTGATTGAGTGCTCATCTTTTCAGTTCTTGCTTTTCTCTCTGAGTGAATATGTCCTTAAGTAATGGTTATGGAATATGGATGTTTTGTTGTAGACATGTCTGTAATCAGCGGTCAAACTCTAGGCCCAATTCTGAGGCTTTACCTGGTACCAGAATAAACTTGGGTTCTGAAGCAATACCTGAGTTTTGATTAAGTGACCATTTCTTCTGGGTCTGAGAGGACTATACTGGCTTAATGATCTTCCATATTCCATAACTAATACACCTAGAATTGACAGATACATAGGTTCAGGACCTGGAAGAAATTTGGATGTGTGTTAGAATTAAAACACGAACCATATAACTGTGTAGTCCCTTCAGTGCCTCAAAAAGTACCCCTAGCTTACATCACTCTGCATAGCATTGTCTAAAACTCTTTGGTTAACTGATAAGTTAGATAAATTGATAAATAATGCTTTCAGATCTCATGTGCCATACGTACAGAAAAGGCTGATGAGAATGTAGGAGACCTCTATATTCTCTTATCAGCTGTGGGACCCCCAAAATGAGCCTCAGTTCACTTTAGTCATTTATAAAATGGGAGTGGTAATGCTTAACACATGGAATTGTGAGAATTAGAGATGAAGTATATAAAGCCCCTGGCATCGTGCCTAACACATAGTATGTATGATTAAAAATTATGATTAAATATTGTTATTTTCATGCATATTAAGAGATTGAGTTTGTCATTCAGACGCACATGGTGGTGTTGCATCCTGAGGATGTGTTCTGTTAGGAGTACTGTGGGGGTTTGCATTTATAAAGTGACTGGAAGTGCAACCTGTAGTTAACCATTTTCAAAATTGGTCATCAGATGCAGGAGAGTTGCTTATTTTACAGAAGTTTTTTTTTTTGTTTTTTCATTAGAATGCAGGTATTTGTGGAATATATTTCAAATGGAGTATCTGGAATTAAAAAGTATGTGGTAAATTATTTTAGTGATAAATTATTATAATATCTTTTAAATTTTATTTAGCTGGCATGTGTTTCACCATCTAGTTTATACAGTTGGGGTCCGTATTCATTGTGCTACCAATGTGCCAGCAAGCAACAGTTGAACTCCTTAACAGAGTTAAAATTAAGCAAGTTATTTGAATTTGTTATGGCCGTAGGCTGACTACTGTTTTGTTGCTGTTTTTAATTCTCATTATTTATCAGTTCTTGAGTGTTTCTTATCTGTGGAACAACATGCCAGACACACTGTTCCTTCCTCTGCCCAGGCACTTCTGAAAATGTACTGGATCGTCACACATAATAGTGTCCTTGGAGTTTGTACAGTTAGACAAATTGAAGGTTCGCATGAAAACAGTTCTTTTATGAAGTCTTCTGATAGTAATGCCTGGCCAGGGTTCAAGGCAGCTGCACCTTGTGCTGAATAGTGAGCTGAAGTATATAATGTTATGGCAGGCCTCCCAAATTACTGAACCCAGTAGGGTTGGATGCTCCTTTGAAGAGCTTTACATGGCAGCAGCAGTAGAAAATTTTATAAAATTGAAATCAGCTTTTTCAAATACTATGCAGAAGACAAGAATTGCCAAGCAATGAAAGAGATTTTCTTGTACTGGCACATTAGGATACCTCATTATACTCATTTGAGTTAATACTAAGTTTTAATTCCTTAGAAATAAAGAAGTACTGAGAGTTAATATTCTGAAAAATGTTACAATAATAAACACTTAAGACTGATGGGTTTATATGATATTGTTGCTATTTGGATTAGAAAATTTCACTGTTAACACTTTCACGATCTATTGTAAATATGTTGGGCAAAGAAGTGTGGTTACAAATGGTAGTGAACTTTTCAAATGCACTTGCAGCCCCAAACCACAGAATCAATACACTATCTTTTTAGTCATACATACTTGCATACAGTGGTCATAACTTATTACTTATAACTTGAGATGAATAAACTAAGATGGGTATCATAAAGGGAAGGGAGCATGTCTGTTTTTCCCTCAGTGTAACAGTAGTCTTTTTTCTATAAAAGAAAAATAATCTTCCACTTGATTCCTGCTAATTCTGATAATGTTTACTAATAATACAGATATGCAGAAAGAATCAAACTATATGATGAATTTTATTACGTTAACTTTGCTTCACAAATAAGGATATGTTACATAATTAAACAAATTTGCTTGTACCTGATAAGACGTGAGTGTGTGTATTTTTCTAGGATTTACTTCAATTATTTATTGGCTGATGGTTGAAATAAGATACGAGTTATTTAATCCTGGCTCAAAACTAGCTGTCTACCTTATTTTCCAGCAGTTTGGTTTTTTATTCCCAGATTTTATCCTTTATTATTTTGCCTCTTCTTACCTCCTTTAGTTTCCACACATTCCTGTTAACTTAAATTTTTTTTCTTGTGAGTTTTGAAAGTCTACACTTTATGATCTTTGTTGCTCTCTCTTCGCCCTCAAAATTGTAGATTTATAACTTTTTTCTTAATATCTGATCTGTAAGCCCACTTCTGCAAGCAAGTTGTGAGGTTTTTGAACCTATGTATTTAATAAATACTAGACCATGTAATGTGTTTAAGTGACGGTTCTTACAGCCTGCTTGACTAATGTTTTCATCTACAACTCCCTAGAACTACTTTCAAAGGAAATTAAATACAGAACATAAACTCCATTTGTTTTTATTCTTGACCTTTGTTTTTAAAAGGCAGTGATTTGGTATTGTCTAAGAGTTTAAAGTGCTATAATTTGACTTCTCCTAACTTTT
Source organism: Camelus ferus (assembly GCF_009834535.1). Taxonomy (NCBI): domain Eukaryota; kingdom Metazoa; phylum Chordata; class Mammalia; order Artiodactyla; family Camelidae; genus Camelus; species Camelus ferus. The sequence goes on from NC_045700.1 coordinate 17,385,520, forward strand.
GTTTGATCAATGAGAGATATAAATTACTTTTGTGGGCTAGTTGTGCAATTAATTTCACTAGCCTGCCTGCTACATGAAAGAAATTCTGTAACTGGTATAAAATATCACCTTACAGTCTGAGTTAGAAGTTTAACTAACTGCAGATTTACCTTGTTGCCTTGGCCCTCACTGGGAAAGGAAGCTATGGGATTTCATGGGGGTTGTTTGTTTTGTTTTTTTAAGTTTTAATGTTGTGCGAAAAAGCTCTGTACATATATGCAGAGTAACGGCTTAATTGAGCATAAGGCCTTTAAAAGTCCTCTTACGAAAGCAGCTTGCTTATTACAGTATAGCTGTGTTTAAAAATAGTGTCTTTTTACTGGGAACAACCCAAATGCCCTTCAGTGAGTGAATGCTTAAACTGTGGTAGATCTATACCATGGAATACTATGCAGCAGTAAAAAGGAACAAGCCATTAATACACAGCAATGTAGATAGATCTTGAAAGAATTATGTGAAGTGAAAAAACAATCTTGAATTGGAACAACCATGTAGCTTCATTTATATAACATTTCTCAAAATGACATAATTATATAGAAAGAGAACAGATTGATGGTTTCCAGGCATTAAGGATGGGTAGGGGGAGCAGGATGGTTGTGACAATAAAGGGTTAGCATGAGGGATCTTTTTAGTGATTGAACAGCTCTGTATCTTTTGGTGGCGGTTACATAAATCTATATACATGGGATAAAATTACATAAGGGGAGGATATAGCTCGGATGTAGAGTGCATGCTTAGCATGCACGGGGTCCTGGGTTCAATCCCCAGTACCTCTATTTAATATAATGAATGAATGAATAAACTAAATTACCTCTCACCACCGAATCACATGGAAACACACACAAAAGAGTGTATGTAAAATTGGTAAAATCTGAGTAAAATTGTGGATTATATCAATGTCAATCCCTGGTTTTGATATTGAACTACACTTAACAGTCATCCCTTTGTATCTGCTGGGGATTGGATCCAGGACTCCCCTTGGATACCAAAATTCACGAATGCTCAAGTCCCTTATATAAAATGGCATTGTATTTGCATATAATCTATGCACATTCTCTTGTATACCATCTCTAGATTACTTATAATACCTAGTGTAATGCATGTGCTATGTAAATGTTGTAAGCACAATGTAAATGCTATATAAATAATTGCCAGCACATGACAAATTCAAGTTTTGCTTTTGGAAACTTTCTGAAATTTTTTTCTGAAGTATTTTCAGTCTGAGGTTGGTTGAATCCACAGATGTGGAACCTGTGGGTATGGAGGGCTAACTGTGTAATGTTATCATTGGGGGAAACTGGATGAAGAGTACGTGGGCACTTGCTGTACTATGTTTTACAACTTTATGTGAATCTAATTATTTTAAAATTATTAAGTCAATTACAAAAAACTCTAATACTTATATATATGTTTCTGTATAGTATTGGGGGGGAAGTATCTGTTTTAAAACAAATATTCTCTGCAAAATACCATTCATTCAGTTCATATTGTTCACTTGTGTTATTTATACTGTCTTGTTTACATGCATCTGAGTATATCCAAGATGCAGTTTCCATTTTCACTTTATGTGCCTTGTTTTCTCTAAATGCCAGTTTATTCTTCTGTCTTTAGGGCTTGCTGCACTTTCACTTTCCAACCCTTCTTCATATAAACTAGAAGGAATCTGATATTAGTCATGTATATTGTTCATTTTCCAGTTGCTATAAAAGGATTTTGTCAAGAGGCTGTACATTCGTCATTCAACTAGATATTTGCATTTTAAGTCTATAGATTATCTGTAGGACAGAAGATTTTGTTCTATTATGAAGACAGCAAATGAGATATAATTTGGGGGAAGAAAGTGATATAAATGCTGTTAAGTTATGCTATGGTTATTGTGTGACCACAAACTTCATACAAAACTAAAAATTTTAAAATATTGAATGTTTTGCAGCAGTGAGGGGAGGAATATGAGGAGGTCAAAAGTAAAATTGTAGACCACCAACGTGGGGAGGATATGCTTCCTGTGATATGGATGACCTTGATCTCTTTGTGTGTGGTATGAGATAGGGGTCCAGGTTCATTCTTTTACATGCAGATATCCTTTTTTTTTTTTTTTTTTTTGTCTCAGCACCATTTGTTTTTCTTTCCCCGTTGAATTGCCTTAGCACCTTTGTTGACCATAAATGTAGATTATTTCTCAATTCTCATTTCTATTCTATTGATTTATATGTTTTAACATTATGCCACTCGTCCACAATGTTTGATTATGTAACTTTGTAAAAAGTTTTGAAATTGGGACATGTAAGTCCTCTAACTTTGTTAATCTTTTCCAAGGTTGTTTTGGCTATTCTGGATCCTTTTTATTTCTGGATGTAGTTTAAGATCAGCTTGCCAATTTCTGCAAAAAAAAAAACCCAACAACTGGATTTTGATAGGGATTGTGTCAAACAGGTAGATCAGTTTGACACTTTGGGGAGAGATACTGAGATAACTTGTTTAGTATTTAATGATTCATTTTAAAAGAATAATAAATTTATAGGTTGTTAACATAAGTACAATTGGCCCTCCATATTTGCTGGTTCTAAATAAATGGATTCAACCAATGGTGGATCAAAAAATAGTAAAAGAAAAAAAATTCCAGAAAAGTTCCCCCAAAAAACAAAACAATTTGCCATGTTCAGGCAATTATATAGCATTTGTATTGTATTTACAACTATTCATGTAGTATTTACATTGCAGTAGATATTATAAGTTATCTAGAGATGATTTAAAGTATATGAGAAGAAGTGTGTGTAGGTTATATGCAAATACTATGCCATTTTATATGAGGGATTTCAATATACCTGGATTTTGGTATCCAAGGGGGGTCCTAGAACAAACCCCCATGGATACTGTACCATATTATGAAAAAAAATTTTTTAATAAAAAAATAATGAGAAGAATGGCATTGTTTTACATTTTTGCAAAGCTCCGTAATGTCTGGCTTATATGAAGATAACTGGGTTCTCATATCTGTTTTTGCATTCATTTTGATATGATACATGGTTTTGATTGAAATGTGAGAAATTTGGCCTCTTACAGATAAATAGAGGAAAAAGGAAGGACCTCATGGACCCTTTGAAAGTGTCTTGATGATCTGCAGTGATCATTGGACCACATTTTGAGAACAGCTTGTCCAGTGGAAAGAAATATATATTTGGAAAGTCAAAAACTTGCTTGAATGTCGCAAGTCTGCCACTTAACAGCTGATGTGATTTTTGAGCAAGTTACTTTGCCTCTCAGTCTTTCTTCATCTGTAAAATGAAGATAATGACACGTCCTTTTAGTGTTTTTATAAGGAGGAAACAAGTCCACACCTGTAAAGTTTTGGATGTATAGAAACCACCAAAGAATAGATGCTTGTCTTTTTCTCATGTATATTTGTCAATGTCTCTCTATTACTTAGGATTTAGCTAATTTTTTTTCCACTGAAAGTGTACATAACCACAGCATGGTAACCTTCATATAAATTTGGTTCATTGTAGTAGTATTTACCTAAGAGCTGAAGTTTATTTATATAAGTTTCTTACTGTCAGTCCTTTTAACTACAGGTTACGATAGTGAACAAGTAGAGAAGAGAAAGGCCAACAAAGATGGTAAAGTAATTACTCAGAAATGGTGGAGTAAATTGATGTCTCCTTTTAGACCATTTGTTGCCTTTACTGCAGTCCTGCTGGTAACTTTTCAAAGAGTAAATGAAACTGAAAATATTCTGCCTTAAATTAGAAAATGATTCTTTAGCATGTATTTTCCCTGTTAAAAATAAATTAAATTAAATTAATATATAAATGACTCCAAATCCTCAATGATTCTATAAACACTGAACCAAATGTCAGATGGACATTATTGCAGTTTTTATTTTTTTAAAGCAGATTGAGAGATGGAATGAGGTGTAGAGTGTAATTTAGACAGAGTGGTCAGGAAGACCAATTGACATAAGAGCAAACACCTAACTGAACTGAAGTAAACAAGCCATGTGAGGGAAGAACAACATTCTGGGTGGAAGGAACAGAAAATTCAAAGGCCGTGAAATGGGGACATAAATGGATGGAGATGAAAATTACACTTGTTTACTTCAGCGGTAATTTCAGCAGTGTTCTCCCAAAGACAGAATTTAAAGGAACAAGTACATTACGAACACTTTAAAGGGGGAGAGTATAGCTTAGTGGAAGAGTGCATGCTTAGCACCTATGAGGTCCTGGGTTCAATCCCCAGTACCTCCATTAAAAAAAAAATTCTTCCCAACAAATTTCCTAAACATTCTGCAGGGGATGTATCACTCTGACCCCACTGAGAACTAGTGTGCTTGGGGAATGTTTCAGAAAAAACACAGCCGCATCCTCTTTCTCAGGATCTGTGGGTACCATTTCAGTCCAGAAATTTAAAGGAAAGAAAAAAAAGAACACTTTGAAGTATGGATCTGGGGCTGTCAACCATACATATTTATTAGCTAAGTGAATCATTTTCACTGTGGATCCTCTTAATCCCAGGTGTATTGGATTTTAAGAAACATTTGCAAAGTCTAAACCCAAATCTTTAATCTTCACTTATCAAAGATTTCTTGTCTTTTCAGTGCTAACCCAAAAGATGCAATAGTTTTTCTTAGAATTACCTGCATTTACATAGACCAATAGATGAGTCTTTGTGTTGGAATGAGAGAAGTCACCTGGTCCATCCTCTGGTTCTCAAGGATCAGTCCAGTGACAGTTACCTGGGCAGCTTTTCATAAAGTTATCCTCTCTTCCTTTCCTTTCTTCTTAGCAGGTATTAGAATGGAAAGATGGGGAGATGTGCCGCTCATGCCTTTTGGGGCAAGTTGTTGTGGGGAACTTACATGACAGAGAAATCAAGCAGATAATCATTCAGCCTTTGCTTGAAATATTCTAGTGACAGAAGGGCATTCTTTTTTTTAGTGGAGGTACTGGGGATTGAACCAGGATCTTGTGCATGCTCAGCATGTGCTATACCACTGAGCTATACCCACTCTCCCGCAAGAAGTATATTCTTAAGGAACTCGTCTCTACATTTTATTTATTTATATATATATACATATATAGAGAGAGAGAGAGAGAGAGAGAGAGGGAGGGAGGGAGGGAAGAGAGAGGGAGGGCTTAGTCAGAGGAAAGGAGATCCCACTTGTCCCAGACACAATTGAAATGTTATCATAAAGGTGCATCAGTATCAATGTCACCTGTCCCCTCACGCCCCCAGAGAGTAGAAACTAAAGTGTAGGTAGAGGTGGGAGACTTTACTTAACCAGGCCCAAGACCCTCCTGCTTTGCACCATTGTCTAAAATGAGGGAAATGGTGGAGGACTAATCTTACAGACGTCCTCAGCAGGTACTTCACCCCTTTATACTTGCCCTGGCTGTTTAGCACCTTTCTTAGACTTGCTGGGCTATATTCCATATTCCTGTGCGTAGAGAAACTAGAATTAGTCCTCAGAGCACATCAGGTCTTACCACAGAACAGGGCAACTTACGGTGATCATAGTGGTATCTTTGTGATTTTAGATTTTGTCTTATTTGAGGTGAGTTGACCACAGAAAAGTTTTAAAGGACAGTTTGAAAACCTGTTTTTAGATCATTTTTATACATCAAGTTGAAGTCAAAAACATTTTATTTTTATTCAAGACACTCAACAGTGTAAACGCTTTTGTTTTTTTTAACTGTAATAGAAAACTGAGCCATTGTAGAACTTGCTACATTTCTGAAATCAACTTTTTGGAAAGTTTATGTATTTTTTAAACTTTAAAAAAAAAGCAAAACAATGCCTACAAAAAGAATCAAATAGTATAGTGGATCTGTAATTGATTATTACTCTCTTGTCTACTTTTTTAATATCAGGATTTGTGAATTACTTGAAGAGAAGTAGAATGTTCATAGCATCAGAGGTCAAATGGATTCTTTTTTTAAGCTTTCATCAATTTATCAAAATCATGTCAATTTGTTCTGTTATACATTAGATTTCTTGTAATTTTTTTTATTCTACTTTTCCTGGAGTTTCTCATTTTCTTTCTTTTTTTCTGATTGACAAATAGTAATGTACCATCAGCATATCCTCAAAGTTACTCAGTCTCTGTTTCATGGCGACCTCTTCAGATACTCTCTCTTGGATTCTGTGTCCTGCTGCCATTCTGGGACTTGCCTTTGCTGCCCTCCTACGTTGAATCAGTGTTTGCTGGATCCTGTGGATCCTTCCTCTCTCTTGGTTTTACACTCATTTGGCTAGTCAATAAACCTGAAGTATTTTCCCAGGAAAGATTGCTTAGGAAGTCAACCTTTTGAGACTATATCCCTGAAGTCTCTTCTGCCATCACACCTGCTTGGTAGTGTAGAATGCTAAGTTCAAAATTGTTTTCCCCTTGTCCTTAGATATATCACTAGTGTATTCTAGTGTCTGGGTTCCTTTTATAGATGTTTTGCTGAAATTTTCCAAGCATACAAAAATTTGATGGATTACTCAATTCTACAATTAATATTTTGCACTATTTGTTTTATCCTCTAATTCTATCTTATTTTTTGATGCATTTCAAAATAAATTGTAAGGATCAGCATACTTCACTCCTGGACACTTTAGTGTTCATGTAATTAACTAGAGTTCAGTATTTGGTTACATTTTTATAGGTGGATATTCAAACAAAAATGCACAAGTCACAAATGTACCATTCAGGGAGTTTTTTTAAAATTGCATACATCACTCGCTATCAAGATGTAGAACATTATCATGATCCCAGGAAACAAGAACGAAAAGTTCTGATTCTTTTCCACTATATGTTTTATTTTCCTGTGCTCGGACTTATATAAGTGGAATCATACCTCATGTACTCTTGTGTAAGGCTTCTTTCACTCAACATTTTTTCAGATTTATTCAAATTGTTATGTGTATGAATAATTCCTTTTTATAACAATAGTATTTTTATATAAATATAAACAAATATATAATTTTTCTGGTCTGTTGATGGCAACCTATGTGCTCTTTCTGGGTTTTAGTTACTGTAAGTAAAGCTGTGTGACTGACAAGAATACTCGAGAATAAGTTTTAAATTTTCAAATTAGACATACCTGCTAACATGCAATATATTGCACAAATTTGTTCATTCCATCTTTATTCGATTTTCTTGTTCTTGAATTTTTGTTAATACAAAATTAAGTCATAATTTGGATGACAATACTGCTGTGCTTTTTGATTTCTTGCTATTCTCAGTAATATAAAGAGTAGGTAGGAAGATTACTTAAAATCATCCTTTTTTTAAAAGTTTTGAATATTCTTGATGAAATTCTAGAATTAATCTGTCTTCCCTAGTTCATTGATTGACTTTAGGTAATTAGGTGTTTATGTTAATTAGGTATAGTTAAGAGTGTCTTTCCTTAGAAGTTAGCATATAAAGTCATTGAATTTTAAAGGTAGAAGTTTTTAAAGAATATGTTAGTCTGACATTATATATGAATTGTCCAGAAAGATATGACTTTTTCATTTATGAGTGCATTTTGCTTGCTTTTTAGTAAAAATTATTACTTCTACTTGTTTTAGTTTTGGAATGGCAGTTTAAAGACCCAAGTTTAAAGTGTTATATTCATTATCTGGAAGGTCTTTTCTAGCTTTAACGTTTTGTTAAATCCATATGATAAATTAAGAATGACATTTTCTGGTTACCATTCCGGATTACAGAAAGGATTTTATCCTGTTATATCCAATGTACACATTCTACAGCCTTTTGTGAGTGTTGATTTTTCAATGAATGCTGATTTTGAAATTCAGTTAAAGTAAAAAAAAAGTGTAAAGGGTTTTTTTAGTCTAGTAGTCAAGCTGTATTTGTGGCATATGAAAATTATTTCATGGCTTTTCTGAAAACTGCATACAGCTACACGACTTTTCAGTTGCATTTACCTTAGTACTGAAATGGAAAATCCAATGATAAAATAGGTGACAGTTTAAGAGGATTGACTTAAATGTTAAATGAAGCTTTATATCTACTTTACTGGTACCTAACACTTATACTTTAACTTTAGAAAGAACTTATATATCTTTTCTCATGTCATTTTTTTCTTGCTTTATGTGGCATTTGTGAAAATGCTTACAGAAATGCTGGTAGGGGATAATTGATGTTCTTGTTTGCAAAAGTTACACTAAAGATCACAAAAATGACTAGTAATTAAATTGCTTCAGTCCTTAAAGACATAACCTCTCTGCTTTGAAGAAGCTCATGACTTATCTGCGATCCACTTGTGTCAAAATTTCCATATTGTAAATAGCTACATCTTCCATTTCCTTTTCTTTTGCTCGTCATCCTACTTGTCCCACTCTTCTTTCCCCCAGTCTTTGGACAGTTTTGCTTAAAGACAAGACAGGATTAACGGAAGTATGATAAAGTAGGAGCGAGAGTCGCAATGGGTACTCTTTTTAATTAAATATATGAAGTTCCAAGGATTGCATGAGATTTACACCTTCTAAATGCACAATAGAGAACGAAGTGAAAGTTGTTGGTCAGATAACCATAATTGATTTGCTTTTACATATCCTATTGTAAAATTTGAATACAGGCATTTTTGCCTTGCCCTCTTTTTTCTCACAGCTCACCTGGCATCCTATGCTTCAGAGATAATAAATTATTTACCCAAAGTTAACATAACCATTTAATGACCCAGCCAGGACTTTCTACTCTAAGTCCAACTATATACTGTGTCAGGTATAGCAATTATTTGGGTCAATTAATGTATTTATTTTTTAGCCTCTGAACTTTAATAGAGGCAAGTTTATTGAGGAATATTTCAAAATTGATAGCTTTTCAAACTTACTGCAATCAGACTTTGTTCTTCTAGACTTAATAATGTTACTCCTAGAATTGCCAGTTGCTTAAAACTATTTACTATTTACGTACTTAGAAGACTTTCCCTGTTGACTCAAGTGCTAGTATTCTAACTGTATTGTCAATGACCCTGAGCTACTCAGAGTGTGCTTATTACAAAATTGAAAAGTTAGCATAAGTTGTCAATGATATTACTGAAAAATAATTTTGTTTAGTAAAAAGTTTGTTTTGTGTCTTCTCTGCAGGAGTTTTCCTTTCACCCTTGTGAGATTTAGTGGTAAGGAAGTACACACTATAATAAATATGAAAGCATGCCTACATCTCTTTTAACTTGATAACTTGATCTAACCCAAAATTTAAATTCTTCACACTGCAGTCAAAGTCAACCAGTCATTGCTAAGTAATGTCCTACTTATCTTGTAAACCAGCATGTACTTTTTAAATGAAGTAAGTTTTGTGAAGTAGAACATTTTAATAGCTGGTTTGTTGTTAACATTGCTTGGCATCCGTTCCATGAATAGTTTTATTGGGAATCTAGGTTATTTTTATTCCTATCTGAAATAGTCTTTCTGAACTAAAGTTTAGCCAAACTGGAGGAAATTCAGTATATTTCAGACTGAAATGAAATACAGTACTTGATTCCACTTTTTGGTAAAGTAAGATTTGTCCTTTTTAGGATCACAACAAATGTGTTATGACAAAAGCCAGACGCCAGTGATTTACATAAATTTTCAACAAATCTAGGTTAGCAGTAATGTTTACAGATCATCACCATGAAAGGAGGAGGCAAGAATTAAGATGAGCAGCAGTTGCAGAAATTCGGGATTGAAGAGCCTCAGAATATGGCTCTTCTGGTGTATTATGATCCCACAGATAATTGGAGTTGAACTTGGCTTTCAAGAGCAGACCTTTGAACTCTGGTCAGTCAGATGCTCCTTTTTTTTTTTTTTTTTTTTTTAAGCACATTTATTGTGATATGGTTCCTGTAAACTACACAAATGTACAATTTGGTGAATTTTGATAGATGTATACACCAATGAAACCACTACCACAATCAAGATAGTTAACATTTCCATCACTCCCCAGAGGTGTAATTTTTGAATTCCCAGTTCATCCCTTTCCACCCCCGTTTACCCCCTGGTAACCGTAAGTTCAGTGTCTATGTCTGTGAGTCTGTTTCTGTTTTGTAGATAAGTTCATTTGTGTCTTTTTTTTTTTTTTTTTAGATTCCACATATAAGCAGTATCATATGGCATTTTTCTTTTTCTTTCTGGCTTACAGTCAGATGCTCTCAATCAAGCATTATTACAAATTTGTACAAAAAAGATTTCAAAATGTGGTATGTGCTTTTTAAAGGGTTTGTCTAATACCTGACATATAAATCATGTTGAAATTTATTGGCTGATGTTGACTTTTTTCTGCTGATATTTTATAAATGCTTTATTCAGATATAGTTAATGTAACTGTTAAAATTCACCCATTTAAAGTTTATTGGGTTTTAGTATATTTACAAAGTTATGCAACCATCACCATAGTGTAATTTTAGAACATTATCATCACTTCAAAAAGAAACCCCACATCCGTTGGCAGTCATTCACCATGTTCTTTTCCTCCTCCCTGAGCCCTAGGCAACCATTAATCCGCCTTCCATCTTTAGATTTGCCTCTTCTGAAAATTTCATTTACATGAAACCATTTTTTGTGATTGTCTTTCACTTAAGCATAAAGTTTTTAAGGTTCATCCATGTTGTAGCATGAATCAGTACTTTGTTCCTTTTTTGTGGCTGAGTAATATGCTACTATATGACTGTACCACATTTTTTTTTATCAGTTCATCAGTTGAGGAACATTCAAGTTGTTTCTGGTTCTTGGCAGTTATAAACAACAGTGCTATACACATTCTTGTCCAAGTGTTTGTGTAGATGTATGTTTTTATTTCCCTTGGGCATATACCTACCAGTGAAATTGCTGGGTCATAGGGTAACTCTATGTTTAACCATTTGAGGAACCGATCAGCTGTTTTCCCAAGTGGCTGCACCATTTTGCGTTCCCACCAGCAACATAAGAGGGTTTTGATCTCTCCACATACTCACCAGTGCTTAGTGTTGTCTGTCTTTTTGATTATAGCCATCCTAGTGAGTATAATATCTCATTGTGGTTTTGATCTGCATTTCTCTAATGATTAAAGTTGTTAAGACTCTTAGGTGTTTATTATTGGCCGGACAGTTTTATATAGATGTTGATATCTAAATGTTTGCGTAGCTCTTCTGCTCTCTACAGTTAATCCGTATTTAGGTTCTATATTCCATACAAAATACCAGTATGTATACAAACACATTAAAGGCTTAGCTCTAAGTCATATTGGAGAATTAGAGTGATAATGATTTGTTAGTGTTTTCCAAACTTAACTGATAAAGTAGTTACCAATTTGTCCAGGACAGTCCCAGTTTATACTTGCTGTACCGGCAGAATTATAAAAGCACCCTCTTTCCCTCTGAAGTACACCCTGATTTGGACAATAAATTATGTGGCCATCCTACTGACAGTTAACCTAGAGTACCTATTTAAATACATGCTTGCTACTTACTGAATTAGAATCTCTAAGAAAAGGACCTGAAAACACGTTTTTAGCAATTTCAAGGTCAAGCACATTTGTAATGTATTATTCTAGCAGAATACTGATGTTGCTCTGTGACCCAAAACCCATTATATTGTTTCAGCTGGACAGTGAGTTCCAAGTTAAAATTGGAGAGAAATAATCTCACCCGATAGCTTAGCACCACCCATCTCCTGAAAGTGATAATAGAGGAGTTAATACATGCACATAGGACTGGCTTGTGAGGAAGGGCAAGAGACTATGGGACAGCAAGTAAAGTGAAATAATTTTCTGGAAGTAAGGTGGTCTCAGGATGGAGCTCTAGTAAGAGGCAATGAGCAAAGCTGAGCTTCTCAATAATATTTTCCTTTAAGTCAAGTCAGAGTAAGAGAAGAAATTCGTGAAGGTGTTCTTCATGTCTGAGAACTAGGAGCAAGAATTAATGGGGGTAGAGGGAGACAGAAGAAGTACTTTAAGATTCTGAGGCTATGTTAGAAGGAAGATAGAATGTGGTACTGTTGGGTTTTGTTTATTTGGAGGTCAGTGGGATTTGGTAATATTTGCACATATGGTCATTTGTAAGTCAGGCACTTGTAAGATATCTATATTTTTATATAGGTGTCAGAGATGACCATCTGGGTTTTAAGGTTTCTGTTGTTGTTGTTGTTGTTAATTGTATAATTTTGTTTTTAAGATGAGAGTGAACACATTTGGTTTAGTAAATAGGCATCATTTTTGGATGGTTGTGTGCTGAGCCATTCATACATGCTCATTTGGGTACCTTTTTAGCACTTCTACCTTTAGCTGGAAAGGTAGAAGTTTGTCTGTATCCCAGTATAGCTGTTGCCCCATGATATCTCCATTAGCTGGCAACTTGAGCTAACACAACTCTTCTATGGGCCATAGTACCAAGCAACACTGCCTTAAATGTAAGTACCCATATCATAATATTTCAACCAAAAACTATTTGAATAGGGGGTAGGAACTTTTTTTAAGGTTTTTTTTTTTTTTGGATATATAATTGATGTACAATAAATTGCATGCATTCAAAGTACATATTTTGAAGAGGTGCTGGTCTTATAATTGATAGTCTGGTAAGTCTGCCATTATAATGTGTCTTTTAAGCATAGAGTAACTGGATAGAGAAATTAAATTACCTGTTAATTTAATTTGAGCTAGCTGTGTGAAGTATGCACAGGAAATAATTACACTGAGTTGTTATTATTTAATAAGACTTGTCCATACTTACTGAGCACATATTCTCTCCAAACTTCAAGAGCTGGCGACTTTTCATTTGTACATATTTAACTGAGAAAATGGAGCAAATAATTACATGCCAGATGAAGGATAGGGGATAATAAATGCTTGAAAAGTTCCAAAGAATAAGGAATGGCTGGACTGGAGAGGTTAGGGAAAGTTGTGGTGGAAAGGAGATCATGAAACAGGTAGAAGAAACAGTGAGTTGAAGTTTGAGCCAGTGTAGAGAACTGATGTGATTGACCAGGCAAAAATGGGTAAAAGAGCATTCTCGAGAAAGAGAGGAGACCGGTGAGTACAGGTGGTGGAAGGTGAGTGGTCTAGCTTGGCTGCAGTCTAGGATGGCTGAGGGGAAATAACAATGGAAAGTTACATTTCGGCAAAATAGTGGAGGGTCTTAATTGCCAAACTAAAGGATTTGAATTGTGTCCTTTGAGTCAAGGGAAGCTACTGGAGAGTTTTTAAACCAGGAGGGTGTTGATACAGATTTCATTGCCTTATTGTTACTGGGACAGTGTGTTTCCACGTCACCTCTGCCTCTTTATGCTGGAGACCTTTTTCGTTTCATATTTTCATTGTGGTTATCAGAAAATTGATTTTTAAATTGTCTTTTATAGTCAATCTGTCACCTCCTTATTTTTCTAAGTATTACCAAATCTTTCTACTTATATAAATAAAATGGTAATACCAGACCTGGAAGAGAGAGGGAGAAAAAGGTGTATTATTTCTACTGAGGAATCAGAGTATGGCTTAATTTAGAAAACACGAGTTTTCAGTAAGAGGAATCCTGGGCGGCATCTGAGCTCCTGAGAGACTCAGAGATACTGGGCCCCTGTAGCCTCTGATGAGCCAAGGATGTACTTACTGTCTCATCACTTTCTTGACCTTTATTTTTAAATATATATTTAGAGAATTGAAGCACATTCAGTTTAAGAATATTCCCCCCCCCTTTTTTTTTGGAATGTCATAAAGGATCCCTGGAGATTATAAATGTAAAGTTGAGGGTAACAGAAGAGTTTTTTTTTTTTTCTTTTCATCTTATTGTTTACTAATTTCTTAATTCAGGTATACAAATAAAATATGAAGTTTAAATAAATATGATGTGTTTAAAATGTAAAGAAATACACATGAACAGTTTAACAGTTTATCTTAAAGCCAAATTTATAACCCTAAGTGGTGGAAATGCTCTACTAATTTTAAAGGGTTATGAGAATTTAATAATACAGTTTCCTTCACAGGGTTGTTGCTAATATAGTTAAGATGAGGTCACAGTGGAGTAGGGTGAGCCCTTAATCCAGTATAACTGGTGTCCATACAAAGAGGGAAAATACCACAAATAAGCCAAGGAGAGAGGCCTGAAACAGACCCCTCATAAGGAACCATTCCCGCCAATACCTTGATTTTGGATTTCTAGCCTCTAGGCCTGTGAGACAGTAAGACTTCTTCTGTTTAAGTCACCCAGTTGTAGTATTTTGTTATGACATCCCTAGCAAATTAATACAAACATGAAGTGGTCCACATCCATCCTGTCCTAGCAAATAAATAAACGTCCTCCTTTGTACTGATGAAATAATCCTGCTATTGTGTTCAGGAGTCAACTTAAAAAGCGAATAGACATTGGCCATCAAGCAAATGCAAAATAAAACCACAATGAGATACCACTTCAAATCCAGTGTCTATAATCAAAAAGTGAAATAATAACAAGTATTACTGAGAATGTGGAGAAATTGGAATCATATATATATACTACCCAATATAAAATGGCACAGCTGCTTTGGAAAAACTGCCAGTTCCTCAAATGGTTACTTATTTAAATGTAAGTTAACATGTGACCCAGGGATTCCATTCATAGGTATATAACCAAGAGAAAAAAAATTAATTCTACTTAAAACTTGTATGCAAATGTTCATAACAGCATTATTCATAATAGGGAAAAGATAGAAACAACCAAAATACTCATCACCTGATGAATGGGTAAACCAATTGGTATATCCCTACCATGAAATATTATATGGCAACAACAAAAACGTGGAGAACTGATTCCACAGCATATGAACCTTGAAAACAGTCTATGTAAGACAGTTATGAAAGACCACATACTGTGTGATTCCATGTGTGTGAAATGTCTAAAATAGGCAGTCTATAGAGACACAAAGTAAATTAGTGGTTGGCTAGGTTTAGGGAAATAGGAAGATTTAAGGGGAGTGACATAAAAATGTTCTAAAATTGATTGTGATGAAGGTTTTATCCAAAATGCACAAATACACAAAAAGCCAGTGAATTAGACAATTTAAATGGATACATTGTATAGTATGTGAATTATGTCTCAATAAAGCAGTTTTTTTAGAAAACAACACAGGTGATAAATTACAGGAATTTGTGGCCAAGAGGAACAACTGATTGAGTGATCATGTATTACACATGTATTATTTCAGGTTCTTTGTTAAATACTAGGTATAAAAAGATGATTGGGAGACTTAGGTTCCTTCTTAGTTGTAGAGACAGAATCATTAACAACAAACTTTAATAAAACAAAAATCAGAATTGTTATTTTAAAGCAACACTCATTAGAATTCAGATAGGGGGAGACACTTAAAATTCCTCTGCGTATATTCTCTAGATCTTATAATTTTATCAGTTACCTATATTCTTAGATCGTATTAGCATAGCTTACTTTAGAAATATAACTTATCCTTTTAGGAAAGGTGCCACTGTTTAAAGACTGAAGAGCATATGTCACAGATTGAAACCTAGGATCATACAGCCTTTTTTCTTTTCTAATCAATGACTTTTAAACCCCTCCCTGGCTCTAGTTTAGAGATCCAGAACTGGGAGTCTAGGACAAGAGCCCTTTTTGTCCTACTTGTTCCAATGGTAATTAACAATATAGTTATCTTAAGGTAATATTTTATTGTTGTTGGTTTATTTCTGGCTTTTTAATTTGGAGTTTTTTTGTTGTTGTTGTTTTTGTTTTTTTACTTTTGCTTTACTAATGTAGAAGTTATGTATTACATGTATATATGTATGTATATGTATATATATATATATTTTTTTTTTTTTTTAGTGATTACTCTTTTTTACCATGCATCTTTAATGTAAGTTTATCATTAGTGTCATTATCTCCTTCCCAAACAATACCAAGGGTCTTTGAAATCTCTCTCTCCAGTCTTCTGTTTCTTTCATTGTAAGCAATAGAAATCCAAAGCATACTAACTCAGCAAAAGGGGAGCTTCCTAACACATATGAATGCTAGATCCAGAAGTTAGGAAACAGGTCCAAACTTCAAATAGTATCATTTAACTCTTGTGTCCCCTCTGTAGGCATTCTGTAGACAGCTTTATCCATGTTGCCAGGAAAAATTGGTTGCCTATAAATCCTGTCTTCTTTGGTCCTTAGAGCTTTTGATCCCTATAGAAATGATTTGTTAACAAGGAAAATCTTATGGCACATTCTGGATGACCCAGCTCTGGTCATAAGTTCACACTGAACTGTGTCCAGTACAGTACACAGTGTATAGTACATGCCTAGGTCATGCCCTCACCCATGGGGCCGGAAGTGGAGGTTGAATCCAGTGGAGGGCAAGGCCACTGATGATTAATACTATTACCAGAAGAAACAGAGGAACAGGGCACTCAATAGACAGAAATAATAAGTGCCAATATGTACATAGTCATTATTCATTGAACAAAGTGTATGGACCCATATATGAAGGAATGTAACAGTCCAAAATAAATTTTGACTTAAGATCTTAGGATACATTAGACCTATAATTCTTCAAGTTGAGGCATGGAGTCTACAGAGCTGGAGAAGTATACGTTTTAAAAGATTCGGTATAATAGATGTCATTAAATGATAATAAGTGGGGGGGAATA
The DNA here is from genome assembly GCF_009834535.1 of Camelus ferus. Classification (NCBI taxonomy): domain Eukaryota; kingdom Metazoa; phylum Chordata; class Mammalia; order Artiodactyla; family Camelidae; genus Camelus; species Camelus ferus. Next base: position 17,402,113 of record NC_045700.1, read on the forward strand.
AGAATAAAACACTGGAAATATTGAGTTATAGATTAGTTGGTTCAAGTGAAATGCCAATTCTATAAGCACACATCACTTTTCACATACAAGTAAGGTCTATTATGTGGTGACTAAGATTGCAGACAGATCAGTACAGTCCGATGGAGCTTTGTGCAGTGATGGAAATGTTCCATATCTGCATTGTCCAACATGGTAGCCACTAGCCCTATATGGCTACTAAGCACTTTAGATGTGGCAGTGTAACTGAAGAACTGAATTTCTAATTTCATTTAATATCAATTAAATTTAAATGGCTACATGGGGCTACTAGCTACCTTATTAGACAGCACAGCTCACTAGACTTGGAATACCTTGAATAGTATTCTGTCCCCTCTATTTGATAGCTTTAGGACATTAGACCCCTTCTGTAAAATGGGGTACATGTATACCTATTTCATTGGGTTATTTTGAGGATTAAATGACTTGATTCATGTAAATGTGTTAGAGACTCATTGTCTTAGTTCAGGCTACTGTGACAAAATACCATAGACTGGGTGGCTTCTAAACAGCAGAAATGTATTGCTCACAGATCTGGAGTTTGGAAGTCCAAGATCAGGGAGCCAGCATGATTGGGTTCTGGGGAAGCCCCTCTTCTGGGTTGCATACTGCTAACTGCTTGCAGTGTAGAAGGGCCTGGGAAACTCTGTGGGGTTTCTTTTATAAGAACACTAACTCCGTTCATGAGGGCTCGATAGATTATGTCCTCATGGCCTAAGCACCTCCTAAAGGTCTAACCTCCTAACACCATCATATCAGATTAGAATTTCAACGTATGGATTTTAGAAGTACCAGCATTCAGACCACAGCACCTGGCTTGCCGCACTCAGGTGCTGGTCATTATCTTTATTGTCACTGTCATTTCACCACCTTGGAATGGAAGCTAAGGAAATGAGGGGCCAGTAGTCCAACAATTAAAAATTTTTTATTGAAGGTCTTTGGAGCTGTAACACTTGGGCTCTTTATTGATAATGTGTACATTCTTGTTGAGTGAGTACAGAAAATGGGGTTAAAATACAGATTTAGGGAAGAAAATTTCAGTCTAATTATTGTCAACTCTTGGAATTGAATGCCAAGGGAGGTGGGGACATTTTTATTTTTATCAAACCAAGGTCCCTGAACATACTTCATGGTGATTTGGTCAGTATTTCCCCTTTTTAAGGTGGATAAATATATTTCTAAATATTTAAAGTTATAATCATGTTTTTAAAAGTATTTTAAAATATTTTAAGTTATTTGCCTGTAATACCTATGGCATTCTTAATAGATATCTTTAGCAGAATTTTTCGTAAAGACTTTCCTTCTCTAAAAGTCAAAGTACAATTAAACAAAACTTAGGGGTTACTACATTTTAATCTACTTCCATTTTAAAATCACTTGTTTAATGAAACCATGAAACTAAGATACCTTTGTCACTGGTGTTCATGATTTCACAAAATGTTACTTATCATCCTTCTTTTCACTCCTTAATACCAGTTTAATATTTTGTCCCCTAAAATGTTCTGAGATGTTAGAAAATCACAGGATTCATTTTGCATTTCTTCTGATTACTATGATTTTTGTTAATTTTTTCCATCAATCTTTGACTAAAAATATTACCTTAATTGCTATATTATTAAGTGCTAGTTACTTAAGTAGTGCTAGGCCCCTTGGGATTTGCATTTCCCTACCCCCCAAACTACAATCCGCCTATCTGCTATCTGCAATTTAATATTTTTAGACAATTGTTTTGTAGTTCATTGTGTCTTATCACTAGTAAGTTGAAAGATCTATCCCAACGAGTGTTTCACAAGTATGCCCTGATAGAGCCCTTTTGAAATGTGCAACCGAAATCAATTTCAAGTTTTTAGCTTTTTCATAGTTATATTGGTGATCTTTGTTTAGAAGTTTAAATATTTTAGTGCATCCTCTTATTTAATTTCTTGTACCTCCTTCCTTGTTTTGCATATTGACAATTGATAATTAATCTCTTGAAAGGGTAATCCTTTTTTGTGTGATTTGCTTGTAAGATATAAACTCTCAAAATTATTTTTCGGTCTTCCTAATATAACAGCATATTTTGGTACAATTAATTTCTCTTTTTTTCTGTCATTTAATCTTTTGTGTAAGTTTTTAAATATTCCTTACCATATTTACATAGTTTCCTCTTGTGCCTAACAGACTGGTATAGAGTAGGTATGTAGACTTTTATGTGTTTTTTTAAACCGATTTTGAAATATGGACTAATTTTTTAAAGCTCGGTGTGTTTGTGTAAATGAAGTCTTCTTACCAAGTAATGAAACATTCACTTGCTAGATTAAAGGAAAAAGAGATACTCTAATTTATGTCTTTTAGTATGTATGCCCAGTAGAAACGGCTGAACAATCTATAAAATATTTCTCTATCGTCATGTATAATTCAGCTTGCAGCTGTTCCGTACTTACTAAATCAATTCAGTGAGAAATGTTGAGATTTTAAAATGACCAAATTACCAAGTTTTCCCTGCAGTGATGGCATAGAACTTACTTTATTTTTATTTATAAAGTCAGTACACGTACATATTTTTCTACAAGATCTATCAAGTCTTCTGTTCCAATCATTTAATGTTTAAGCTTTCAAGTTTTTATGATTCATTAGGAACATCGTGGGCATACTAAAATTTGAAGGCTATGCAAACTAAAGAATTTAATCTAGACATGTTCCTTTGTCTTAGTTGTAACTCAAACATAAAGCATTTTTACTCTAACACCAGCTGTGATATTTTGATACATTTCTTTCTAAATCAGTTTTAAAACCATTTCATTAAGATTTATACTAGAAATGAAAATTATAGTTGAAATATTTCGAATCATAGAATCTCTGAGTTAGAAGACAATATACAACTTGTGGTGGAGACTTATAGTGCTTTCCCATGCCAGAATTTATCTGCTTCCTTGAGCATCTGGAACAGTACACTTCCCAGCCCCACTGCAGTGAGGTGGTGCCCCGTGACTTATTCTGGAGCGTGAGCAGAAGGGACCTTGGTGGAGGCTAAGTGTTGAGATAGCTGAGCCACTTTGAGATGGAAGCTAGAAGATGGAAGTACCCCGAATCTCTGGGTCACCACATGAAAGGCAGATAGTAAATATTTTAGGCTTCGCAGACCATATACCATTTCTGTCTCATATTCTTTTGTTGTTGTTGTTTTATATTGTTTTCAGAGATCTTTAAAAATGAAAAAGCCATTTGTGGCTCAAAGGACATACGAAAACAAGCCATGTGTCCTAGTTAGTTTACTAACTATACTAGAGTCACCTGACTGGTATCAAATATGTGGTGTGAGACAGAAGTTTTTGTATTAACCCAGTGAGTTGTAGGTGTTAATTATCACAACATACTTGTCTAATACACGGTGATCTCAGATGACTCCCTAATCCCACCGGATTCCTGAAGAATGCTTCTGATGTCAGGAATCTCTGTAGTGCACACTGTGAAATGGCCTATTATGTTGTTGGACAGCTCTATCTGTGAGAAACTGCTTTCTTTTTAGTGAGCCAGGCTCCTGATTTCATTTTATCTGTTGGTTACCCTCTACCTCTGGATAAATTTGTGCTTTATGGCAGCTTTTTATTATCCTCAGATAGCTTTAAGGTCTCCCTGGTCTTTTAACTTAGGAGAAAACAAAATAAAATATTAAATGATTAAAAAATTAGACTCAAAATAAAAGTTGATAAACCTCATTTAAGTTTAGAAAACAGTTGCACAAATAGTAAGACAATTTGAGACAGTTCATGAGAAAAAGACTATCAGCTTAGTTGTTCAGCTTTACTGTTTTATAAGAGTAAAATGACAAAGTACACCAATTGTAGATACAGCTTTTCGTTAATGTTAGGTATCTTTCTTTTGTACTGGGAACCAGTCCAACCACATCTATTCAGTTAGAGGCAACCAAGTTTTAAAGGAAAAACTGGCAAGTTAGTCCAGAGGAAAGGTCACCAGGATGACTAGACTGAATATCTAGAAACCGTATCAGGGAATGATTAAAGGAGTCATGGATATTTTGTTTTAAGAGAAGCAGGCCGTTGGACATCATATGGTGATAGTCAAGTGGTTATAATGAAATAATATCTTTCATTAGTTTTCTTCCCATATATTCACAGATGATGACTAATAGTTGTTTGTAGAATAAGGCATATAGGCATCCAGGCTTTGAGTGAGATTGAGAACAAATTCTCATGGTTTGTGAGGTTTAAGCACTTACTCTAAAAGGTGAATGTTGGCTTTGCATTTGATCTTTCTAGCCAGCATTTTCCAGTGTGTGTTTGAGCATCATCCCCAAAACTTCCCACCAACAACTTTTCTGAAATCATAAAGCATATAGTCTGTAGTGTACTAACAATATAGTAACCCTATCAAAAAATATGAAGTTTAGTGTATATGATTTACTCTGTGCTAGTACTTAGTAATTAGTGAGCATGTATTTCTTTTTCAGTTGCTTTTCTTGTAAGAATTTTGCTGGGGATTGATACATTTACCAATCTTACATTATTTGTTGGAGATTGCTTACCAATATCTAGATTTTTGAAAATTTTTATCTTTGTTTTATACAGTTTTTCACTTCAGTTTTATTTATGCTTTCAGGTTCAAGAAAACCTGAACAGCTGAACTAATTTTAAGTTGCCTAGATGTATTCACCTTCTTATCCCTACCTCATTCCTGTACTTTTAGCAGATACCTTTTTAAAGCCAAACTAACCTTGTTTGCCTGGAACAAACTCAATTATAGGAAAGATAAACATCCTGTTTCAACTTCAGTGTTCATTTCATTCAATTTCTGGTGGAAATAAATGAGCTATTCCTTCTTTTACTTCCTACCTTTACCATTTGCTGTTAGATTGATAACGAAGAGTGACTGCATGTTCCAGTTTATGCCTTTTGCCCAGCAAAAATAATATACCCCCTTTCACTCTGCCCAGTTTGAACAAAAAATTATATAATCATCTTCTCTGTTATTCAGTTCGTCAGTGATTGGCAGAAATATCTTGTATTCAAGTGTTCCAGTTTATTTGGCTGATAGCAACCTGATTCTTCATTTATCCCTTAAAACAGCAAGTAGTCCACGAGCTGATGTTTGGACATTGTGAAATCCTTAGGATGGGGAATAATTCATGAATGTATGTGTCATCCTTGTGCAAGGCCCATATAATCTAATTTTTGTTTATGTACTGTGAAAGCAGATATAAGAATTACCTTTTAATTTCAAGGAAGAAAATTCTCTATTCTGAAGGATTTGGTACATTTTCTCATTTTCTGAGAATGAGAACTGCACGTCTGTCTTATTTTCTTTTTGCTTTTTTCTGCTATTACACCCAAACTCAAATCTGATCCTCAGTCAAGTATCTCTATTAGCTAATTTAATGATTAGCATATGTCTTCTTTTTGGTGAAAGTGATTCTATAAAGTGTATACTCCTTGGCTCTTTGTTAAGCATCTTAAGTTTTTGTCAAGGTATTTGATATAAAATCATAACAGGTACCTTTTCAGCACTCAATAAATGTTAGTCATGCTGTTTTTGAAATAAACAGACTGAGTGGAAAAGGTACCCGAAGCCCAGTGGATTACTTTTAAAACTTTGGTATAGAGAAAAAAAAGACCAATCACTAAAAATAAGCTAGCCGCACATACTAACCGTAAAGAAAATTTTAATGACTAGAGTTTGACTCCTTATTATGTGTTATCCTGTGTATTTTGTATTTCTACGTAGGCAGTTAGTTATGAGCAGTTGCTTACTATGTGCAAAGTCTTCTACTCAGAAATAAGAGAGAGCAGAGTAAGAGAGGTCTGAAAGTCACATTTCCCGTAGATCCTAGTACATAGATTTTTGTAGATATTTTTATAAATAAGTACATAATATACATTCATGGAAGACAATCAAGAAAATGTAATCAAAACTGTGAGAACTAGCCACCAGTAAATGACTATCAGCCAGAGAACACCATTGTTAACATTTGGTATATATCCTTTGAGACTTTTAGAGATGTTATTTTCCACATTCCCTGGCAAATAGACTAAGTAAATAAGTCATTCCTTTTTTTTTTTTTTCTATTGTAACAAAAAATCAGATCATATTGTACGTACTGTTTTATGATCTGGTTTTTCTTTCACCTAAAATGTCATCATCATCATCTTGACTGCCATTAAATTAGTTTCTGCTTCTTATTGAGTGTATTCCCATTTAGTCAGCCAGTCCTATAGAGTTTACAGTTTTTCAGTTTTTAAACAGTGCTATGATATACACCGTAATTCTTCCTTTAGGATAAAACTCTCTTACGTTGTCTTCCTGCAAAGGTTGTGTTCACTATGAGGCTTTTGATGATATATTCTGCTAAGTTGACCTGCAAAGAGTTTGAACCATTTTTGCTCCCACAGACAGTGTATAAGAATGTCCATTTTTCTGGGCCTTCTATTCGCTTGGCAGACAGATTTCTCTTCTGTCATTGCCAGTGGAAAATCCCTTTTTTTATTTTAAATTGCTTTTCTTTAATGAAAAAATCTTTAATTTCTTTTCTGTGAAATACCTATTTCTTTGGCTATTTTTCACAAGCATGTTCATCTTTTTCTTTATTTGCAAAATAAGAAATACCCTTTAATAGTAATTATTACTGCACAGAGCTAACTGAAGATTCTTTACTGTTTATTCTTTATTGTTTCAGCAATTATAAGTCAAATTATTGCTTTGTGCAATACAAAGATGTTTGAGACTTAAGTGCAGATATATGTATAGTAAAATTGAAAACTTTCCCTTTTTTAGATTGAGGTATAAATGACATACAACACTGTATTAGTTTCAGGGTTACAACATAGTAAGTCAATATTTGTAAGTCAGTTGATCACCACAGTAAGTCTAGTTAACATCCATCACCATATCATGTTTACAGATTTTTTTCTTGTGATGAGAACTTTTTAAGATTTACTTAGCAACTTTCAAATATATAAACAATATTATTAACTGTAGTCACCAAGCTGTACATTTCATCCCCATGACTTATTTATTTTATAATTGGAAGTTTGTTCAGTTTGATTCCCTTCACCCATTTTCTCCCCTGCCTCCCATTTCTGGCAGGCATCAATCTGTTTTCTGTATCTGTGAGCTTGGTTTTTGGTTTTTGGTTTTTTTAGATTGTACGTATAAGTGAGATCTTATAGGGCAGTAGTACTCTCTTACCTGAGAGTTCACTTTTTTTTTCTGTATATATATATATATATACACACACACACACACACGTATATATATAGAAGTATAGTCAGTTTACAGTGTTGTGTCAATTTCTGGTGTACAGCACAGTGCTTCAGTCATATAGGAATATACATATATTCATTTTCATATTCTTTTTCGCCATAAGTTAATACAAGATATTGAATATAGTTTCCTGTGCTATACAGTATAAACTTGTTAATCTATTTTATATATATTAGTATCTGCAAATGTGGAACTCCCAGTTTATCCCTTCTCATCCCCTGAGATTTCACTTTTTGTGGCTGTTGTTACCCGGGGTCAACCGCCATCCAAAAATATTAAATGGAAAATTTCAGAAATAAACAATAAGTTTTAAATCATGGGTTGTTCTTAGTAGAGTGATGAAATCTCTGTGCTGTCTTGCTGCCTCCTGCCCTGGACGTGAATCATCCCTTTCTCCCTAGTATGCCGCCCATTAATCACTTAGTTTCCACCTTGGTTATCAAATCAGTTTCCCAGATATTGCAGTGTTTATATTCAGGTAACCTTTGTTTTATTTAATGATGCCATAAAGTGCTTCCTACAAATGAAAAAAGGTAAAAGTTGCTGACTTGAAAGAAAAAAATTGTATGCTGAGGTTCCTAAGATCCGGGGTAAGGGTGGATCTCCTATTTGTGCATTTGTTAAGAAGGAAAAAGAATTTGTGCTAGTTTAGCTTTTGCACCTCTAACTGCAGACGTTATGGCCACAGTGCATAAGTGCTTCATTAAGATGGAAAAGGCATTTAATCTGTGGATGGAAGACATGAACAGAAAATGTGTCCTGATTGATGGCAAAATGTTGTGCTGGAAAGCATTAGCCTGTATGAACACTTTGGCAAGGAATCCCCTAAAATGGGTGACACCAAGTCATTTACTGCATTTACAAATTCTGAAGTAGATTTGGACTGAACGATACAAAAGTTACTGGAGATGCTTTGTCTGCTGAGAAGCTGCTGCCACACTTCCAGCAGAGGTGAAGAAGTTAGTTAAGGAGAAAAACCACATTGACACGAATTTTATTACAGTGTATTGTTACAATTGTTCTGTTACTAGTTATGGTTGTTAATCTCTTACTGTATCTATAAATTAAACCGTATCAAAGGTATGTATAGGAAAAACATAGTGTGCATAAGGGTTGATACTGTCTACTGTTTCAGGCATCCAGTGGTGGGACTATTGTGCTTGTTTTTCTCTCTCTGACTTATTTCACTTAGCATAATGCCTTCAGGGTCCATGCATATTGTTGCAAATAGCAAGATTTCATTCTTTTTTATGGCTAAACAATATTCTGTTGTATTTCTGTGGCTCAGCTTATTTATCTCTTCATCCATCATGAACACTTTGGTTGTTTCCATATCTTGGCTAATGTAGATAAGGCTGCAATGAGCTGAAAACTTTCTTAACTGATTTATGATTCAGGTATCACTCTTGCATCTTATTTTATCTGAAATACTCTCCTGAACAACTTCTACTCTCCCTGAACTAGACATTCATTATTTAAGTAAATAGAACAATAGATTTTCTTTGTTTGTAAACTGGGCCGTTTCTTTGGAATACTGACCTAGGGTATAGGTAAAACTCTACTGTTTTACATGCCCCCTCTATTAGAAAGGGGATGTGTTGGGGTAAGGGTGGTACAAGAGGCCTCATAGAATATTTATTATGTTGATGGATTTACACGCCTCTAGTGTTGGGGCCTCAGCTTTGAAAAGTCAAGAATTTTATTTTTATAGACTCACATGAAGTAAACCAAACATTCAGGTTGTATATCTTAATGAAATTCATAGAGACTGCATAAATCTGAATGTCAGTTACTAATTTACTGTAAGAGTTGAGTTTGGCCTCTGTCAGCATTACCAGTGCATTCCCTTCAGATGAATCTGCATGGACTATCCAAATTATAACTAGAAGCCTGTTTGGTAAGCAGGGGTTCAGATTAAGGTGAGTTGGTTGGTTAGAGATCCACTCAGAATAGGGAAGGAAATAATTGAATCTGTAGGCCTGTGCAAAGTGCTTTCCCCTTTGTTGAGATTGGTGCTGTGGGCTTTATTACTTGTCTCCAAGGTCAGGTTCTCAACTTCCTCAAGTGTGAAAGAATTTCTTTTTAAATTCAAAAAAAGTCAATAGTAGTGCTTTGGATATAGATGGATATATGAACCCCTTGCTGTAACTCAGCAGTACCCTAACCATCTGCAGCCCGTAGTCTGGTAATCCATGATGTAGCCTCAGAGTCCTCCTTCTCTTTGTAGACTTGGTCCAGTTAGCGCCCCAAAGAGTTAATTAGTACTCACTACTTGAGGTTATATCCCCAGTGTCTTTGGGTACTGTTGAACTCTGGAGTTATTTACAGATAGTAACTTGATTGATTCCCAAAGATGGATAATTATATTGTGTGTATGGGCGCAGGCACATACACCTAGGCTTTACTTTTTACCTCCAAAGTATTATCTTACCACTGCAGAGAGGGCCAGGGCTCCCTGCTTGCCCGAAGTGCTTCCAGGCCTGATACACACCGGCCGGATGAGTATCCCTGAGCACATCAAGGTGCGGCTATTATATCTTCCCTCTAAAAAACAAAGTTAGCTCTGTTTTTATTTTTAATTAGATGTCTAAATTGGCATGATATTCATAATAACTTCTTCTCATTGAAAGGCTAATCTATAAACTATGCCCAAGAATCATCTTGGTCTCATTTCAGTACTCATTTCTGAATGGAGTTTTTCTTTTTTTCTCTTTGAAATGAAGTTAAGTTTAACAGTGCTCTTTTTGGGTAGGGGGGTTGGGGAGAGGTCAGTAAATCTATTTGTTTATTTATTATTTTTTTTTTTATGGGAGTACTGGGAATTGAACCCAGGACCTTGTGCATGTTAAGCATGCACTCTACGATTTGAGCTATACCCTCCCCCCCTTAGTGCTTTTTAAATTTACTTTTTTCATTAAAAGAAACCATATTCAAATGAAATATTGGTTAGAGAGGAAGGAGATAAAGAGTTACCACTTGGATGCTAAGGGAAGAGTTTCTACATAGGGAACCAGCTCAAGTAGTTAAGAGGTCTAACCATTCAGTCCTGTGATTTCTCTGCCTTCAAAACCGAAGAAGGTGTAAGGAGACAGCAAAGGGAAGCCTTCCCATTCCCCTGCCTCCAACCAAGGGAATCCTCATCTTAACAAAGCTCACCTCTGTACAACCAGTTGCTGAAGAATCTATTGATTGTCAACAGCTCTTTTATTTAATAGGGTATTTGAGATGAGTCATTTTAAGATATAAGCAACTAAATTACCCTTATTCTCTACCACTTAACCTTGTGTTCCACCAGTTGATTCTGGTTTAATTCTCTGACTTTGTTGATGAGTTAAGTGATCTGAGTGTTGAATATCGTGTAGGACTGTAAAGCATTTTCTAAAGTGTTATTCTGCACATGTGATGATGTCTGCGCATACTGCCTTGGCAAAAGAGTTAGTTACCTTTGTCGTTATTAGGTGACTGCATCATAATTGGTTACCTTCAGCCTCTCAGAAATCTATTTTATATAATTAATTATTGGCAAAGAAGGGAATGATCAGCATTGGGAAAACTGGTTCATATACCCAAATGGACAGAAAACTTCTTTTGTTTAAAAAAAAAAGTTATTAATTACATTATACATCCCACACCTAGTGCAAGAATAAGAATCAATTTCCGCTTAAAGCTGTCTGGTTCTCCTAAAGTTGTAGAAATGAGCACGAGAAGAAAGAAATTAAGTAATTTTACTCAGACACTGTTGTGTAATAAAGCCTCTTGCCAGTTTTGCCAGAGGCCCTGTTGCTCTTGTGTGATATCAGATGTACATTTTCATTATTCTAGGTCCTTTGGTTTTTGATTCCACTTTTGTTATCATTTTCAAAACTGTTTGATATATGTGTCCTTCGTGGCCTAATTTCCTTTGAGAAGACTCATTTAAGGCAGTGACTTTATCAAAAAATGCCTTTCTACACCTTAAAAAAAGTCAGTATACACTTTATTAGCTTGCTTTGACTCACTTCTCTTGGGCCCAAAAATAACTATATATTGTTCTTTAACATATATTTGTACCACTAGAATTGCTAGTTAGTATTTTTTTTTTCGTTTATGAGTACTATAAAAAGTTTTTTGGAAATTGTTTTTCAAATATGTCAGATATAGATAAATTAGAATTTAAAATTTAGAAGTTTTGTATTTCAAAGGACACTATTAAAAAAATAAAAAGACAACCCATAGAAAGGGAAAAAATATTTACAAATATTTATCTGATAAGGGACTTATATGCAAAAAGTACATAAAGATCTTTTACACCTCAGTAATACAGACACATATCCTAATATTAAAATAGGCAAATGACCTGAATAGACATTTCTCCAAAGAAGATATGCACATGGCCAATAAATAACGTGGAAAGATATTCATTAGCCATCAATGGAAATGCAAATCAAAACCAGAGTAAGATACCACTTCATACCCTCTAGGATGACTGTAATCAAAAAGACAGATAATAAATATTGACAAGGATGTAAAAAAATTGGAACCCTCTTGCACTCCTGGTGGGCATTTAAATTGTATGAAAACTACAGTCACCATTTGACCCAACAGTTTGACTCCTAGGTATATAGCCAATAAAAATGAAGACATGTCCACCCAAAAACTAATAATGAGTGTTTGTAGCATATTCATGATAGCCAAACAAGTTGAATGTTCATCAACTGACATATAAAAAAGAATTTATATGAAATTTACAGAATAGGGAAATCTATAGAGACAGAGTAGAGATTTCTTGGGCTGGCTAGGAGGTGGAGGGATTAGGAGATAATAGCTAAACGGTACCAGTTTTCTTTATGGGGTGATTTTCATGGTCTAAAGTTGTTTGTGATGATAGTTACACAACTCTGTGAATATACTAAAAATTATTGAATTGTACACTTTACATGGGTGGATGTGATATGTGAATAATATTTCAGTAAATCTGTTGCCAAAATAAACACCAGGGAGGACTTCGAGATAACTGAAAACAACCGTGGCTGTCTAGCTACTGCCTCCCACTTTTCCTTCAAATATTATATTTAACAATAAGAAGACAAATTTAAAGACATAGTATAATTTAAGAGAATTTAAACTTCAAAATAACTTTAAGTAAAAAGAAAAAAAAATCAAATGCAGCATGTGATTTCTCACACCCTTACTCCATTCCTGCCTGCCACAAAACTTTGTGGCAAGCAAGGGCAAAAGAAAAAGAAAAAAAAAAAAAAGAAAGAAAGAAAAAGAAAAAGGAGGGAGCTCAGTCATAAAAAAGAATGAAATTCTGCAGTTTGCAACAATGTGGATGGGCCTAGAGGGCATTAATAAGTCAGGTAGAGAAAGACAAATATTCTGGTATCACTTATATGTGGAATCTAAAAGATAAAACTTATGTAACAACACAGAAACAGTCTCACAGATAGAACAAACTAGCGGTTACCTGTAGGGAGAGGGGAGGGGGAGGGCCAAGATGGGGTATGGATTAAGAGCTACAAACCACTATGTATAAAATAAATAAGCAACAAGGATACATTGTACAACATAAGGAAATATAGCCATTATTTTGTAATAACTTTTTTTCATTTTTTATATATATATTTATTGAAGTCTAGTCAGTTTATAATGTGTCAATTTCTGGTGTACAGCACAATACTTCAGTCATCTAGGAACATACATATATTTGTTTTCATATTCTCTTTCACCATTAGTTACTACAAGATATATTGAATGTAGTTCCCTGTGCTGTAATAACTTTAAATGGAGTATAATCTATAAAAATATTGAATCACTATGTTGTACATCTGAAACTAATAATATTGTAAATCAACTATACTTCAATTGAAAAAAAAAAAAAAAGAAGAAGGGAGCAAGACAGAGAGAGAAGCTGAACTTGATCTAAACAGTTAGCCAGAAAGACTAAGTTTACCCTGAAAATTCTGAAAGGAAGAAAAAAGATCTAGGTTGGAGTAAGGCCTATAGGGAAGGGACTTAAAAGTACATACAGTTTGAAGAAGCAGCCTTCAAAATGCATAGTTTATAGGAGAGACAAAAAGGCACATAAGGAAGGGAAATGTAGCTTTTGGCAGTTGGATGCCATGAAGGGAGAGTAAAGCAAAGGGAGGAAATTCATAGTCCAGTGAGACAAAGAACCTCAAAATTGTAAGATTCGTAAACAACTTCTCTCAGAGCAAAACAGCTGGCTGAAATACCTGGACTTTGCAATATTGACAGAAGAGGGCACCATTAAAATAGGAATCTATAAAACACCCTAGTGAACATGTTCAGATGAAAATTCATAGTGGTAAACCAATTTATCTGTAAAAATGAAATTAAGTGAATTTCCAGCTCAGAAAAAATCTAGACAAACAACAACATAGTAAACCTAAAGACAGCACAAGGAAGGAAATAATAAAGATAAAAAGCAGAAATTATGGAGGTAGAAAATAGAAAAACAGTAGACCTAATTAATCTATATTATGATTTTTTAAATTATCAAAATGCAAAATAAGATCACAAGTTGAAAATAACTACTGAAAACAATTTTTTGTTTGTTTTAAAAATCACAAGATCTTACTTAGCAGACCTCATAGCAACTCATTGGAACCTAGATGAATAATTTCCTAGGGACATGCAGATTACCAAAATGAGTTAGAAAACTTAAATGGATCAATGTTCATAGAAGAAATAATGTTATTAAGAAATTATCCTATAAAAAAGCATTGGGCCCAGATGGGCCAAGGAATTCTGTCAAACCTTTAAAGGCTAGATTATAAAATTTATAAATTGTTCCAGAGTGTTAAGAGTGATAGAAAGCTTCCTAACTTGTTTTATAAAGCAAATATAGTATTGATACTTAAACCTGGTAAGAATAGTACAAATAAAAAACTCCAAACCAATATTCCTTATGAATACTGATACAAAATACTAAATAGGATAATAGTGTTATTATTAAATAATATGCCATGACCATGTGAGATATATCCCAGGAATGCAGAGATGGTTCTGTATTAACATAGTCATTAACAATTATACTTCGTATTAATAGATTTGGGAAGAAAAATCATTTATCTACATAAATACTGAAAGAGGCTTCCAAAAAGTCACTCATTTAGGATAAAAATAAAACACACAGACATACACACTCAATAAAATAGAAATTGCAGGATACTTTTTAAAAATAATAAAAAAATTTGTATCTTAATCGTAAAGCCAGAGATCTTATATAATGGGAAATACTTGAGGTGTTTCCATAATATACAAAAACAAGGCAAGTGCTCACTATCTCCGCTAATACTCAGTATTGTAATGTAGGTGTTAACCAGTTCAGTTAGATAAGAAATCAGTCAGAAATATGAGAATGGGTAAAGAAGAAAACTCTCTTCTTCCAGATATGCTAGTGTAGCTAGAAAACCCATAGAGGGTCACTGGGAAAATGAATTCAAACAATAAAAATAATTCAGTAAGGTAACAGGGTATGAAATTAACTTTGAAAAATCAGTAGCCTCATATACACAGAGTTACCATTTAGCAGTTATAATGGTGGTGAAAACTTCATTTATAATAGCAACAAATATTAAATACTTAGAAATAAATTTAAGATATGTGCAAAACCTGTATGAAGAAAATTTTAACATTTTTGTAAGTCACAAAAGTAGACTTAAATAGGATGACTCAACACTATAGAGATGTCAGTTCTCCTTAGTTTCTAAATTTAGCTCAATCCCAGTGAAAGTACCAAGAAACTTTTTTTTTAATGAAGTTAGACAACATTGGTACTAAATTATAAGAGGGGAGGGGAGGGACATAACAAGAGTATCCAGGAAGAAACTATAAAAAGAAAAGCTACCTGAAGGGACTACCCGTACCAGATATTAAAACATGTACTATAAAACTTCTACAGTTAAAACAGTGCACTACTGTCACTGGAATAAACAAATAGAGCAGTGGAATAGAAAGCCCAGAAACAAACCAACGTATACTTGGAAACAATAAAGGTGGCATTTCAAGTCACTGAGGCAGAGATGAACTTTTTAAAGTGGTACCAGGATATCTGGGTAGCCACTTAGAAAGAGATAAAATTAGATCCAATCTTGCACAAGAATAAACTCAACATTAAAATGTGTACACAGATGTTCATAGCATTATTTATAATAGGGACAAATGGGAAACAACCCAGATGTATAACTGATAAATGGATAAATAAAATGTGGTATATCCATACAGTGGACTGTTACATGGCAATAAAAAGTGCTGGTACTGCAACATGGATGAAACTTGAAAACGTTATGCTGAGTGAAAGATGGCAGTCACAGAAGGCCACTTATTATTTCATTTATGTGAAATGTCAATAACAAGCAAATTATAGCAACAGAAAGTAAATTAGTGGTTGCCAGGGACTGAGAGAGTTTGGGGAAAAGGGAAAGACTGGTAAAAGGTACAGTATTTTTCTTTTAGGTGATGAAAATCTTTTACAGCTGGTTGTAGTCAAGTTTATAGAACTCTATAAATATACTAAAAAACATTGAATTAAACACTTTAAATGGGTAAATTTTGTGGTATTTGAATTATGTATCAGTAAAGCTGTTACCACACAGGAAAAAAAGAAGCAGCAGCTCCAAATAGATTAAGAATCTAAGTATTAAAATGATTATAAATCAATAAAAAAATGTAAAAAAAATGAATAAGTATTACAGAGAGGGAGACAGACAATAGAAGTACTAAAAGAAAGCATGGGTTTTCTTCTTTAACCTTGGTTTAAAGAAAGACTTACTATGACTCAAAATCCAAAAGCAGTAAAAGATTGGTAAATTTGAGTATGTAAAAATAAGAAAATTTTGCATGGCAAAAACCACCATGAAAAAAGTTAAAAGATAGCTGAAAAACTTGGAGAAAATCTTTTCACTATATACCACAGTCAAAAAGGCTAATATCCCTTATACATAAGAATTCTTAACAATTAAAGGATGAAAGGAAAAAAAAAGGAAATTGAGAGACAACCAAAGACCTCATAGGAAAATGGCGGAACTCATGAACAGTAACCCTTAAAACACACAAAAAGTTTAATCTTACTCAAAATTAAAGAAATACAAATAAAAACAGCATTGAGATAACACTTCTTATCTATCAGATAAGCAAAAATTTAGAAATGACTGCACATTCTGTTGCAGGACTATTGGGAAGTAGGCCCCCTTATTATACACTAGTGGTGGAAATGCCAGCCAGCATAGCCCTTCTAGAGGGCAATTGGCAGTACTTAATAAACCCACATACACACTTTTGACCCAGCAATCCCACTTGTGGGAATCTTCTTTAAAGACACTCTTGCATATACACAAGTTTATTCATTTTAGGAGTGTTTGTTATTGCAAAATATTGAAAACACAAATGCTCATATAGCAGAATGACAGCAAAATTACGGGACAGCCACACAACAAAGAATGAGGGAGGTCTCTGAACTGTTACAGTGTGATTAAGTGAAAAGAGTAAAACACAAAAGGTATCTATAGTATGCTACTCTTCACGTAAGAAGGGAGATGTGTATACATGTATTTGCTTATTCCTGCGAGAGAAATCGAGGAATGATAAACCAGAAACTAATAAAATTGTTTTCCTACAGGAAAGGGGAGTTGAAATGAAGTAGAAAGATTGGCAATAATAGAAACAAGATACTAGGGAGCAGAGGGGAGTGACACTTCTCCAACTATACTTTTTTTGTATAACTCTGATTCTGGGAACGCTGATAATTTTTCACATACTCTCCAAAAATAAATAAAAGTCAGTCTAGATGGGTGTGTTGGGTGGGGCATGATTCTAAAATGGAATACAAACAATAAGAAGTGAACTTAACTGTATTACAAACAAGTAACAAAACCACACTGGCTTGAGTGGGGAAGAAAGGAACTAAGTAACTTTGGAAAACAGGAGTTTGATTATATGCTCTAGGGCTAAAGATTAACAGAACAAATGTACTGTGTGTAGTAAATGTGTTTCTCACAGAGGTATTGGCTAGGCATATGAAACTGTCTTTTGTGCATACTGAGTTTGAACAAATAAGTGAATTTATTGTAGATAATGAAAGTATAATTTTTCACTGTTGGATAAGGAAGTTACAGATAAAGGAATAACCTAGAATGAACCCTGTTTTCTTTGGAGTTGGAGGTATCCATATGAACCCGTGATTTTTAGTATATATTTTCAGGTGCAGAATTCAAAAACAAATATAGCTCTGTGAATGTGTTAGTATACATACAAACATGTTCTAGTTCTGTCCTGAGAGGACAAAGAGCAGTGAGACCCTAGTTAGAGTGAACACCTTAATGCCCAGACTTCTCAATACCATTCTCCAGAGAGAGGAACCATAGATCCTTAGAGAAATTGTTGAGTCTGAGGCTGGGGTAGGGAAAATTCAAGAAGATCCTGGAACATCATGTGGTACCAGGAAGTAAGTTTGAAAACAGGAGTATTGAATTTTAACCCAAAGGGTAAAATATATATCTGGGCATTCATACATGTAAATAAATAGATAAATAAGGAGAAGGGACAGCATTTTCTTACAATGGAATTCCAATGAGTATAGAAGAAAAGAGGGGAATTAAAATCACCATCAAGCAAACAGCACTGTAATTATTGCATGCAAGAACGATCAGTGGATGCTAAAATTAGCAAGAGAAACTATAATGAGAAACGAGAAATTTTCAAAGTCACAAAATATCTCCCCACAAGATACTTACTAATTACAAGGGGGGAAAGTAGTAACTGTATAGGAAAAACATGGCAGACACCACCTTAACCAAGTAATCAAATTAAAAATCACCAGTTGTAAGAGAAGTCAACATCATGTACTCCCTGATATGATGCACTGAAAAGGGCACAGTTTCACTTCTCTCTTGTTCTTGCCAAAAATATATGTGCTCAATTTAGTCTAACCTAATCATGAGGAAATGCAAGGTAAACCTAAATTGACAGTCGTTCATTCTACAAAATAACTGACTAGTGCTCTTCGAAAATATAAAGGTCACGAAAGACCAAAGTGAGAAAGTGTCACAGATTGGAGGAGAGTAAGCCGACATGACAACTAAATGCAGCATGAGATGCTGATTGGATCCTAGATCAGGACAGAGGGTATTTGTGCAAAACTGGACAATTCATTTGCTTAAGGAATTTGAATAAGGTCTGTAGATTAGTTAGTAGTGTTCTATCAGTGTTAATTTTCTGATTTCAGTAATTGTACTCTTAATTATGTAACATGCTGTCATTAGGGGAAATTGAAAGTATATAAAGGTACACTCTGCTATTTTTACAACTTTCTCCAAGTCTAAAATTATTTCCAGATAGAAAGTTTTTAAAAATAAGTAAGAGTTTGAGGTACAAGTAACTTGCTGCCTGAACTTTTTTTTTTGTTTGATACGCACACTCAGAAACCAGACAGATTTTGATGACACCTTTGCTGTCAGAACTCACTATCTGAAGTAAGGCTGAGTAGATTCACAAGATACCTGTATTTATTATGTACATTTTTGTTGCAATATTATTGAAACTTGGTCTAGAGTTTATTCTTATTCCCCAGGAGTCAACCATCAAAACTCCTTGCTTATTCTCTCGATGTACTCTTCCTTAGAGGGCTCATTCATTTATTTGGTATCAGCTGTCACTCTTTAAGTGAAAAATCTGTTCCTGCCACTAGCCTGGTTGTCTTCACTGTCTCTCTAAATCAGCCTCAGGAAAAGTCAGCTCTTAAACTTCACTCTCAAGGTCTGCTCCTTCAGCCTCATTTTAAAGACTCTTGCTCTTCCTTGAACATAAAGCCCTTGCCTTGCTGAACTATTCTCAGTTCACCAAAGTCACTCATCCTGTGCCTTTGGACTTTTGCTCATAATGTTCCTTCTCCCCCAAATCCTTCTTCTCTATTACTACTTTGCCTGGCAAGTTCATTCAAATGATAGCTTAAATGTTGCTTTCTCCACAAAACATTCCCAGACCCTCCAACACTAGCCTTCAGTGCCCTCTTAGGTGCTTCCCTAGCAACCTAATTTTAATTCCCCTGTCGTCATTTACCCACAGTATCATTATAATGTCTGTATCTTTCTCTGGACCCTCTGTGATATAAAGAATAAAGTAGAAGGGGGTAAGACCATTTTAAAGGTTAGAGACCAGCAAGAAGCCCCTTAGGGAAATCAATCAGGAACTCATGGTTCAGGATATTGGCCGTGGGGATGGAATCCAAAGATATTTAGAAAATAGGTTGTAAGATCCTTGAGGGAAATTTGTCCTGTTTGCCATTAGATCCATAGCAGGGAAACTCTCAAAAATCTTGCCTTACAATCATGATTCCAATTCCATGTCCTGCCCGTGGAACATTTCACTTCACCCTTAACTGTCTTGATACTTTATTTTCTGTACTTATCTGTGGAGGTCTATGAGGCTGGCACTTTGTATATCCCACTGGCTGTGAAATGTTGATTCAGTTCATCCGACTAATTGGGAATATCTCAGTTCTTACCACTCTGGACTCTTTGGGCTTGTTTATTTGCTTACTTGCTTGTCTGTTTACTTGGCTTTTGGTGGGTGGTGGCCAAGAGTAGATAAGAAAACTAGTAACTTTTCTGCCCCTACACCAGTTTCCCATGTTAAACGTCCTACTTCTTAAAGTTCTTTTGTAACGTTTTTTTCAGTTATCCAGTTTTTAAAGTGTTTGGATTATCTTTGATTTAACCTTCTCTTTTATGAGTCATCCATAACTTGCCAAGTTTTGCTTTGAAGTCTGTCCACTGTCTTCATTTTACCCCAACTATGGTCTTCTCATATCCACATTGTTATATTATTATAAGAACCTCCAAGTTTGCATTCTTCATTTCTTTGCCTCATTATCCTCAAATTTGCAAGAATTATGTTGATTCTAAGCTTTGATGTCGGATTATCTCAGTGAATTGAATTTTTCCACAGAATTTGAAGTATTAAATGAGATAATAGATGAGTACTTTGTAAATATATATCCCCTAGCTCTTGATTTAGCCCTTCCTTTCTTAGATTTTTTTCATTTTAAACTCTAATGCTTGATTTTCAAGGTCTTTCATAATTGAGCCAATATTTGATTAACCATAATTTCTACATAGAGAGGGAATAGTGTACCAATTAAGAACAAAGGCTGGAGAACTTAATTCCAGCCTCACATCTCGGGTCTAACAGTACATAGGAGAAATCACTTTATCCATTTATACCTCTGTCTTTTCAATTTTAAAATTGAGGGGAGGGGGTAACGTCTCCTTTAGGGTTATTGTCTGAGGGCTAATTAATATTTGCAAACTACTACTTGGCATGCTATACATGTCACATTTTATGATACTGGTAGCAAAGGTGTATTAACATTAATCTTAGGTGATCAGTACTGAAGCACTCAATATACGTTACATACTTTTTGATGTAACTGCATTATATGTGATAGAAACTTGCTATAGCATCTGATTAACTAGTTTACACTAAGATTACTATATTAATGAGTAAAAAACGTTGCAGTAAATATGACTCCAAAAAGAGAAAAGGAGAGGAGGTCTGCTGGAAAAGGTTGTACAGAAAAGTTTAAATATGGTTATAGTGAGTGACCAAATGGCTTTCTGGGTTTACCAGTTCTGAACATTTCACCCCACTTGTGCGCACGCTCTCTCTCGCTTGCTCGTATTTTTGTCTCACCTCCAAAGTTTAACATTGGTAAAATGTTATTTACATACCAACCATATTCATACTACTCCTGTTATTAGTAAATATCCTTTATAGTTTTTTGAAAAATTCTGAATTCACTCAAATGTAATGCTTTATATTGGTGGTCATGTCTCTCAAGTCTTTAATAATTTTGCCTGTCTTTCCTTTCATAATATTGGTATCTGCAGAGTTCAAGCAAGCTGTCTTATAGAATGGTCCATAGTATAAATTTAATTGTTTCCTCACAGATTCAGTTTAAATATTTTCAGAGAAATACTGCATAGGTGGTTTTGTCCCCTATTTACATTACATCAGGAAGCTTGTAATTTTAGCCTGTCCTGTTATTTACTGGTGATGTTGAACTTGCTCACTTGGTTAAGGTAGAGTTGTTGATGTAAGCATGCCTTTTTCTCTTTGAAATTAAAAATTAACAGTAATCAAAAGTATCTTGTTCAGTAACAATCTTTCATCCAGTAGTTTTCTGTGATCTATTTGCGATCCTTGCCAGAATCATTTATTACATTAGTGGTTGCAAAATACTGATTTTCTACCTCTTAAGAAAAATATTAAATTTCTGAAAATTAGCTTCCATTAGATGGCCCTTGGTTTTGGTAATCATTTACTCATTTTATTTAGAATGTCTTAGGAAGTGAGAGAATTAGGTTCAAATGTTATTTTCACCTTCAAGGGTTGAGCACTTAAAAAGGCACCTAAGAGCTAAGGCACATAAAAATTAAGAAAGTTTATCAGCAGTGTCAGTAATTAGATTTAGAAAATTAAATTTCTGTTATTAGTCCCATAGTTGCCCCAGTTCCCATAATTCAATTGGGAATTATGTTTTTACTTTATAACTACAGTTAAGTTAAACACTGTGTTAGCAGAGTCAGTGTGCTTATGTTTTTGCAGAGGAAGTGTTGAGCATTCTAAGATGTACAGTATGAATTTTGAGGTGCAGGCAAAAAATTAAATCTTACTAATTCATATTGTTCCTATTGAGGATTTATTCTTTGAAAATCTTCTTTATTGCCTGACCTTGATAGCATGTTTTAAGCACAGTTCCAGGATATTATAAGAAACATTTCTAAATCTGTTTCACTGCTATTTGTATTGAACACTTACAGGGTACAGACAAAGCTAACTTATGTAATTAATGATGTAATATCGAAGAGAATATTGAGATATTGTGTCTTATTAGCAAGTTGTAGGTTGTTCCTAAATTAAGGGTTCATTATCAGTGGAATTCACTGTTAACAGCTGTCCTTTCCTTTCAGAATTAGAGGGAGACCTCTAATTGACGGTAATGAAACTACATTTTAAAATATTCTTAATTATGATTTTTCACTACTTCAGAGTTACTTGAATTTATAAGGCCTAACAATTTTCAAAGCACAGAAATTAATAAAATCATTTGAATTATTATCATCCATATATACAAGTGGATTTATCCCGACCTTTTTGACTAGTAGAAATACTCATTTTAATTTATCCCACAATGAAAGTGGGTTCCTTCATTATTCTGCATTTCAGTTTATCTGTTTCATAACAAGAGCTTTTATTATGGTTTTTAAGGAAAGCTGCCTTGAATTTATATTTCTCATAAGTAACAAAAATTTTATCTGAGAAAATATCATTTGTACCTTTCGAAGGAAGCAGAATTCATTTAAGGAAAAGTCAGGAGCTTGGATATTTGTGTTTTGGGTACTCAGGGTGGTACTTGATTTTTACCTCTTACTAGTAGGTGAGTATCACAGAGTACATGAAATGGTAAAGGATTATACATTTGGGAAATAGGTGTTTAAGGAAACTTTAAATTAATGTGAAACCTCTCAGACAGGGATCACTGTCTTACTACCTTTGTTCTTTGAATAATCGGTGAGGGTTTTGTGGATTTATATATATATATAGGTCTGAAATAGAGCCTAATTTTGAAAAAGCAGTAACATATTTTTAAGTTATAAAGTCAGTGTCTTTTATTTTGCTGTTTTCCAAGCTGGTATACAGAGCACTGCTGATGTGTTAGGGTTACATAAATTGTGTTAAGACAACCTTTCAGTAGCAGAGAAAGGTAGTATTTCTGGTTAGTGCTATACATTTTTTCTTCAAATAGTACAGGTAATGTATGAGTCTTCTCTGATATGATCCTTGCAGCATTCCTGTATGCTTATGGAAGTTATGATCTTTGTTTCATAAGATGGGAAACAGAGGCATGTGCTTTACCCAGCAATCACAGAAATCAGCGTCTAGAATTTAAAAATCATGTTTCTCTTGCTTATTCATTGTTTCACCCAGTAGACACATTAGTGTTTTTATCTTCTTCATTTTATTTTGTTTTTCTTCTCATGGTTATTGAACGTTGAGTTTCAGTTAATTCCTTTTCTTTTAAGTCTGCCACTTGAGCTAATATAGACAACAGGCATCTGACACAAGGCAGAATCGTCTTCTGATCGCAGTTCTATTGCTGTCTCCATCTGTTGGTATAACGAAGTAATGCTCTTGCCAGTATAAGCCAGCTCATTTTAATTTTAACAAACAAACTGAGAAATAAGGAATTATGCTCTTAATGCATTTTCTTTCTCTGTGACAATTAAGTCAGTTTGAAGATGCGAAACTGTCATGGGATGTCAGCTTTTGTAGGCATTGTCTTTGGGGTTTTTTTTAAAAAGCTTTTTGTTATTAACATAAAAAGTGTCAAAGAGTCATTAAAAATCTGATATATTAACCATGCCTGTATTCCATACATTTTGTTCTTTAGGGAATTAGAGAAAAATATAATTATCTCAACATTTTTCCATCAGCGTGCATCAAAAATTTAATAGCAAGAAATCTCAAAAATCCTGATAGTCTTTGCACATTCACAGTTTCATGGGCTTTTACATCATTGCTTCTGAATTGCTAATGAAGAGCTCAATATAGCTTCCGATGCATCTTAGATATTCTGGGTGGTGACTGGCTAGAGTGTTACTGACATCACAACATACAGCTGTTGACTTTCTATTGTCTGAGTCCTCGGCAAGTGCTGGAGCCTGCTCTAGCCGCACTCTCCCAATGCCTGACTAATCAGCTGGTTGTGTGTGCCGCGAGCTCTGTGGAGGAGCAATGCAGAGCATCAGTTTACAGATACTATGGAAAGTACACCTTCATTCACTCTGTATGATGAAGCAAATACCAATACGATGAAGGTATGTGACTCTTAATTGATTTAATAATGTGTACAAAAGGTAATCAAATGTATGAAGAGTTATGCATACTCACTTAGTACCCTAATTTTTGCTAGGGGCTTGTGTGATAAAATCCTGACTGTGTCCAAAATGAGAGCATGTTTTTAAATGGTTTTTGTTTATTTTTGCAAAGATATGTTTGTTTAGCTTGGTAGAATAAGGAGTAGGATTCCTTTATTTCTCAGCAGTAGTACAAGCTTCTACTCTACCCCCTACATTTGTGATACTTTTTGTACCTTGAGATAGAATGGTTTATCGGTGTGCTCATTGGTGTTTGTGTATGGCAGAACAGTTTTTCAGTTGGAAAATGATTTCTCTTTCAGGTTCATCTTGAAATAGAAAAGCTGTATGGCTTTTTCGTCTTAAAATTTTTACTGTGGAACAAATACAGTGTAGATAAGACTCATCTTTTGGAAATTAAGAAACTAAGAACCTTAACTGTAAAAACGGATGTTAATTTTTGTATTCCTTTTTTGGAAGAATAGATCAGAATTGTTTTTAAAGTGCTTCTTAACAGCAACACCTAGATCTGTCATTGCTCTGACTAGCGTAGTCAAATACCACGTTGCAAAAGAGAGCAAACGCTAACTGACTGTGATTTTTGAGAACTATCTGATTTCAAACCATACTGTCTGCAAACTTTGACATCTACCTTGATATTTTATGATTCTTCTAAACCGGACTCTAGCCACGTAGGTGAGACTGAATAACTAAATATGTCCATTAGTGTGAAATTGACTTGTTTGGAAGATTTTTGGGAGTTTTGTTTGCTTTTTACCTGGATTTAGCTGAAATTTTAACAGTATTTGGAATTGCTGTGATATTTTCAGCTCCTCTCTGCAGTATGAAACAATTATTTTGACCTTAAGAAATAACTCATCTCTTTTTTAGAGGAGATAGGACAAAACTCATTAAATAGCCTTTTTTTTTTATCAATGCTGAATGTAATTACTCCTCTTTCTTTTGTTTCTTTCTGATTCCCAACTGTGTAATTAGGATCATGAAGACATTAACAGCTGTTATTAAAATTAGGGTCTTTTATCAGATATATTATTTCAACCTAATGCCAGGAGAATTTCATCATCATTTCTTTTTTAAGCCTCAGATTTTAGATTTTATGTTAAACTATGAAACAAAAAAATGAAAATAAACAGTATATACTCAGTTCTTACATACAACTGCTTTTAGCCATCCTTTGTTGCATTCTACTTTTCTCTTCTTTAAATATCTTTCCTCTTTTTTGTTTCTTCTGTTCTTTCCTTTAGGTTTCTCTTTATATCTCTCTCTGCCCCTCGCAGCTTCTGTGTGTGTGTGTGTGTGTGTGTGTGTGTGAGACTTTCTGAATGTTTGTCTCTTCCTCTGTCTTTTCTCTCCTTCTGTCTTCCTCCACCTGCCTGTAGGTCTTTCCCACTTTGTCTCAGTCTGTCTCCCTTTCTGATCATCTCTGCCTGGTGTCTCAGGATCCCTCTCCCCTCCCTGTGTGAATCAGTCTGTGTGTCTGTCTGTCTTTCCTTTTCTGCTCACCTGACTCCCTCACCCTGGCATCTCCCTCTCTCCTTCTGTGCCTCTCTCCCTCCCTAGCTATCTCTGTATCTCCCTCTCTGTGTCTGTCTGTCTCTTCCTCTCCCTTCCTGTTAGTCTTGCCCATCCTTCTTCTCCCTTTGTCTCCAGGGTGCCCCTCGATGTGCCCCTTCCTCTGTCTTTCTGTCTGTCCCCCCACCCCTTCTTCCTCTCTCACCCTTCTTTTATACTCTTCAGTGCCTCACTTTCTCCCTGCCTCTCTGTCCTTACTTGCTTTTCCCAGTCTCCTTGCTGCTGTTCTGTTAGTCTTTCTGCCTCCATTTCTCTCCCCATCTTGGCATTTTGCGCCCTTTTCCACCCTACCCCAAGGTCTTTCTCTTTCCCAAGGTCTAGGCTTCACTCACACACATACACACTCCAAATTTTCGTTGTCATACAGATCTTCAGTTTTCATTGGAACCAGATCTGCGCTTGACTTTAAATGCGTTTTGGTTATTTAATAGCAGTCACTGGTCAGATTTTAATTTATGTCAAACTCTGCACTTTTTTTTTTTCAAACTCTGCACTTTTTAAAAGAAACTATTAGGTAATAATTATATTTTAAATAAATAGATTTTACCCTTATTAGTTTCTGTAATTTTCAGACATTTATGTTTCAGGTCTTTCGAGTGGATTGAAATGATCACATATTGAAATTGTCATTTAAAATGTTTTGTCTTCCAAAGATACACATTTTAGACTGTTAAAGGGAATTACTTTTATTTTAAATGGTTTTTCTATTAATTTTCCTGGTTTTGTTAGAAAGCAGTGTTTAAATTTTCACTTTTTAAGGTACTTAAGACAATATCCACTTCATAATTGTGTTCCAGTTTATAAGTAAACTTGTATTTTTTATGCCTACATGACTTTTTAAAAAATATTCTGTATTTTCCAAGTGTGTTACAGAGGATACATGTTGGGATTTTTTTTTTCTTTCGTTTTTAGCTTTTTATTTTGAAATACTTCAAGATTCACAGGAAGTAACAAAAATATTAGAGAAGTCCTATGTATGCTTTTTAAAGACTTTTAACATTTAAAAAATGTTTTTCTCAAGATTGTGTGTGTTATATCTCCATATTTAAAATGGTCTGAGGAACAGAAATTCGCTTAGCATTTACCTACTTACATAATTCTACAACTGTCATGTTGTTTTTATTTTGTTTTGTAAAACAGATTAAGATAGTATGTCTCAGTAGGACTGTGGTTTTGTGATAACTAGCAGAGCTGTCAGGAAAGACAATTAAATGTACAGTTAACAAGTTATGTATGTTTGAGAAGCAAAGAAAGGTAGATAAGAGGAAAATCTTTTCACAGCTGAGTTAAATGTCATTTTCATGTATAACTGCCTCCTGTGACATTCTGTGGCGCTCCTCTCTTCTATGTTCTTTTGGTGCCCCTGCTGCTTGTCATAGTTCTCTTCTCTGCTGTATAATCAGACTCCTAGTTTTGTGGGGCATGGAGTGTGGGTGAAATAGAACCAAAAAAAAAAACAAAAAACGAAACCGAAAAACACTGTCTCTTCAAATCTTGTTACACTTCCATAGCTGACCAACCCCCTTTCTTATTGATACATGATCTCTTTAATAGAGTTAATACAATGATTTTTATTTTTTCAATTAAGTTCCTCTAAACTCTAGAGTTCCACAGATACACTTCAGTAACTAGAGAAAAAGCCTGAAGCCCAATTACTGTCTTTTGATTCAGCCCCACCTTCTCACTTGAAACTTAACAATTTGTGTAAAAAAAAATATGCATATGGATGTACACACACACAGACACACAAATATGTGGTTCTTGTTTCTGCAGAACCTATACATGAATCCTAGTTAACAACCCTTGTTTTATAACTTACATATAACATAATACAAAAATGTTATATATAGCATGCAAATATATATCCTAGTTGCTAATCTGATTCATGTATAAGCTTCTGGAGAACCAAAAAACTCCCAAAACTAAATGCAGAAATGTCTGTGAACATACACATGTGCCAGTTTTGCATTTCTGCAGAGAAGATCCTTGGGTTTACTAATAAGCTTCTCAACAGGGAGAGATCCTTTTGTGGTCTGAAAGTAATTAAGAATTACTGCTTTATGGTATCTGTAAATCATTACTCAATCTACTATGTTGATTTGACATCCTCTCTTTTCCTTTATATTCAAATACTTAGAAGAGTATATGGTTTCCTCTTTTAACAGCAGGCATTTCCACAAAAATCACATGGCTTTTTTTCAGGCAGTTTGAACATACACAGTGCTGAGTCCCAAGCACGTCTGATGTCAGGCTGTTATACGGGATCACCAGAGAGAGACAGCAGAATGTTTTATTATCTCAGTACTTTCAGGGTGCTGGCAAAACCACAGCCTCTTTTAGCAGGTAGAAAATGAATGATAGCAAAAATTGTGGACTAAATCACCCCCGTTGAACTCCAATGACACAATTGTAGAGAAAGCAAAAGAAATACATTAACTGTTAATAACTACTAAAACAATTGGATGTGGTGGGCATAGCTTAAGGAATAATGAAAGAAAGCCATTTAACAATCGAATCTGAAGTGTACTAGATGGATGTGTTCATTTTGTTCATAGCCATAGGAATTTGAACCAATTAAACTGGACGAAACCTTAGGTACTTTAGAGAGAAGCTCTGTCTGCTCACTCTACAAATGCAGTGTATAGTGTGCATTTCTGGAGACCATGAGGTTCTCAGTGGTGTTCGCTCATGCCTCCTAGCAGCATCTCTATCTGCAGGCGATGAAAGTATGTGCACTCCGTTGTACATGTCCTGTTACGGAGTCTGCAGGTAGATGATGGCAGCTGAAAGACAACACCGGTTCTACCTCAAGCTGTTTTTAACCTATTTTTACTGAGCATGAAATGCTCTTTGACTGAAAGAAGAAATAAAACATTTTTGAGCCTTTTCCCGCTGAACATAATCCCTAGGTGCTTTCTTTAAAGAGGGTTGTGATCCTTTGTTAGAAAGAATGTGGTTGGCAATTCAAGAAGTGAAGGGTGACACATTAGTAGTTATAAAACAGAATGCCTGCCAATTGTAACCTAAATAAAAATCCTATAAAGGAAACATTTTTGTCATAAAAAGGAAATGGGTCATGTTAGATCTACTGATTCAAATGCTAGAGAAAATGAAGTTTCTCATGTTGATGAAATACATTAGGCCATCAAAGAACCTTTGGGTGGATTAGATAAATGTGCCAGGAGCCCAGCAGGAGTTTTGCTAAGAGTCTTTGATGACAGAGCTTAATACTTTTAAAGCTCTCAAAGAATTTCCTTTGTGATCCTGTGATAAGAATGAAATGCTAGTCGTGGATAAAAAGTACATAGAGATAAATTTCATTTAGTTATACTAGTAGTACAGAGGGGAAAACATCAAATGAAATAGAATTCTGAAGGAGTAAAGGAAATAACACATGAGAGTAGCTAAAATACCATGAAGACTGAAGGTTTCTTAAAGAATAGCCTAGCACTTGCCACAGTCTGTGTAAAGCATGTGCCTTTACATTGATGATATTAGGGATGGCTGAATCAACTGGAATTACACTCGTGTTGTGTACCTGTATTCATGAACTTTAACTACAGATATTATCATGCTATGAACCCAGCACAAAATACATTAGTAAGGGTGTAATGAATGAGACTAGACTATGCAAAAGATTGATGACTGCAGCGACTTGTGACACTAATTAGAATTAGGCCAAGCCTCACAGGTTAAGGACACAGTCCTCCATAAGTCTGCTCTTACTTCACACAACCAGGCCACCCTCACTTCTGACCCGCTGGCTACCCCGTTACCCTTCAGGTTTGATAATTCCCTAGAATGACTTACAGAACTCAGAAAAGTGCTATACTTACAATTATAGTTCTGTTGTAAAGGATACAGATCAGGACTGGCCAAAAGGAAGGACTCATAGGGCAACGTCTGGGAGGGTCCCAGATGCAGAGCTTCCCTTGTCCTCTCTCCATGAAGTTAGAATGTGTTACCCTCCTGGTACAGAGATACATGACAATGTGCAGAGTATTGCTATTCAGGGAAGCTCAACCAAGCTTCGGCACTCAGAGTTTTTATTAGTGTTTCATTGCATAGGCATGATTGAGTCATTGGCCATGCAGTTGAACTCAATCTCTTGACCCCCTTCCCTTCCCAGAGGTCATGCTGGTATCACATTGGCTGACAGCCCCAACTTTCTAGCTGCATGGTTAGTCTTTCAGGTGTGGTCAGTCCACATCCTTAGTCATCTCATTAGCATAAGCCATTTAGGGTCTGCACTGTAAGTCACCTTATTAGCATGAGCTATCAGGAGCCACCATCAATAACAGACATTCCCATTACTCCAAAAATTCCAAAGACTTAGAAGCTACTTCCCAGCAGCCAGGGACAGCGGCTAGCCAAATTCTTAATTACATAATATTTTATGCTCTAACTAGTGATAGTGTCTTTGGTGTTCTGTATTAGGGAAATAATTTACTTTTCTGGTTTCTCATCATTACAAGAGATAACTCTGAAGTCAAGTCTGAATAAACATGTTTCTGATTCTAAATGGTTCCCTTTAGCTGGTTCCATATCTTAAAAGCATCCCTAAGTAGACAATATACTACTTAAAGAATAAATTATAATCAATTCAAACTCAGTATGGAACAAAAAAATCTATATTCTCTCTTCATACATGCCTATTATCTTAATTTCGGCTCTCACATCATCATTATCTGTGCTCAATTTCCAGGTATCTAAACCTTTGAATGTTCTTTGGTTATTTTCCAAAGCATGGTCAGATAGTAAGACCAGTCTTTTTTCTTCCAGGTAGTCTTTAAAAGAGATCTTGTTATGTGACAAGAGATCTTATTACGACCTGATTGATTTCCCTATTTCAGTCTTACATTTAACACATACGAAGGGAGCTCCCAATATAATCCGAACTATGACAGGTTTAGAATTACAGCAAAATACATTTTGCCCTCACTAGCAGTATATTGCAAGGTAATCTATAAAGCCTTCAAGTATAGAGTTACGTTAATGGCACTGACTTTATTGCATGGTCTCTTACCTTCATCTGCCAATATCTAAACGCCTTCAGGATCTCACCAAGTTATCCCAGGATCCTCCAAGGTATCTCTCATGGGCTCATGAACAGCCCTTACATGCTTTTCCAGTTTTGTGCTTCTCCAGCCCACTGCCCACTGCCACTTTTGCTAGTGCTTGCCATAAATTTATTCATGTCCCTGCCAAAGGTTCTGCCTCCAGAGCTCCTAGTGTAGTTAATCTTCAGGGCACCATCCTCACTAGGATCTTCTGTCCCAGGCTTGATCACCTGGGCACCAGGAGCCGTTTGTCTCCCACTTCTCCCCTGCTTTGGTTCTCTGAGCGAAACTCTTCCTTTAGCTTCTGCTCTGACTCAGACTGAGACCCCTGCTACATAAAAATATAGACTTCTTTTAGTACTCTAGCATTCCTAACGTTCAACTTCTTACATTTTGATTTGGTATCATTAGGCTTCTTAAGCCCTGTGCCACATAGTGCTGGAATGTCAAATCTGAAAATGGCCATAGAAGGAAGTTTACCCTGTACGATAGCCAAGTAGCACCTGAGCTGTCTCATGTCACTTCTTCCCATTGCACTGACTTAGTTACAGAATCAGAGAAACCTCCAGTCTTGTCATCGGCAGAATTCCCCCAAGAAGGACTGTGCCTGAACAGCCCTGCATGTTGGGGTCAGCTGTGATGAGCCTCCCCGCTCCACTCTTTATCCATCCTCACCCATCATTCTTCCAAAATCCAGCAGCCATCCCAACTTCCTCTCTTCTAGTAAATGTTCTAGATAAAATAGAGAAAGCGTTGATTAGATATGAATTCCATCAGTTCTCTGCCGCATTCCCTCCAGTTTCTGAGGACAGTGAATACTGGTAAGGCTTATCCCTTCATTTGTGCTTCTGACCCCAAGTCCTCATTTTTTTTTTTTCACTTCAGATTTTCATTCTCATTCTCATCCTTTTTTCCTTTTAAGCCTCCAGCCTCTCTCCCTCCTTTTTCTACAGGCTTCTCCTTGGCCTACACATTTTCTATCCTGACAGACTTCTCCTAACTTTGCATCTTCTGATAACCTTTTTACCAAATCCAGTAGATAATTCAGAGCTTCCATCTATATGGTAATTCTACCCAGTAAATGGCATCAGCCCTGCTTTCTTTCCTTAGGTCCTGATTGTCCAGCTCCCTGTTAGATTTCTCCACCTGAATGTCGTGAATGTACACAGCTGTGTACAAAACTGAACTACTGTTCTGCAGCAGATCCTCTTTTTTTCATCTCATATATTTTCCTCTGTTAGCGGGTAGCAAGTACCTGTATCTAGTTGGCTTCCCCCAGTTAGTTACTTTCTTTCTATACCTCTTTACCTCTTCATCTCTAGAGGCAGTATATTATAGGTAGAGGCTAATAGCCAGGACTCTGGAGCCGGACTACCAGAATTCAGAGCCTGACTCTGCCACTTACTAGTCATGCAGCCTTGGGCAAGCTTCTTCATCTTTCTCTACCTCAGTTTCCTCATTTGTAAAATGGGGATAGTAAGAGCACAGGATCAAATGGATAAATACAGTTAAAGCATTGGGGAAGGTACTTTGTGAATAATAAGTAGCTAATTTAAGAGTCGTCTGTTAATATTACTGGTTTTAAAGCATGTATCACAACCAGTAATTATCTTGTTTATTTTGTCTGGTAGAATGTTAACACCTTGACTGCTAGGGATCCTGTCTGCCTGGTTCACTGTTGTATCCTCTGCACTCAGAGCAGTGCTTAGCATGCAGTAACCAGCCAAAATATTAGGATGAACGGATTAAATCTCCTTTTTCCTTTTCAGCCTTCCGCTCTTAATTCTTTGTCTGAGCCTTAGCCACTTTCCATCACAGTTCTCATTACATTTTACCTGCTAGAACAGAATCCATCTGTATTTTACCTGAAGTTTTCTCCATGGCTTCTCTTAAAGTATGTCCCTCTATTATTAAGATGTTCAGGACTAAACTCCTCAACTTCGAATATATCCACCCTTTGATATTATTCTCTTTGTTTTTAGAGCATTTTTACTGAAAAATGTCAGAACCAAAAAAAAAGGAGCATTATAAAAGCATTCTGTACTTACTACTCAGAATTAGCAAATGTAACCTTTTGCTGTTATGTGCTACAGACCTTTTTTTTTAAGAAATAAAATAATGAAAACGTAATTAAAATCCCTTTACTATCTCACCAGAAGCCCTTTCCTTTCCCTCTCCAGAGAGAATTTCTAACATGAAATAGGTGTGTATCCTTCCCATCCATGATTGTGTGGTTTTAAAATTTTTACATTGCATTGTATTGCAGAAACCATTCTGCTTTTTCACTAAACATTCTAACCTTTGGGGGACTTATGTTGATACAGCTTTAGTTTTAATTGTTTTATCATATTGTGCAATATGAGTATACCATAGTTGTTAAGCTTTTTTTTTTAACATTTTTTTATTGAGTTATACTCATTTTACAGTGTTGTGTCAATTTCCACATAGTTGTTAAGCTTTGTATTTTAATCTGTTTCCCTATTAATAGACGTTTGGTCTTTCCTGTTCTTTTGTGTTAAATAAAACAATTCAGTGAATAGTTTTGTATGTCCCCTCATGCACATGTGTGATGTCTTCAGTGTATAGATGCAGAAGTGGGTGTGTCAGGCCACAGGATAGGAGGAATTTAAACTTCATTCATTACCACAAATTGTTTACTTAAGTAGACTCAGTGTTAGAGAGTTCCCCATTCCCTTGACAACCCTAGCTATCATCAAATTTTTTGTCTTCAGCCTCAGTCCGTACACTATTTCTGTTAAATGGCCTTCTTTTTCCTTTCTTCTCCATTTTTCTATTCAGAAGTCAACAAATTCATGTAACATTTTACCTCTCCGTGTAACTTTTTCCATAAAAGTGATTTATCTCATAGTTTTGTAAGACTCCACTAATAAATTACTCCCTCCCATTCTTTAACAAAAGCCTTGTCTTCTCTCTTTAAATATCCTCTTAAAATTATTTTCTGTATCTGTTGACAAATGTCACAATTAACCTCCTTGTTCTGGTTTAACAAACTTTTTCAGGTCAAGGTAGTTCTTTTTCTTTTGCTCACTTACAGTAGTACAGCTGATACTGTGGCTGTACCGCTTTCTGCAGTTACTCAGTAAATTTTTGTTGGATGACAGTAACTGTTTATATAAGTCACGTAGACATTTAGCATTTTGAAACGTTGGTGCTTGTATTCTTGTTCAAGTAACTGGCAAGTGATTAACTCTGAGAATGTGAATTTCCACTATTTCTAAATACAGCATGAACAGTTTTCCTTTCCTTTCTTTCTAGAGGCCGTTGACCAATTGCTTGTGTCAATATGTAACCTTAGGAGAAGCTGATGTGTATTGGTTGTGTGCATTCCATTTATTTTATAAATGTGCCTGCCTGATTATATTTTTCCTGCAAGGGAAGAAATACAGCATTATGTGCATCTAATGAAAAGATATGGAATAACCAGGGGGTCATATGGGAAGAACAGTGCAGTGTGCTTTGCCAGATTCTCTCCCAATAACTTCTGTAATGTAACTTCCCTGCCTCCTGATATTCATGTGAAGAGAACTTTATCTGTAGGGCCGGATTTCTTTCCCATAAAAAATGTAACTTCAATAATTTTTGACATTTTGTTTACCTAGAATAAACTGGTTTTCATAGTGTGAAATTAGAATATTTACTTTTTTGATTGCCTCACGTTTCAGTTCTTTTGTGCTGTAGAACCAAAAATCAGGCCCTTGGCAGAAGTATCAGTGTTGCATTTTTAGTGCTAAATAGTCTATTTGAAATTTTCACTAGAGAAAGTACTCATTCATGGACTGCGTAAACTTGTGTGCCTTTCTTCCCAAATGTTGATGCCGATTCTGCCTTGCTTTGTTACCCTGAGGAAGGTGCTTAACTGTGCATATTTATCACGTTGTTCCTCTGCCACAAACTGAATCCTTATTGCCAGCCAGATTTACATAGCTATAAAACAAGGGTATTAATAGAACCTACCTCCTAGGATTGTTGTGAGCTGTAAATGAATGAATTATGAAAAATACTAGACCAGAACTTGTATATAGTAAACTATATATTAGTATTAGTTTTTGGTGGGGGTTATTTGTATTTCTTTTGTAAATTACCTGTTCACCATTTCTCTTTTTTCCCCTTTGATTTTCAAGAGTGTCTTTATTTTAGAGATTTTGACCCTTTTGTGTTGGGAGTATTTTTTGTTATATCATTTGCCTTTTAATCTTTGTTATATTTTGTCATACAGAAATGTTAAAACTTCATTATAAGTTTTGTTAATATTTTCCTCTGATAGCTTCTAGATTTTTACGTCATGCTTAGGAAGGAATCTCCCGCCCGATAATTACAAAATATTTCCTGTATTTCCTGTACTCTTATAGTTTTACCTTTTTTATATTATAATCTTTAATTTTCCTTTTAATTCTCTTTTGCTTATGGTGCTAGGTGACTTCCAACCTTTTTATGCATAATGTTCTGAAGATTTTATTATATATCCATCCATATATGTGGCCTTTCTTTTGTTGGCCGCCTGGTAGCACAGAAATTGTATATAATCAAATCTCTGGTGTGTCCCTAATAAATAACATGTTACTGGCTGGAAGAACGTTTTTTCAAGGTTGAATATGCATTTTGAGCACATATATCCATCTCTTTCAGGTTGAAGCAGATTATGAGAAACTCAGTTTTTAAATATCAATAACAAATACTCAGATGTATGCACTTAACAGATGCCAACATTTTATTTTTTCCTCTTAAGTTGTCTTTTTATTGTAGAAACCTACCAAGTTCATGTAAGTTCCTTAATCACTTTTATTTACTGTATAACTGTTAGGTTAGGATGCTGCATTTAACTGACTCCTAAATATTGTGGCCCAGACACGATGTGCCATATCTCTCTGTGGTTTCCTGTACTTGACAGCTACATGTCCACACAGCCTTAGGTAACCCCGGAAGTGTAGGCTTTGTGCCAAGATAAAAGGGTTTTTATTTTAGTGAGTACCAAAAATCCATAGTATCTCTTTCACTTGAAGGTTTGGAAAACATTTTAAACAATGCATTAATATTTCTGAGAAGAATTCAAAATTAACATGAATTTTTAATGTTAAATGCGAAGGCTCTAATGAGAGCCTGTGTGCTCAGGCAAGCACCCCCACCCTCAAACACACACACATGCATGCATGCAAACTCTAGCCGGTCTTCTCTGTTGAGCTTTGCAGGTACATGCATAAGAAAACTTGAGGCATACAAAGCCATGAGCACCCTTGGCACGCCTCCTCTCAGTCTGCTCTCCTGCAGGGTGTAGCCAGGACTCAGCAGACCCAGCTTCGGCTAGCTGCTGGGCTAGGGTGATCCTAACCATGGAAGAGAGTTAACGTTTTTGGAGGGCCCACTCTGTGGCAAGTGCTTTACATTTAAACCATTCAATTCTTCCAACAATTTATGAGCTAAATATTTTTCTTCCCATTTTACAGGTTAGAAAATGGTGGCTTAAAGAGATTAAGTCATTTACCAAAATCATAACTGGCAGAGCTGGGATTTCAACTCGGGTCTAATGCCAGGGCACTTGATCCTTCTGTTATACCATTGCCTCCTTCCCAGGCAATAACTGGCCATTGTGGTTCACCATCGTTCATTCACTTGTTGTCAAGTGGAGTAGCGTATTAGCAAATATTGGTCACACAAATTAGTTGTGTGACTGTGGGCGAGTCATTTTTCCTCTGGGCTCTAATAAATTATACAATTATAAAGTGATCTCTAAGATTCCTTAAAACCTTGGGGTCCTAAGAGGATCGTCTGATCCTCATTCACCGCTTCACGTTGCGCCCCTCCTCTTCACCCCTTGCAGCTGTTACCTTAGCCAGTGCCTTATTCACTTTAAATGGATTACAACCATCCCTTTTTAGAATTTCGTATTTAAAGGATTTGTGATTAAATCACCCAGCCACTTTACAAGAACACAAAGAATTTAGCTGCTTAGTGAGTACTGCCATCTTGTGTCTACCATTATATGAGAGGAAAAAATTTTAAGTGAGAAAAATTATACTTAAGTATTTTTTGTTTTGTGTGTTTTGGGTGGAACTTGAAAAAAAAAAAAACGCCTTTGATTTAGTGGCCCAGCAACCTTGGTCCTATTGCAATGACAATGTCAGTTAAAAAACAACTTTGACATTTGTTAATGATACTCCTTTTCTGTTATCCCATAGTCAAACATAGTGAAATGGAGATGTGAAAACTAATGTGAATCTGTATCAGGTTTCTAAATGATTACATTTCAAAATCGTTTTCGAAGAATTAGTGCAAGATGTGAAACCTTCTGTGGTGCATGCTTAGCAGTATTAGTATTGTATCTCCTGGTGCTTAGATCTCATTATGCTCAGTTTCTTCACCTTAGAACTGTGCTGTTCTCTGTATTGACAACAAAATTGTCAAAGGAAGATGGAAGAGCTATATAGGACTTTTAGAGTTGTGATGTATTCACTTGCACCAAAAAAGGTATAAATGAAACTGACTTTAAAAGCAGATGACACTGAGAGAATTTTGGCATTAATCTTTCAGATGTCTTTAAAAATAGTCATTCCGCCCTTTATAGACATTAGCTTTTAACAATGTGCATTTCTTTGAAAATGTTAAATGGCTTATTATAGCTTTTGTTCTTTTGTACTTTTAAAAATCTAGAGTGAGATTATTATTGAGAACTACAGTCTTAACTCCATACAGTTGTAGCTCTGGAAGAAAACTCTACAAATCATAGTTCTTGGAGTCAAGCGTTCCTGGTTCTGATCTTTGGCAAACCTTTTTACCCATACCTATAAAATGAACATAGTATTTCTCTTATTAACACTGACCACATACTCGGTTCTTCTTATATATTAGTTCCCTTGCTTTCTTCTGCCTTCTGCTTTTACTGCTAAACTCTCTAGGTGGCCTCATGACTTAACTGAGGCGTACAAAACCAATGCATACTAGGATTGGTTGTAACTAAGTGTTCTGATTCTTGCTTAGGACAAGAAGATGATAAAATCAACATTGATATTTTTAGTTTCCAAATTACTGTGTACTGTTCATTTCCCTTGGCTATTGTGCTAAAATGTTTTCTTTTGTTTTAATT